>NC_135235.1:380155578-380475578 GCF_051348905.1 Ranitomeya variabilis | reverse complement strand
CTCGGCTTATACTCGAGTGTATATACGGTGTGTGTGTGTGTGTGTATGTGTATATATATATATATCACAGTACCACTTCTCCTGTCCTGTATATATACACTGCAAAGTACCACTGCTCCTGTCCTGTATATATACACTGTACAGTACCACTCCTCCTGTCCTGTAAATATACACTGTACAGTACCACTGCTCCTGTCCTGTATATATACACTGTACAGTACCACTCCTCCTGTCCTGTAAATATACACTGTACAGTACCACTCCTCCTGTCCTGTATATATACACTGTACAGTACCACTCCTGCTGTCCTGTATATATACACTGTACAGTACCACTCCTCCTGTCCTGTAAATATACACTGTACAGTACCACTTCTCCTGTATATATACACTGTACAGTACCACTCCTCCTGTCCTGTAAATATACACTGTACAGTACCACTTCTCCTGTATATATACACTGTACAGTACCACTCCTCCTGTCCTGTATATATACACTGTACAGTACCACTTCTCCTGTCCTGTATATATACACTGTACAGTACCACTCCTCCTGTCCTGTATATATACACTGTACAGTACCACTCCTCCTGTCCTGTGTATATACTGTACAGTACCACTTCTCCTGTCCTGTATATATACACTGTACAGTACCACTTCTCCTGTCCTGTATATATACACTGTACAGTACCACTCCTCCTGTCCTGTATATATACACTGTACAGTACCACTTCTCCTGTCCTGTATATATACACTGTACAGTACCACTTCTCCTGTCCTGTGTATATACACTGTACAGTACCACTGCTCCTGTCCTGTTCTTGGAGAGGCGACATTGGTCTTTGGGAGGGTTAATATTGGTTTATATTGGAAAACCCATTTAAATGGATTATGCCAAGTAATCCCCATTCCCGAGAGCTTTGTAGTCGCTGGAGTCTGACCGCTGGGACCCCCATGATCTCGAGAACAGGCGCTCTATAGAGGTGGTCGATCATGCGCACTGCTGCGGCATTTACACGTGGCTCTTCAACTAACGCCTTTAAGAGGACTGTTGAAGGGCACAACACAATAAAGCAAAATCCACTGATCGGGTGTGGGGGGAGTTTTATAGTTTGTGGGGTTTGTGTTTCAGGGCTGCTTTTTAGTCCCAGTCCGGCCCTGGACAGCTCTGCAGGGAGGCTGCCATACTTTGTACTGGTTTTACTCCCTGCATATTGTGGGGCAGCTGAAGGGTTCAGGTAGCAGTGTCATCGCCCTGTGTTGTTCTGTAGCCCACATCCCCACACTGACTATATACAGTGGGCAACTAAGGTGTAGACAGCAGTTCCTTATGAATAGTAGGGTCAGTGGGTAAATGTGTCTACCTGTTTTACAATGTTATGGCCCAAATGTGAGCTGAGGTAAAACATTGCCAGAAGCTAAGAGGGATCAAGCTTTCTTCTTTCTAACCTCTGACATGTCCATACACGGGCACTACACATCCATGTGTGTGGCAGTAGTTCTTTTAATAGGCTTATCACACCTGTCTGCCATACTTCCTTGAGGCGGGATGGGAATCATAGTTGACGTGTTCTAGTATTGAACTCCCATTTGCCAGCTCTGGAAATGCACAATTTATGGTTGGAGAATTGGCAATATTACTTGTCAGGATGTGACTTTCCCCACCAGGGTTTAGAGGGGCACACTTCCATTTATAAGGGGTCATCCCTGTTAGGCTGGGTTTACAGGAGCGTATTACCATAGACACATGAGGGTGTGAGTTCGGATTGGGATACCCTCCACAAGGCTGGAGGTTGTGGTCTGTATATAGACCGTGTACTTCACTCTTGTGAATCCAGCCTACAACTAATTCCATAATGGTGCAGATATTACTAACGCAGATGTCGTTTGCGTGTGTCACCATTTCTAATTCACCTATATATTTTGGCATGGGGGGGACCCCATTTGAAGTTTGCATCGGGGCCCATAACTTTGTAGTTATGCCACTGCTCTGTAGTAAAGGTACCTTCACATTAAGCAACGCTGCAGCGATAGCGACAACGATGCCGATCGCTGCAGCGTCGCTGTTTGGTCGCTGGAGAGCTGTCACACAGACCGCTCTCCAGCGACCAACGATGCCGAGGTCCCCGGGTAACCAGGGTAAACATCGGGTTGCTAAGCGCAGGGCTGCGCTTAGTAACTTGATGTTTACCCTGGTTACCAGTGTAAAATGTAAAAAAAACAAACAGTACATACTCACCTTCGCGTCCCCCGGCGTCTGCTTCCCTGCACTGTGTGAGTGCCGGCCCTAACAGCAGAGCTGTGACGTCACCGCTGTGCTGTACTTTCACTTTACGGCCGGCGCTCACTCAGTCAGTGGCAGTGCAGGAAGCGGACGCCGGGGGACGCGAAGGTGAGTATGTAGTGTTTGTTTTTTTTACATTTTACACTGGTAACCAGGGTAAACATCGGGTTACTAAGCGCGGCCCTGCGCTTAGCAACCCGATGTTTACCCTGGTTACCAGTGTAAAACATCGCTGGCATCGTTGCTTTTGGTGTCAAACACGACGATACACGCCGGTCTGACGACCAAATAAAGTTCTGAACTTTCAGCAACGACCAGCGATATCACAGCAGGATCCTGATCGCTGCTGCCTGTCAAACTCAACGATATCGCTAGCCAGGACGCTGCAACATCACGGATCGCTAGCGATATCGTTTAGTGTGAAGGTACCTTAAGCTCGGTTCTGCACCCATATCTCTGTAGGAAGCTCGGTTCTGCTCCAATATCTCCAGAGTAAACTCTATTCTGTTCCCGTATCTACATACCAGCCTGTTTTTAAAGCCTGTTATCTCTACTTCTTCAATGCAATGGCCAGATGTAAGCAGGGAAAAGGAGGGACACCGCGACTCGAGGGCCACTACCTTGTGATTGCCCCCCAGGCTGAAAAGTGCCAGCCAGCCCCTGCTTGGGAACCTGTGGAAAACATCAATGCCCAACAGAAGATTTCTCGTTTTCATCAGAGATTCCCTGAGAAACCAGGTCTAGGATCGTCCTGAGGCCGCTTCTAAGGAGGGAGTAATGTCAGGACTCTGAACATTTTTTACCTTTTGTACATTACTGCCCTTTTCCAACATGGTGTCTTTGGTCTCATGTGCACTTGTCTTCCTGCTATAAAACTCCACCCCAGCCTTCAGTCTGTGCTAGATTATTCTGCTTTGCATCCAGCTCCTGATTACTCCCTGGCCTTGCACCTGCACCTACTCCTGTCAACCTGTGTTGGAGATCCTGCCACTCGGCTCTGAGTTCCTGCTGCATACACCAGTGTTCAGTAATCCTCCTTTATCTGCTGCTTGTGTTACTTCCATCTGCATTTTCTGGATATGTAAGCTTTGCTGCTCTGCAAAACCTGAGACTATTAACCAGGCCTCCCTGGTTGAGCTAAGATATGATTTGAACTGCCTTATAGCATATCTATCTGTGTCTGGACTAAGTCAAGGATCTATTCCTGTCAAGTTTCCTCAAGAATAACTGTGCTTCATAGACTTTCTGCTTGTTTGCATCTACCTCTGAAGTTTCCTATTGACTGCTAAGCTGCGTTTATTATTTGCACCAAGTGTTGTGGACTTGAGCTTCTCTCTGCACCTGTTTGAATCACCGTGCGATAATATAAACTTTACCACTTATAAAACTGTGTCCTGTTGTCTTGTTCCACGCAAAGAGCCTCCTGAATTATCCCCTATAATTATTACATAGACACAAGAGCTCCTGATCTTGTTCCTCCTTGATGATTTATATACGCCACGGATGTCACGTTGTCTGATAGCACCCTTGTGTGGGTCCCTCGCAACTGTGGAAGAAAATTACATAAGGCATGGTAAATGCCTTTAACTCCTTTACTTTTGATGAGTCACATGCTTCGCTTATAGACCATTTGCCCCTGAACTATCTGTTCTCCCAGGTGCGCTCCCCATCCCCTAGTACTGGTGTCTGTGAAAATTATTTTTGAGAGTCTAATTACCCATGGAACCCCTCCTAAGAGATGGTCTTGCTCTAGCCACCAGGTTAGAAATTCAACTACTTCTGCTGATAGGAATATAAAACCCTCTAAATGACCCTGTAGCCTCCCTTCTTCCTGCAGGATGGTGTTTTGTAGCTGTTTAGTATGGAACTGCGCCCATGGGACTGCTGGGATACAGGATGTTAATGAACCAAGAAGAGACAAACCCTATCTAAGGAATATCGTGGGGTTGTTGACTACTGACCATACTTTATTGCTGGAATCACAGGCAATACTCCTCTCTTTCTCTCAGAAAGTCCTGCGAACATAATATCCTGAGGGGTTTTGGGATCTTTAGTGTCCGGAAGACCCATGGTCTTCCGAACTGACCTGACAAGATTGTCGATACTCTCGGTTGGAAAACATGTACCGTATATACTTGAGTATAAGCCGAGAATTTCAGCTCACTTTTTAGGTTGAAATTGCCCCTCTCGGCTTATACTCGAGTCATTTCCAGGGGTTGGCAGGGGAGGGGGAGCAGCAGCTGTCTAATCATACTCACCTGCTTCTGGCGCGGTCCCTGCACATCCCAGGTTCTCTGGGCACTGATAGCTTCTTCCAGTGTTGAGCGGTCACATGGTACTGCTTATTACCCTAATGAATATGGACGCGACTCCACTCCCATAGGGGTGGAGCCTCATATTCATTACTGTAAAGAGCGGTACCATGTGACCGCTCAACACAGGAAGAAGCTGCCGGCGCCCGGAGAACCAGGGATGTGCAGGGACAGCGCCAGGAGCAGGTGAGTATGGGGGCATTGCGCGATATTCACCTGTCCGCGTTATACCGCTAGGCGCCGCTCCGTCTTCCTCTGCAGTGACGCTCAGGTCACAGGGCGTGATGACGCGATTAGTGTGCCCAGCGGTGGACTATAGCAAGTGCCGGGGGCCTGAGCGACGAGAGGCGAGTGATTTTTTTTTTTTAATCGCAGCAATAGCATATGAGGCAAATGTGTCTATGGAGCATCTTATGGGGCCATAATCAGAATTTGTGGAGCATTATATGGGGCAAATATCTGTATGGAGCATCTTATGGGGCCATAATCAGCATTTGTGCAGCATTGTATGGGGCAAATGTCTGTATGGAGCATCTAATGGGGCCATAATCAGCATTTGTGCAGCATTGTATGGGGCAAATGTCTGTATGGAGCATCTTATAGGGCCATAATCAGCATTCGTGCAGCATTATATGGGGCAAATATCTGTATGGAGCATCTTATAGGGCCATAATCAGCATTTGTGCAGCATTGTATGGGGAAAATGTCTGTATGGAGCATCTAATGGGGCCATAATCAGCATTTGTGCAGCATTGTATGGGGCAAATGTCTCTATGGAGCATATTATGGGGCCATAATCAGCATTTGTGCAGCATTGTATGGAGTAAATGTCTGTATGGAGCATCTTATGGGGCCATAATCAACATTTGTGCAGCATTATATGGGGCATATTTTAATATGAAGCATCTTATGGGGCCCATCATGAACTGTATGGAGCATTATATGGGGCATATTTTGTATGGAGCATCTTATGGGGCACACCATGAACTGTATGGAGCATTATATGGGGCTCCTGATTCAATATGGATATTCAAAAACACGTAAACTACTGATGTCTCAATCAATTTTATTTTTATCTATTTTTATTTTTGACATTTACCGGTAGCTGCTGCATTTTCCACCCTAGGCTTATATTCGAGTCATTAAGTTTTCCCAGTTTTTTGTGGCAAAATTAGGGGTCTCGGCTTATACTCGGGTCGGCTTATAATCGAGTATATACGGTATCTTGTTCTCCTTCTGAAGAAAGGGATTCTCGGGAGGAATCTGAGCCTCTATCATCGATATCTAAGGAACGTTCTGATCTCGGAGAGTCATATTTCTTATTGGCCCTTATTTCCATAACACTACCTGAACCCCTGAAGGTCTGCAATTCTTCCCTGATCATCAGTCTGATATCCTCTGTCCTTATAGAGGACTCTTCCTGTAGGGTATTTTCAATGCATATTTGGCACATCCTTTTGGGGTAGTTGTCCGGAAGGGGCTGGGAACACAGGGTGCATTGCTTATGTTTGGACTTTTCGGCTATTTTTGCCTAGGTATACAGAAAGAAAGGGGACTATTAGCTTAATAGGTGGGACAATAACACTCACCCAGTGAAGCTTTTGACAACATGGTACCAATTGCAGAGGTGAAGGCACAGGCTGCGATGTGGACCGGCCAGATTTTTTATCTTTTCCACTCTTGGTCGAGGATCCGCTCTGTTTGGAGCGTCCACTGCCGCTTCTGCAGCTGCTGTGTGCTGATGCTGCTGTATTCTCCAAAGGGAATACAGTCGTCTGTTCAGGGGATGCCATATTGCACACCGGTGGCTTTCTAGCCGGTGTTTTTATGCGGCTTTTCCCCTCAAATGTCGGAAATTCATCTCCCTTTTTTACTCCGGAAGTACTCACCACTTCCGGGTCACGGCCGCACTGTGCGCGCCTTTGCCGCTCTGTACAGGCGCATCCTCTCACCTCCTTGGTACCTCCCAGAAGTTAACCGAGGACTTCCGGGGGAGAGCGCATCTGGGGACTCTGCACACGCGTGCACGCCAGCAAACTTGCCATGGCGGCGTGCCTTTGGGGACCATTTTATCTTCCTCAAGCTGAGCTTCATGTGCAGCCCCAGACAGGCACCGACCCATTCTGCCTTGCTCTCTTCATGAGCTAGGGCGACTTCCCGGATCCCGGCCACACGGTGTCCTGTCAGCTGAGGGGGGAGCTGGACACATGAATCCCCCAATGCTGCTTTTGGTGCTGGAGCCCCTACAGCAACCGCACAGGTGGCATCACAGCTCAGGTATCCTCTTCTCTCCACAGGTTCCCTAGGAACAGGAATCCAACTGCGGGAGAGAGGGGGACCGCCCCTTTTATCTCTCCGTAGGTTTCCTGTTCCTAGGGCGCAGGGCAGTTTCTAGCCCAAAAATGACACAGGGCGAGAGTAGGAAATTTCTCCCCCCCCCCCCCCCCCCCCGGCACCGAAAATAATAAACATTATTTTTGTGGGCTTGAGTAATAAATAGAGAGCAGGCTTGTATCTTCCCTTTTTTTAATAAATTATAATTTGCCTTTAACTTATATAGAACTTGGGGAAAAGGGACAAGTATGCTAATTATTAACGGTGAGAACAAAGTTGTAGGTAAATAATATCTATTAATTATTTTGGAAACAGATCCTAAAAATTGTAGGTTGCAGATTTATGAGAAACTGACTCTTCTAGATTTAGCCGCTGCAAAAGCATTAATAGCTTCCGAATAATTCAGCTTTTCTGCCAGTTCATTTTCTAATTCCAGGTCACATTTACTAATCTCTTCTAAAAGGAGATTGGCGAGACTTTCCCCAGATGTATCAGTAGCAGGACGATAGCCAATAAAATGTTCCTTTATTGCTACGTGATCATCATCTATATCAACAAATCTTAAGGTGTATGACAACTGTTCAGTGTGACCTGCATCTTGTGTGCAGTCCAACATTATTGAAAAATACTTAGATCTTTTGGCTTTTTCTAGAATACATTTCTTCACCTGAGAGGCCATCAAGCAGATAATTTCATTTTGAATTAAATTTCCACAGTAATGTGTATGGATTTCCTGGGAAGTAATTCGTTTTAAATGATCTCTCATTACTGGTTCAAATTTTCCAAGAAGCTCTATAAGCCCAAGGAAATGTCCATTATTTGGTGTAAACAATGTATTTGACGATCCTCGAAAAGCTAAATTATTGGTTGCCAGGTATACAGTTACTGCCATAACTCTTTCCAACACTTCTCGCCTGGGTGAGGATGCCACCAGACTGCCAAAGATGAGGTAAGTCAGCTGGGCCCCCTCCCGGGTTTCATGCTGTGGGGCATGCCAAATCAGCATGCCCCAAGGGTGGTTGGGGGGGGGGCAGGTGTGGGGGTCCCCATCCAAAAAAAAAGGCTAGCCCAACCCATCCCATCCCTCAGACCCCCTCACCTGTTCAGTGTGTCAGTGCCCTCTGCCCTCTGAGTCTGAGCGCGCTCAGACTGCTAAATGGGGCTGCTGGGAAGGGAAGGACTAATCCATAGGCAGGGGGTGGGCATTTTTGCTATACTGCTACCACTGTCAGACTAGACTGCAGCCTGTCCTGTCCAGCATTGAAATTGGCAACAGCCAGGCAGCCTAGTCTGACAGTGATAGTGTGTGTGCTTAGCTCTTTGATCACTGTCTCAGGGAGCGCCCGTGCTCAGCCGAGAGCGCGGCGCCCCTGCTATCAGTGTGGGAGTGGCCGAGCTGCCTCATCCTGGCTGTTCATTCTCGCTGTTCATCCAGCGCGGAGCGGAGGTGAGTCATACCTCCCAACTTTTGAAGATGGGAAAGAGGGACAAAGTTTGCGGCGCGCTTTGCGCGCCGCGGCAAATTTTAGGCCACGCCTCTGACCACACCCATTCATAATTAGTCACACCCATATCCACATCCCAACCACACCCATTTAGCACTGCCGATCACACTGTTTCATATACAATAATTATAAACAAAAAAATATGGCCACACAGTGCCCCATACTGTATAATGGCCACACATGATGCTCCATACTGTATAATGAACACACATGACGCTCCATACTGTATAATGGCCACACATGATGCTCCATACTGTATAATGAACACACATGATGCTCCATACTGTATGACCGCACATGATGCTCCATACTGTATAATGACCGCACATGATGCTCCATACTGTATAATGACCCCACATGATGCTCCATACTGTATAATGGCCGCACATGATGCTCCATACTGTATAATGAACACACATGATGCTCCATACTGTATGACCGCAAATGATGCTCCATACTGTATAATGACCGCACATGATGCTCCATACTGTACAATGACCGCACATGATGCTCCATATTGTATAATGACCGCACATGATGCTCCATACTGTATAATGACCGCACATGATGCTCCATACTGTATAATGGCCACACATAATGCTCCATACTGTATAATGACCGCACATGATGCTCCATACTGTATAATGACCGCACATGATGCTCCATATTGTATAATGACCACACATGATGCTCCATACTGTATAATGACATACAGGCACGCAGCTCACACACAGGCACGCAGCTCACACGCACGCAGCTCACAAACACATGCAGCTTTGACACAAATGCATCACACACGCAGCCATCACACACACACGCAGCCATCACACACACACACACGCAGCCATCACACACACACACACGCAGCCATCACACACACACACGCAGCCATCACACACACACACACACGCAGCCATCACACACACATGCAGCCATCACACACACACGCAGACATCACACACGCAGCCATCACACACACACACACACGCAGCCATCACACACACACGCAGCCATCACACACACGCAGCCATCACACACACACAGCCATCACACACACACAGCCATCACACACACACAGCCATCACACACACACAGCCATCACACACACGCAGCCATCACACACACGCAGCCATCACACACACACAGCCATCACACACACACGCAGCCATCACACACACGCAGCCATCACACACACGCAGCCATCACACACACGCAGCCATCACACACACGCAGCCATCACACACACACACGCAGCCATCACACACACACGCAGCCATCACACACACAGCCATCACACACACACACGCAGCCATCACACACACACACACACGCGCAGCCATCACACATGCAGCCATCACACACACACGCAGCCATCACACACACACACGCAGCCATCACACACACACACGCAGCCATCACACACACACGCAGCCATCACACACACACACGCAGCCATCACACACACACACACGCAGCCATCACACACACACACACGCAGCCATCACACACACACAGCCATCACACACACACACGCAGCCATCACACACACGCAGCCATCACACACACACACACGCAGCCATCACACACACACAGCCATCACACACACACACCCAGCCATCACACACACACACACGCAGCCATCACACACATCACACACACACAATCTCCTCTGTGATGCAGGGGCGGCTGATGTCCATGTGCAGCTCTCTGCTGAAGTCTTCAGTCTCCTGCTCACAGCTCTGCACTATCCCGGCACCTCCCCCGTCTCTCCTTCTCTGCCGGGATAGCAGCTAAGAGCAGAAGCCGGAGCTCCGTGCACACACAGCCAGAGGTAGTGAATCGCTGACCTTTCTTCTTGATTGCTGCAGGCTCTCTCCTTCAGCGTGGCAGCGCCGCACAGGGGGCGGGAGGGGGGGGGGGTGTTGCGCGGGCGGTCAGGAGGCAGCTTTTATATAAAAAAAAAAAAAAACAGGCTCTCTCTACGTCCCGGAAGTGGGCGGGGCTTCACCGGCGGCCGCAAATTCGGGATTTTAAATGCCCGAAGCGGGACAGCGGGACCCCGGTGCCAAAGCGGGACTGTCCCGCTGAAATCGGGACGGTTGGGAGGTATGGGTGAGTGGCGGCGCCGAGGTGGCCGCAACCATTATGTGCGATGCGGGGGGGGGGGCGCGGCGACGCGAGGCGATGATCTGACCGCTCAGCTGTCAGATTTGCAGCTGAGTTCGGGCAGGGCGCGCCCGCGCTCAGCACTGAGCGCGGCATCCGCGCCCCTGACAGCCCTTAAACAGCAGCAGCAGCGGGCAGGGGACCACCGGGGCCCGAGGCCTCTCCTGCGCCCCCCGGCCCCACGGCGCCCCGTGTGGCCGCCCTGCCCGCCCTGTTGAAGAAACGGCCCTGCTAGGGCGGATCCCCTCTCTCAGTGGGTGATGTCGTGGCGAAGAGAAAAGATGGCCATTGCAGTCCGCCAGTACCACTTACCCAGTCGCCATTACTTCTCTAAGAAAGCTGTGCCTGCGCTACACCAGCATGTCGCAGACATCACCCGTTCCTTGAAAAAAATATATGTCTGCCAGGGTGCATTTCACCACTGCACCTGGACGAACAAACATGGCCAGGGGCGTTACATCTTGCTGACTGGGCACTGGGTGACTCTGGTGGCTGTGGGGGCAGGCGGGCAAGGGACTGCTCCACAAGCCTTGGAATCCCCAAGGGTTGTGGGACAAACCACTGTATCTAACACTTCTTCCGCCTCCTCTAGGGCCTCCACCAGCACACTCAACCTCTCCCTAAATAAGACACGTGTTCTAACAGTGCCAAAAGAATCTCCCCTGCCTTTGTACTGCGCAGCCAGGGCTCACTGCAACCAGGCAGTGTTAAAATGAATATGCCTTGGAGATCGCAGTCACACAGCTCAACAGTTGTGGACCTCTATTCAGGCTGAGTTTGAGAAATGACTGTCTCCACTGAACCTTGAGCCAGGGAAGGGCATGTGCGATAATGGTGCAAATCTGGTGGCGGACCTATGCTGGGGCAACCTCACACACGTGCTCACGTCTTCAACCTGGTGGTACAGCAATTTCTCTGCCACTATACCGGCCTGGATGCGCTGCTGGAGAACGCACAGTTGCCAATGTTAGAGCAGAATCCATTTTATTTTGCTTGCCTCCATTTTGTATAAGTGTTACCTAAGGTCAGCAAAATAAGACATAATTCACTATTCTTCATTGTGCTGTTATCGCTGATTCATAAGAACTAATTGTAGCAGGGAATGTCCTTGGTAAAATAACGAATAATGTACTGTGTAAAAATGTGTTTGCGAAACCATAGGGAGTCAAGGGAGTAATACACTCCGACGCTTAGCCAATATATGGAGAATCCGCCTCCAACACAAGAATGCATAAAAAGTGTGTGTAAGCTTAAATAAACTAGAGATATTTCAGATACAGCCCTGGTGTACTGTGTCATGTCTCTCCGGTGCCGTGACGTCATCTCTACAGTGGACTCATCAGAGAGTAGGTCGAGACCTGCGACAACAATTCTGGTGCCCGAACAGGGACCTGAGTGCTTCATCTGAGACCCGGCCGACTCCAGTAATGGACCAGGGGACTTCCCGGGACTAGTGGCATCACACAGCGCTGGAGTGAGAATACTGATTATATTCTGCCTACGTCATTCCACTTGTGGACGGGTTTTCCCCTGCTTCTAGTCGACCGGGACCAGGTAAGATCACGGGCTTTGCCCGGCTCAGGTACCCTTGAACCCAGATATTGACCCTCATTGTGTGGTTACTGATGACTCCACTGTTAGACTAAAATGATTGACTCTTTGTATGTTGTGCTTGTGGAGTGTTTGTTGTTTGTCTGTTCATATACCTGTGTTATCAATCTTGGAAGCAAGCTAATACAGTAACCTGTAAGCACAGTAAACCTATAGTTTAGGTTTAGGACTAAGGCAGGATGACATAGCCTACTCTAGGTGAGGAGGAAAGGTCCATCTGATAAGTTTTCAGCCTGCACGTATACTAGCAATAGAATTGGGAACTAAGTACAGGGTTCCATAGTGCTAGAAAATTAGTCCACAGAATAGTCCAGAAGGGAAGGAATCCCAGAAGCAGGTTAGTGTGATCTTGAAGACAGGAGGCTTCCACCCCTCAGGGGAATTAGATTGAGGTAAATGGCATGACTTCATGAAAACCCACACTGTGCAACTGACAGTGGACCTCCGACTTACCATGTTGCTAGTAGGTATCAGCCATGGTCTCCCACAGAACAGATGTCTTTGACTGCCCAGCTGCCAGACATTAACCAACGACCTATGACTTTTGCCAGACAGTGTGGGGTGATACAGCACACTTACCAGGCAACCAGACAGGACATGCAACAGTTAGTGCGTTCAGCCCTGGGGGAAGCACCTTCCACCCGACTGACAGCTGAGACATTTAAAATGTACCCAGGGGGAAATGGTCCCCAAGACGGAGAACCTAACAATGCCAAGTCAGGGTCTGACTTTGTTGAAGCACTAGAAAAAGCCTGTAAGATTAGACAAGAGGAAGTATCGGTGCATTTAGAAAACTGTATACAGGACCCGAAGGAGCTCCCCATTGATTATTTCTACAGGTTGCAACAACGGTGGTCTGATATGGGTTATGGTGAAGATGATAGAACTGCGACAAATTTGTTAAGTCATGCATGTATGCAAGAGATTGATAAGTATGTGAGATAGAAGGTGATGGCAAGTAGACCAGATTGGAGATCCTGCCCCCCCAGGCGATCTTGCTAAGATTGCACATGGAGTCAGTTTGGACTCGCTGAAGCAGAAAACTAAGGTTCACTTTCAGAGGAGTGGACCCTCACAGAGAGGTGGAGGACCCACTACGGGTCCTAGATTGTGTTACGGATGTAAGAAACCAGGACATTTTAGGAAAGATTGTCGCACAAACCCATACCCAGATAAGGTTCCCACCGCTGCTACCCCCCAGACCGACGAATAGGTAACTGACAGCCTGCAACTGTGTCCTCTAGTCACTCTACCCCCCATCCCCGACTGTACAGTACAGGTGAGCCTGCCAGGAGGAACTACAGCTGACTTTCAGGTTAACACGGGAGCTGACAACTCAGTTATTACGCTTTCAGACTGTCCATTACCCTTCCGTGACACCACCGACTTTGTCATGGCCACACCTTTCAATGCGCCGACCCAAACCTTGGGACTGACAGAACCCATTCCCCTCTCCATTTGTGGGAAGACCATTCTGACTCAGTTAATGGTAGCCCCCAGGGGACAATGTAATTTGCTAGGTGCTGACTTTTTGCGGAAACTACAGGCGGTTATTACTTGCCATAATGACGGAACAGTGACTATGACCCCTCAACTTAAACCCAGTACCCTCTACAAGATTATGGCCCTGGATGCAGCTGCAAGTACTGCAGAAAGTGATCCGCCCACTGTACCTGCCCTGGATCAACTCCCCACTGATCTGTGGGCAAAAGGCAAAACTGATGTGGGAAAACTCAAAGTTCCTCCCATAATAGTCAAATTGAAACCAGGGGTAGCACCACCCCTATTGCGTCAGTACCCCTTGAGTGCTGCTCAGGAGGCTGCAATAGACGCACAGTTACAAAAATTGCTGGAATCAGGGGTTGTTGTGCCTACACAGTCCGCTTGCAACACTCCCCTGTATCCAGTAAAGGAGAAGGTTAGGCCTGGGGAGCCGGTGAATTATAGAATGGTCCATGACCTCAGAGCAGTCAATGCCGCAACAGAACTGCTTGCTCCCTTGGTTCCTAACCCTCACACCTTGTTGGCACACATACCTGTTAACAGTATTTGTTTTTCAGTGATTGACTTAGCAAATGCCTTTTTCAGTGTTCCATTGCACCTAGTTTGTCAGTATCACAAGGCTGGCATGTTAAAGGAGCAGTTCTCATTCAGTATGTTGATGACCTATTGCTGTGTGCTCCTTCTCGTTCTCTGTGTAAAATGGCCACAATCTCTTTACTCTTTTTCCTCTATGAACAGGGGTGTAAGGTATCCAAACAAAAATTACAGTTTTGCTTAAGTACTGTTGTGTTTCTAGGACATTGTCTCTCTCCAGGGAAAAAGCATCTCACCCCTGAGCGAAAACAGGCTATCATGGACATGCAGCCCCCACGGAATTTGCAGGGCCTCCGTGTGTTTCTAGGACTAACTTCCTACAGTCGTCCATAGATTCGGTCTGCCTCCATCTTAATGCAACCTCTACAGTATATGACCGTATGCAACCTGTCCCCTTCTGTCTTACACCAGAGGCATTTGACTGTTTTTACTCTCTGAAATTATGCATTGTTTCTTCTCCAACTTTGGGCATCCCCAATTATGCCCTTCCTTTTAACCTTTTTCTTCAAGAAAATGCAGGACATGCTACGGGTGTGCTGACTCAGCTTCATGGAGACAAACAGAGACCTGTCGCTTCTTACAGCGGCCGCCTGGATAAAGTGGCAAGAGAAAGCCCCTCCTGTGTTCGGGCTGTGTTGTCTGTCCAGCTGTTGCTACACAAGTCTTCAGAGATTGTTTTGGATCACCCACTGATGGTCCATACCCCACACGATGTACATAGTATCCTTAACCGAGTACAACCTAGCCACCTGTCCATGGCCAGACAGCCGCGACTTCAGTGTGCTATTCTCATGCCTACTAATGTGACTTTGAAAAGGTGCACTGTCCTAAACCCCGCTACTCTTCTTCCAGTTCCTATGGATCCAAATGGGGGAGGGGTAGGTGACATGGAAAAGGAGACTCTTTTTCTTTCTAGAATGGATCCAGAGGAACAAGATCAGGTTTCCAAACCACATGATTGTCTAGAATTGATGTCTCAGGAAACAGCTGGTTTCCCTACTGTCTCTAGTGTGCCTATTCTAATGCTGATTTTGAGCTTTTTGTAGATGGATCCCGTCACCAAGATGACCAAGGACGCTTCTGTACCGGGTATGCTGTGGTCTCAGAACATGAGGTAATCAAGGCAGAGTCAATGCCAGCTCATATGTCTGCACAAGAAGCAGAGCTCAAGGCGCTCACAGAAGCGTGCAAACTAGCAGAAGGTAAGACTGTAAATATCTACACTGATTCCAGGTATGCCTTTGGCATTGCACACGATTATGGGCCTATCTGGAGAGCCAGGGCTTTCCTGACAGCAAATGGCCACCCCATTAAACATGCTGAGGCAGTCCAGCAACTTATGAATGCACTACAGCTTCCCACCCAAGCAGGCATCATAAAGGTAAAGGCACATACCGAAGGCACTGATGGACAGGCAAAGGGTAACGCACTGGCAGACCAGGCTGCCAAGAAAGCAGCAAGCACTCCTGTAGCCTCTAAAGTACATCACCTAGACACCCCACCATCTCCACTTGTGTCAAAAGACATCTTAGCCCGGTTACAAGAACAGGCAAGTAAGGAGGAGAAAAATAGGTGGCAAGAGATAGGGGCTTGCTCTGATACCGTCACTGGGCTATGGGGGAGGGGTGAAAAGGTCTGCCTACCACAGGTACTGTACCCAATGATGGCACAGGTTCTGCACGAGAATGTGCACCACTCGAAGACGGCCATGTGTGACACCCTACAGAAACAATGGATTGCCCCCGGGTTTTCCACCTGCGCAGAAAGGCAGGTACAGAGCTGCATGATATGTGCCACACATAATCAGGGTAGGACAGTGAAAACTCCATCCAAACACACTCCCCGGCCCCTTTATCCATTCCAGAGACTGCAGATTGATTATATTCAGTTACCCAGGGTAGGGACGTATGAGTATGTGTTGGTCTGCATTGATTTATTTTCAGGTTGGCCAGAAGCCTACCCAGTTGCCAAAGCTACGGCTAAGATAACGGCGAAGAAACTGATGGCTGAGATCATATGCAGGTATGGAGTTCCTGAAGTCATTGAAAGCGATCGGGGTTCCCATTTTACTGGAGAGATCATGTCAGAGGTAATGGCAGCACTGGGGGTAAGTCAAGCATTGCATACTCCATACCATCCACAGAGCAGTGGAAAAGTGGAGAGACTAAATGGAAGTTTTAAGCTTAAAATCCAGAAGGCAATGGCAGAGACTGGTAAACCATGGACAGAATGCCTTCCTCTAGCTTTGTTTTCAGTAAGATATACCCCAAACAGGAAGACAGGACTGTCACCGTATGAGATTCTGTTTGGCAGGAGCCCCAATCTTGGATGTTTCTTTCCACAACAGTTGCAACTCAAGTACCAGGACTTGACTAGCTATGTGCAGGCCTTACATGGACACCTTGCTAAAGTGCATTTAACTGTCTTCAGTTCTCTTCCAGACCCAGACAAGGTTCCTGGACACCATCCCTTGGAGCCAGGAGACTGGGTAGTGATAAAGCGGCACGTCCGGAAGAGCCTGGATCCAAGATTTGACGGACTATACCAAGTACTCCTGACCACAGCCATAGCTGTCAAGCTCGAAGGAAAACCTAGTTGGATCTGTACGCATTCACCAACGTCAGCCACAAGTATCCCCTTCCTAGCTATCCCTGTGTCACCTGAGGAACTGCTTGCCTGGACTGATTGTTCTGACACACTTGCCAACAATGCCACGAACAATGTTCAGTTGTGGAACACTACTGTCGGACAGCTGGTGGTCAGATACTTTCTCTTTCCTAAACCCAGCCAATTGGTTTAAGGGGATCGGGGGCTGGGTAGCTGGGATTTTACAAAGCTTATTGCATATAGTTGCGATTGTCCTTATTGCATATATAGTGTTCAAAATAGTTTTTTTTTTTTTTTAAGTGTATCTCTGTATGTGCAGGGAGATCTGTGTTTTGTTTAAAGCAACAATATTGTTTTGCAGTAGAAAGAAATATTGTAAGTTGAAGTTGGAAGTTGAAGGTGAAATATGGTGCCTAGTTTTAGAAGGAAACTTGTAAGTGATTATTTGGTTATCAGTGTGATTGAAAGATTGGTAAAAGATTTACCTGCTTCAAGTTGAGTGGTTGATATATAGCAAATTGAGGATCAACAGAGGAAGTGAATTCTGATTGTTTTTGTCACGTTGAAAAAAGGAAAGTTGTCTATTACTATGACAAAAAACTGGATGTTTTGTGGTGCAAGAAGGAACTGAGAAAGTGACTGAGATTAATGTGTCGGGAAAGCAAACAGTTAAAAATTTGGGACAGAGGGTCTCCCTGCTAGATAATCAGTTTCCGTAGAAGAAGACGACTTTGAATTTGTTTGATGAAGGTTTTGTAGAAATTAAGTCTGAGAACTGCTGTATTCCGTTTCTGTGTGAAATTTCTAAAATACCTGATGGAGGGGGCTCGTAGCTGCGTTCCAGTTTTCTCTGTATTTTCTGTCCTTGGTGTAGTACGCGCTGGGAAATTCTGCACTCACACAGCTGATGATGATATATACTAACAAATCCTACAGCCAGGAAACAGTACAGCTCATTCAGAATAGTGAATAAAATGGGGGAATGTTAGAGCAGAATCCATTTTATTTTGCTTGCCTCCATTTTGTATAAGTGTTACCTAAGGTCAGCAAAATAAGACATAATTCACTATTCTTCATTGTGCTGTTATCGCTGATTCATAAGAACTAATTGTAGCAGGGAATGTCCTTGGTAAAATAACGAATAATGTACTGTGTAAAAATGTGTTTGCGAAACCATAGGGAGTCAAGGGAGTAATACACTCCGACGCTTAGCCAAAATATGGAGAATCCGCCTCCAACACAAGAATGCATAAAAAGTGTGTGTAAGCTTAAATAAACTAGAGATATTTCAGATACAGCCCTGGTGTACTGTGTCATGTCTCTCCGGTGCCGTGACGTCATCTCTACAGTGGACTCA
Organism: Ranitomeya variabilis; assembly: GCF_051348905.1. Classification (NCBI taxonomy): domain Eukaryota; kingdom Metazoa; phylum Chordata; class Amphibia; order Anura; family Dendrobatidae; genus Ranitomeya; species Ranitomeya variabilis. The sequence continues at coordinate 380,457,306 of NC_135235.1, read as the reverse complement.
TCAGAGAGTAGGTCGAGACCTGCGACAACACCATGTGCTCACTTCTGACAATCACACCCTGCAGGTCATAGACTTTCATTACTACAGAGGTCTTTCGGCCTACCGGTTAACCATTTGATATGCGACGTGCCGACCCTGTGTAATTCCACTCTGCACATGTTGGAGCCACGACGATCCCTGATGCAGTATGTCCTTTTGCATAGCCTGGGCAAATGCAGTCCGGAAGTGGTGCAAATTACGCTTGCGAGTGGGCACAGATGAATGACCTCTACACGGTTTTGGCTACTAAGATGGTTAGCTCTGACAATGCTGTCAGCCATCTAGGTAAGAGTGGTTCCTGTGAGTCCTCTCTCCAGCAGCTCTGGTCACCTCACCAGTGAGCCGTCTACATTGGAGTGGTTCCTCTGAGGACCTCACCAGTGAGCCGTCTAGTTAAGAGAAGCTCCTGTGAGGACATTACCAGTGAGCCATCTAGATAAGAGTGGTTCCTGTGAGGACCTCACCAGTGAGCCGTCTAGATAAGAGTGGTTCCTGTGAGGGCCACCAGTGAGCCGTCTAGATAAAAGTAGTTCCTGTGAGGGCCTCACCAGTGAGCAGTCTATATAAAAGTACTTCCTGTGAGGACCTCACCAGTGAGCCGTCTAGATAAGAGTGGTTCCTGTGAGGACCTCACCAGTGAGCCGTCTATATAAGAGTGGTTATTGTGAGGAGCTTACCAGTGAGCCGTCTATATGAGTAGTTCCTGTGAGGACCTCACCAGTGAGCCATCTCGATAAGAGTGGTCCTGTGAGGAGCTCACCAGTGAGCCGTCTATATTAGTGGTTCCTGTGAAGAGTTCACCAGGGAGCCGTCTATAAAGAGTGGTTCCAGTGAGGAGCTCACCAGTGAGCCGTCTATATAAGAGTGGTCCTGTGAGGAGCTCACCAGTGAGCCATCTAGATAAGAGTGGTCCTGTGAGGAGCTCAGCAGTGAGCCATCTATATAAGAGTGGTTCCTGTGAGGACCTCACCAGTGAGCCATCTAGATAAGAGTGGTTCCAGTGAGGAGCTCACCAGTGAGCCGTCTATATAAGAGTGGTCCTGTGAGGAGCTCACCAGTGAGCCATCTATATGAGTGGTTCCAGTGAGGAGCTCACCAGTGAGCTGTCTATATAAGAGTGGTCCTGTGAGGAGCTCACCAGTGAGCCGTCTAGATAAGAGTGGTCCTGTGAGGAGCTCAGCAGTGAGACGTCTATATAAGAGTCGTTCCTGTGAGGACCTCACCAGTGAGCCATCTAGATAAGAGTGGTTCCTGTGAGGAGCTCATCAGTGAGCCATCTATATGAGTGGTTCCTGTGAAGAGTTCACCAGGGAGCTGTCTATAAAGAGTTGTTCCTGTGAGGACCTCACCAGTGAGCTGTCTATATAAGAGTGGTCCTGTGAGGACCTCACCAGTGAGTCTTCTAGATAAGAGTGGTTCCTGTGAGGAGCTCACCAGTGAGTCTTCTAGATAAGAGTGGTTCCTGTGAGGACCTCACCAGTGAGCCGTCTATATGAGTGGTTCCTGTGAGGACCTCACCAGTGAGCCTTCTAGATAAGAGCAGTTCCTGTGAGAACCTCACCAGTGACTCTTCTAGATAAGAGTGGTTCCTGTGAGGACCTCACCAGTGAGCTGTCTATATAAGAGTGGTTCCTGTGAGGAGCTCACCAGTGAGCCTTCTAGATAAGAGCAGTTCCTGTGAGAACCTCACCAGTGACTCTTCTAGATAAGAGTGGTTGCTGCGAGGACCCCTGTTATGATCCGGTGGTAGGATCTCAAAACTGACCTGACACATGTGACCAGAATATAGGACCAGTTCTGGGGAGGTGGAAACTATACTGACCGCAATCCTGATCCTATCCACAAACACTAAAGGCAGCCGTGGAGCGTTCCTAAAATCCTAGACGCCACGTTCACAGCCTGAGAAACTGACTACCCCTAGAGAGAAAGCAAAGACCTCACTTGCCTCAGAGAAATAACCCCAAAGATTTAGTCAGCCCCCCACAAATAATAACGGTGAGTTAAGGGGAAAAGACAAACGTAGAAATGAAACAGGTTTAGCAAATGAGGCCCGCTAACACTAGATAGACTGAAAATAGATAGGCGTCTGTGCGGTCAGTACAAAAACTATCAAAAATAAACCACACAGAGAATACAAGAACCCTCACACCGACTCACGATGTGAGGGGCGCACTCTGCACCCCAGAACTAACCAGCAAGCGCAAGATCACATATAAGCAAGCTGGACTGAACTCATCATATACAGAGAAACGTTTTCAAGGAAATAATGAGCAAAAAAACTTAACTTCTCCAGCAGGAGACTGGTCACAAGGAATATTCAGGAGCTCTCAGAAACAGGACTGAATACACCGACAGCAGGCAACAAATGAAGGGCCAGGTGAATTAAATAGTCCCAGCACAGCAGGAAATGAAGAAGCTGAGCCCAGCCAAGACCAGCCATATCGCTAAAGGCCACCAGAGGGAGCCCCAGAACAAACTCACACAATACCGCTCATGACCACAGGAGGGAGCCCGAGAACGGAATTCACAACAGACCTCACCAGTGAGCCTTCTAGATAAGAGCAGTTCCTGTGAGGACCTCACCAGTGAGCCGTCTATATAAGAGTGGTTGCTGTGAGGACCTCACCAATGAGCCTTCTAGATAAGAGCAGTTCCTGTGAGAACCTCACCAGTGACTCTTCTAGATAAGAGTGGTTCCTGTGAGGACCTCACCAGTGAGCCGTCTATATGAGTGGTTCCTGTGAGGGCCTCACCAGTGAGCTGTCTATATAAGAGTGGTTCCTGTGAGGAGCTCACCAGTGAGCCTTCTAGATAAGAGCAGTTCCTGTGAGAACCTCACCAGTGACTCTTCTAGATAAGAGTGGTTGCTGTGAGGAGCTCACCAGTGAGCCGTCTATATAAGAGTGGTTCCTGTGAGACCCTCACCAGCGACTCTTCTAGATAAGAGTGGTTGCTGTGAGGACCTCACCAGTGAGCCTTCTAGATAAGAGTGGTTGCTGTGAGGACCTCACCAGTGAGCCTTCTAGATAAGAGCAGTTCCTGTGAGGACCTCACCAATGAGCCTTCTAGATAAGAGCAGTTCCTGTGAGGACCTCACCAGTGAGCCGTCTATATAAGAGTGGTTCCTGTGAGGGCCTCACCAGTGAGCTGTCTATATAAGAGTGGTTCCTGTGAGGAGCTCACCAGTGAGCCTTCTAGATAAGAGCAGTTCCTGTGAGAACCTCACCAGTGACTCTTCTAGATAAGAGTGGTTGCTGTGAGGACCTCACCAGTGACTCTTCTAGATAAGAGTGGTTGCTGTGAGGACCTCACCAGTGAGCCTTCTAGATAAGAGCAGTTCCTGTGAGGAGCTCACCAGTGAGCCGTCTATATAAGAGTGGTTGCTGTGAGGACCTCACCAGTGAGCCTTCTAGATAAGAGCAGTTCCTGTGAGAACCTCACCAGTGACTCTTCTAGATAAGAGTGGTTGCTGTGAGGACCTCACCAGTGAGCCTTCTAGATAAGAGCAGTTCCTGTGAGAACCTCACCAGTGACTCTTCTAGATAAGAGTGGTTGCTGTGAGGACCTCACCAGTGAGCCTTCTAGATAAGAGCAGTTCCTGTGAGGACCTCACCAGTGAGCCTTCTAGATAAGAGCAGTTCCTGTGAGAACCTCACCAGTGACTCTTCTAGATAAGAGTGGTTCCTGTGAGGACCTCACCAGAGAGTCTACTATATAAGCGTGGTTGCTGTGAGGACCTCACTGCAGCAGCTCCTGTCACCTCACCAGTGAGGAGCCGTCTACAGTGGAGCTGCTGGAAGGAGACCATCCCAGAAGCCACTCCACTCTAGAAGCAGCCTTCCTGTTAGTCCTCCTCAGCCTGCCACATGACCGCCGAGACACGTGACGTCATACCTATCAGGAGCCCACACATGCTGCCACCTACCCTAACTCGGAAGTTCTCGGCTTTGGAGCGGAAGCGGAAGACGCGAGCACGGTGGCTTCGTGCTATTTGGCGGCACAGTTTCCTATTCTTTTTGCCTGTCGGAAGGAGAGCGGCCATAAGAGCGCGGCGAGGAGCGGAGCACCATGTCTCTCACGTGCTTTAGTAAGTGGCCTCCGTGTAGCGCCCCCTATCCTGCTGCCTCCGTGTGCAGTTACCCCACTGGTGTTCCGCAGGAGGTCTCTGCTCTTGTTGGTCCGTTACCTGCGCTCCTTGAGGAGTTCCTGTATTTGGGGTGCACAGCCCGGTGGGTGTATGTGCTCCCCCGCAGCACCTGTCAGCCTCTGAGCTGCAGTGTTGTCTCTGCTGCCGGTGATGGAGCACACTGCACAGCAGGACTAGTAGTTTCATATTGCTGAGCTGTCCTTAGGAAAGGTGATAACTATCTGCTATCTCTGGCAGTGCCATCTGCTCACCCAGGAACATGGCAGTTTTGTCACGCTCCGGTGGTTGCCAGGATCTGTGCACCCACGTCCAATATTTGGTAGTGCTGCATGTTCCTCTCTATCACACTGTTCACATCCTGCTGGCACAGGTAACCGCTGACCCCCTCCACACCACCGCCTAATAGTGATCACCACTTTTTAGGGATAGTTCATAGTGGAAAGACCTGCCAGGTCTAGTTGCCCTATGTCCGTAAAGGTAGAGCGTGTTAGCGGTGCAGATACTGTCACCGGTCCTTGCGGCTGCAGCACTGACAGGTCATGCGCACTGTCCCTTTGATTGATATCCTGCTTTCCCTTTAATGGTGCTGATGGGGGATGTCAATGAACCGCACCGTGGGCAGAATTGCAGCCATGACTGCTGAAGACTAGAAAGGAGTAGCACTATTCTAGCATTGTTTTCTATCTTCATTGTCTGAAACCTGTGACAAACGTGTACTCTGGATGCTGACTACCACCCCTAACATGCTCCGTTTAACTTGCAAAGGGAATCGGGACCTGACGGGTTCTTTTTTAAGTTTCCGATATCCACAGATGTTTAGTTTTTTCAGATCTTGTAAAATTTAGCCTGATCTGCCAATGATGTGCAGATAAATATCTTGTGTTTACGCTCAGCTTTAATATACTTAAAAGTGTAACTTTTTTTTTTTTTATTATTATGATCCACAACTGTTTATAGGTGAGGGTCCTAGCGATGAGATGCATCTCTAACTTCAGGAAGTGGGTCACCCCTGATTCCCCTTCTGACTGCTGTTGTGACTGGTAGTGACAGAAGAGCTACATGTTCCTCAACTCTCTCCATTCACTGCTATTTTTAATTCTGATTACTGCTGATCATACCGCATTACTGCAGTCAAAACTTCCATAGTAGAGCGAGGATGGGGGACCTCCTGTTATCGCTGCAGGGTACTCGCAGTCATTATGGGGGATTGAGGGTGCCTTGTTCTGGAGATGAAGGTCATCTTCATCTATTAAACTAAACATGCTTGGAGCTTTAATTTAGCAATGGAGTGGTGCTACTAATGTAAGCTCCCTGCACCTAATCTTATACTCGCCACGCACTGTCATCACTGACCCTATCTGGCAACACCATCTTGTGACTGCAACTTCTTACTGATGAAGTCGGAGGTAATGTTCACAAGCTCTACATGTTATCTATCACAACAAGACTTTCATAGAATTGCATTGAAAAGTGACTTTGGTTCACTCCAGCAAACACTGCAGCGATTCGGCAGATCACAACCTGCTGAAGACAGGAGCCGAGAGCAGAAAATGGCTGCTGGTAAGTATAAGACTAAATACAGGGGCCTTACATTGGTAGCGCCACTCCAACACTAATAAAAAAACGCTGGAGTGGTGCTTTATACATTTGTGGTATAATGTATAGATATACCATAATTGTCTATTGTTAGACAACTCCTTTGAGCTAGCCACACACTTTAGATTCCTGCCAGAAGGGCTAGACAGTATGTTCTAATCATTAAATAATTAATTATTTAATTTTTTTTTAAACCCATCAACGCACAATTCAATTGTCTGTATTTGTATGTATGTCAGCGGTGCATCAGCATGACAATCAGAGGTCTCCTGGAGACCTCTATGGTTGTTGATGGCAGATTGAAAGGGAACCCGTCACCCCAAAAATCAAAGATGAGCTGCGGCCACCGGCATCAGGGGCTTATCTACAGCATTCTGTAATGCTGTAGATAAGCCCCTGATGTATCCTGAAAGATGAGAATGAGGTTAGATTATACTCACCCAGGGGCGGTCCCGCTGCGGTCCGGGTCCGATGGGCGTGGCGGTCTGGCAGCTACTATCTTCATATGATGACGTCCTCTTCTTGTCTTCGCGCTGCGGCTCCGGCACAGGCGTACTTTGCCCTGTTGAGGGCAAAGCAAAGTACTGCAGTGCGCAGGCGCCGGCCCTCTCTGACCTTTCCCGGCACCTGCGCACTGCAGTACTTTGCTTTGCCCTCAACAGGGCAGACAAAGTACACCTGCGCCGGAGCCGCAGCAGGAAGCAAAGAGGATGTCATTGCATGAAGATGGGAGGCGCTGGACCCGGACCGCGACGCCCATGGGACCGCCCCTGGGTGAGTATAGTCTAAAGCTGGAGTCACACTAAACGACTTACCAACGATCACGACCAGCGATACGACCTGGCCGTGATCGTTGGTAAGTCGTTGTGTGGTCGCTGGGGAGCTGTCACACAGACAGCTCTCTCCAGCGACCAACGATCAGGGGAACGACTTCGGCATCGTTGAAACTGTCTTCAACGATGCCGAAGCCCCCCTGCAGAACCAGGGTAAACATCGGGTTACTAAGTGCAGGGCCGCGCTTAGTAACCCGATATTTACCCTGGTTACCATTGTAAAAGTAAAAAAAAAAAAAACACTACATACTCACATTCTGATGTCTGTCACGTCCCACGCCGGCGTCCACAGGGTTATAACTGCTGCTAATGCACGCGCTGCTGCCGAGAGCTTCCCTGCCCCTGCACTGAATGTGTCAGCGCCGGCAGTAACAGCGGTGACGTCACCGCTGTGCTCTGGTTTAGGGCCGGCGCTGACAGTCAGTGCAGGGAAGCTCTCGGCAGCAGCGCTCCTGCCGAAAGCAGTTTTAACCCTGTGGACGCCGGGGGACGTGACGGACATCAGAATGTGAGTATGTACTGTTTTTTTTGTTTTTTTTTTTACTTTTACAATGGTAACCAGGGTAAATATCGGGTTACTAAGCGCGGCCCTGTGCTTAGTAACCCGATATTTACCCTGGTTACAAGTGAACACATCGCTGGATCGGCGTCACACACGCCGATCCAGCGATGACAGCGGGTGATCAGCGACCAAAAAATGGTCCTGATCATTCCCCAACGACCAACGATCTCCCAGCAGGGGCCTGATCGTTGGTCGCTCTCACACATAACAAGATCGTTAGCGGGATCGTTGCTACGTCACCAAAAGCGTGACGTTGCAACAATATCGTTAACGATATCGTTATGTGTGACTCAGCCTTAACTTGTTTTTGTTATCTTTCAGGTTACATCGGGGGCTTATCTACAGCATTACAGAATACTGTAGATAAGCCCCTGATGGCGGTGGCCTTAGCTTATAGGCGAAAAATGGGGTGACTATGACTATTGACGGCTTCAAATGCCTCTTCCTGAGATATATTTGTGTATGTATAAATATTTCTATTTTAAACTTTATTTTTTTCTTTTTCTTTTTCTCTTTATAGTCAGTAATGAGGTTACAGATCGTCCTTGTATCTCTCCACTATCGGGTCATGTCTTTGATAGGCGTCTCATTGAGAAATATCTGGCGGAAAATGGGACCGATCCAGTAACTAATCAACCATTGAGTGAAGATCAGTTGATTGATATTAAAGGTCAGTTTTGTTGCAGTGTTGGTTGTACAATTCTGTGTCCCATCTTTAAAACCCAATGTTAGACACACATCATTTGTTTAGCAATGGGGGATTTACATTTTTGATTACTACTGTAAATGTACTAAGTAGGGTCATAAGCAAAATTTGTAAAAAACAATGAAATAAGAGCAACTTTTAATTAGCTTGAAAGAGCTAATATAACAAGCAGTTGTATAACACACTTCTACATCTTAGTAGGGCACCTTTGGCTGTTATTGACTGCCGCAAACATCATGTATAGCCAGGCCCCAGCATCTGACAGCTTTCTCAAGGAATCTTGGCCGATTTAACATTGGCAGCAGCCTTCTGGTCACTAATATTTGTTGTTTGTCAAGAGTGGTCAAAAAAGTTAAAGGGACTTTGTTGGCACAGAAGTACAGGCACTATTTGCTTTATGGCGGAGCCAATTATTTAATTGCTTCTCCCCACCTGCTTGTTTTCCTTCCATCTCATCTTTTCTCTGGCTGTATGAAGCCAAAACTGTCAATCAAAGAGAAGGGTGGAGATAGAGGGAAAACAAGCAGGTGGGAAGGTGTATATGTTTGGCCTCGCCATGGTACACAGGGCACCTGTACTTTGTTTTAACTGTCAGCACAGAATGACTGTGGAAACAAAGTACAAGTGCTGACTGCCTCACAGCAGACCCAGTCATTTAAAGGGAACCTATCACCCCGTTTTTTTCGGTATGAGATAAAAATACTGTTAAATAGGGCCTGAGCTGTGCATTACAATAGTGTAGTTTGTGGACCCCGATTCCCCACCTATGCTGCCGAAATACGTTACCAAAGTAGTCATTTTCGCCTGTCAATCAGGCTGGTCAGGTCGGATGGGCGTGGCTTCTTCCCCCAGATATTGCGTAGCTTTCCGTTGGTGGCGTAGTGGTGTGCGCATGTCCAACGTCCCCAATCCTGCACGGGGGGGTGAAAATAGCAGCGATGTCCGTTATTCCATTGGTGGTCGGTGGGCGCGGCCATCTTCCTTTGGCCGCGCGTGCGCAGAAGCGGCGCTCTGCTGGCCGCGGCTTCAGGAAAATGGCCGCCGCGATCTCCATCTGCGCACGCGCGGCATCCCGCGGCCATTTTCCTGAAGCCGCGGCCAAAGGAAGATGGCCGCGCCCACCGACCACCAATGGAATAACGGACATCGCTGCTATTTTCACCCCCCCGTGCAGGATTGGGGACGTTGGACATGCGCACACCACTACGCCACCAACGGAAAACTACGCAATATCTGGGGGAAGAAGCCACGCCCATCCGACCTGACCAGCCTGATTGACAGGCGAAAATGACTACTTTGGTAACGTATTTCGGCAGCATAGGTGGGGAATCGGGGTCCACAAACTACACTATTGTAATGCACAGCTCAGGCCATATTTAACAGTATTTTTATCTCATACCGAAAAAAACGGGGTGATAGGTTCCCTTTAAATAATGAAGAGGGAGAGGGAACAAGGGAGAGTCAGCTCTCCACAATCTGAAGCACCTTGTCAGCTGGTACACTGCACGGAGCCTCACTACTCCAGGCAGACATAATCATGTAGAAAAAGTGGGTCTCCAGCGATGATGGAAAAACAGGCAGGTATAAAGTTCGTTTATTTTAAAGTCCTACATGTCTGCCTGACACAGTGCAGCACTACAGAAAACCACACGTTCCGGCTAGCGTGCCTTAACATCCATGACTAAGGCACGCTAGCTGTAATGAGTTGTTTTTTCTGTAGTGCTGCATTGTCATGCAGACATGTAGGACTTTTAAATATACTTAAAAAGAAAATAAAGTTTATACCTACCTGTTTTTCCATTCTTGCTGGAGAACCACTTTTTTTTTTTTTTTCTAATTTATTTAAAATTTATTTAAATACACATTCCCATCTGCTTGTTTCCCACAATCTCCACCCTTCTCTGGCTGTTTGAAGCCATTGCTGTCAGCCAAAGAGAAGGTGTGGGTGTAGAAATATTGGGAAAGATGTGCAGTGGGTATGAAAAGTACTCAGACCCCTTTCAATTTTTCACTCTGTTTCATTGCAGCCATTTGATAAAAAAAGTTAATTTCTCTGACGCCCATGACTGCACCACGGAGAGAGGGGGATCCGCCCACCAAGGACAGGAAACCTACAGATAAAAAGGCGGTACCTCTCTCCTGCATCAGTAGGTTTCCTGTCCTTGATGGGAGACCTACAGATTCACCTCCGTCAGAGAAAAAGATTAGTCGTGGGAATTCCGGGGCCAATCAGCTCGATTCAGGCAGCGGGGGCTCCCCTGCCTCGGCTGGTGTGATGACCCGAAGCGCCACCGCTGGGGCTAGTAGGCCTTTAGGGTGCGCGGAGAGAGGTGACGGGACCTCGGCCACCCCTCTAGGTAAGACTCACCAGCAGCAGCAGTATCCAAGGAGGGTCCCTCTATGGATAGGAGCCGATGTCTTGCTCCCTAGCGTCAGTCTGCAGGCTGTAGTTCCCGGGGGTTCCGAGGAGTCCAGCAACATGCGGTGATGCGCGGCGCCATCTTGCCCCCGTCTGCGCACGCGCGAGATTTCAAGCAGCGGGGACTTTGCGCACGTGCGGCTGGAAGGGTACCGCGCGCGAGCGCCACGATCCTCGCCTCTATGCGCTCGCGCAGCCACTGGCGAACTGCGCAGGCGCGGGATTTGGTGCACGATGCTGCAACTGCGCATGCGCGAGAAAAAAAAAATGGCGCCATCCACCGATATTTTAGCAAGGCACACCTGGGGGCAAACGCTTCCAATGGAGACCGGCCAGCGCTCACCAGCCATAAGCGATGCAGAGCAAGCATCTCCCCTGCCCAGGGCATCTCCACAGCCGCCGCCACAGCAGCAGAAGCGACGAACCCAGAAAGAACACCAGGACTCTACCGGGAAAGGGCGTTCTGGATCACTGCGCAGCAAGGAGTCCAGCGTAACGTCCGGCTCAAGGGAAAAAGCGATAACAAACATGGATTGTCCCCAACCGGTATTTATGGGTCCATAAGGTGGTAAGTGATCTTTGTGAAAGTTAGTGATAGTGAGGGCCTATCTTTGTGTTTTCTTACTATAGGGGAAGAAAAGTGCAAGCAAAACTAAACATAACATATGTGCCTTATGTAAAGAAGATCTTCCATCTTCATGGGGGAAAAAGACTTTGCAGTGTTTTGTATTCAGCAGACAGTGTCAGAAGGCCTCCCCGGGTTCGCAGCAGACCTTAAAAACCTGATTAAAGTCCAGGTAGAAGAGACCTTTATATCCCTCAAAGGGGGAAAAAAGCAAAGGAAGACTAAGCACAGATCTCCGTCTCCTGAGTCTGGTGATTCAGGGGAAGATATGGATTCAGACACATCTAATTCTTCCTCCTCATCATCATCTTCATCTTCCTCGGGAGGCCGTAGTTGCTTCCCTATAGAGGAAACTGACAGTCTTGTTAAGGCCGTTAGGAGCACTATGGGGCTGGCAGACCCTCACCCAAAAAGATCTGTTCAAGACATAATGTTCGGGGGGCTTGACCAAAAAAAGAGAAGGGCCTTTCCCCTTAATGAGAAAATATGCCCTTCCGTTTGAGGACATGGGGGTTTTAAAAAACCCAATGGACAAGAAGGCAGATGGCTTCCTCAGAGGTTCATGGGAGGCGGCTGGTGGAGGCCTTAAACCGGCAGTCGCTGCCGCATGTACATCTCGCTCCCTAATGATATGGTTAGACCAATTAGAAAGCCAGCTCAAAAACAGGGCATCCCGAGATTCAATTTTAAATACGTTACCAGTTATGCGTGAAGCTGCTGCCTTCTTAGCAGATCCTTCGGCCGATTCAATCAAACTATCCGCTAGGTCAGCAGTTTTTTCTAATGCCGCAAGACGGGCCCTTTGGCTGAAATGTTGGCCGGGAGATCTCCAGACAAAGTCTAAACTGTGTACCATCCCCTGTGAAGGAGAGTTACTATTCGGGCCCACTCTGGATGATATATTAGAGAAAGCGGGTGATAAAAAGAAATAATTTCCCTCCCTGGGTTTCCCTTCATACAGGAGGCCCTTTCGGAGCAAGAGGTTCTTCCGAAGGAAGCCAGGGAAAAACCAAGATAGGTGGGAAGACAAGCGGAACAAAAACAAGGGTTTCATATTCAACAAAAACCCTAACGACAACAAAAAACCCGCCCAATGAATGCTTGCCCCAGGTGGGGGGAAGACTGTCCCTCTTCCTCTCAGCCTGGGAGAAAATTACCAGCAGTTTTGAATTACCAGGGTTTTGAATATAATAAGATCCGGACTGAAACTGAAATTTCAAAAGCCCCCTCGTTCATGACAACATCGCTAAGGTCTTCGGAGGAAGAGCAACTAGCATTAGAAAAAGAAGTCATGGGACTAGTGAGCAAAGGGGTTCTCATGGAAGTTCCCCTACAAGAAAGAGGACAAGGGTATTACTCCCCTCTGTTCCTGAGGAAGAAATCGGACAGATCTTTCAGGACTATCATAAATCTGAAGAGTCTAAACAAATTCCTGGAAGTCCAGTCATTCAAAATGGAAACAATAAAAACCTCGATAAAAATGTTGTTTCCACTGTGTTTCATGGCAGTCCTGGATCTAAAGGACGCCTACTATCACGTCCCGATCCACAAGGATCACCAAAAATTCCTCAGGATAGCAGTCTACATCAGGGGGGTGATACACCACTTCCAATTTTTAGCCCTCCCCTTCGGGCTGGATATAGCCCCCACGGGTCTTCACAAAATTAGTTGCAGAGGTAATGGCTCACCTGAGGGAGCAAGATACCCTGATAGTGCCATACCTCGACGATTTTTTGGTAATCGGTTCCTCTCCACAACACTGCGAAAAACAACTACAGACAATCAGGCATTCTCTGGAAAATCTGGGCTGGTTAGTGAACTTAAAAAAGTCCAGGTTATTACCGTGCCAAATCCAGGAGTACCTGGGGCTTACTCTGGACTCTATAAAGCAAGAATGTCGTCTTCCAGAGGAAAAAATTCAAAACATCATGAGGCTAGTATCCAGAAGGCGAGACACCCCCTCCTTAACCCTCCGCCAAGCAATGTCCCTCTTAGGATCCATGACAGCCTGCATCCCGGCAGTCCAATGGGCTCAACTACATTCAAGAGATCTTCAATGGCAAATCTTGTCAGAAGAAGTTTCTCTAAAAGGGAATTTAGAAGGTTGGCTCAATTTATCTCCAAACACGATTCGGTCACTAGATTGGTGGACATCGCAAGACAATCTTTCTCAAGGAATCCTGTGGGTAACTCCAGTCTCGCAAGTAGTAACAACAGATACGAGTCCCAGCGGGTGGGGGGGCACACCTGAACGACCTGTTACCTCAGGGGGCTTGGCCACCATACCTGAAAATAGTGTCCTCCAATATGAAGGAACTGCTAGCAGTCAAGTTTGCACTATTGGAGTTCCTAGATCCCCTTCGGTCCCACCATGTCAGAATTATGTCAGACAACAAAGTGGTGATAGCATATCTAAATCACCAGGGGGGTACCCGTTCTCGGAGTCTGATGGGGATAACCAAATCAATCTTCCACATAGCAGAGAGCAACCTTCAATCCCTATCGGGCCTTCATATAAAGGGGGTGGACAACTACAGAGCAGATTACCTGAGTCGTTCTCACTTAAAGCAAGGGGAGTGGGAGCTAAATCAGTCAGTGTTCACTCAGATTTCAGTAAAGTGGGGCGTACCAAACAGACCTTTTCGCAAACCATCTGAACAAAAAAGTGGACACCTTTTGCTCAATAACGCCAGTGGGGAGCCCTGTTTAACTAGATGCATTCCTGATTCCCTGGTACCATCAACTAGCATATGCCTTTCCCCCTATTGCTCTGATTCCGGCAGTGCTGAGGAAGATTCGGGAGGACGGGGCTCACATAATCTTAATAGCCCCGTTCTGGCCGAAGAGGCCTTGGTTTTCCTGGATGATGAGGATGTCCATCTCCGATCCATGGGTACTACCGGATCTCCCCAATCTTCTCTCCCAGGGCCCAGTTCATCATCCGCAAGTGGCAGGTTTACACTTGACAGCCTGGCATTTGAAAGGGAGTTATTAGAAAACGGGGTTTTCTCCAGGGCTGGTATCTACTGTTACAAAGCAGAAAACCCGTTACAACCAAACAATATGGCAAAGTATGGAAAAAATTCCTCTCAACCTCAGGTGTCATAATAGAGGAGGGCGTCCCTCTTAGAGCCATACTTGAGTTCCTGCAGAATGGACTAGAGATCGGTCTGGCCACAAGCACCCTAAAAGTCCATGTAGCAGCTTTAGGAGCTTTATTCAACTATGGTTTGGCAGGGAATCGATGGATTTCTAGATTCATCAAAGCAGCCGGTAGATCAAGGCCTCTACCTGTAAAAATTACCCCTCAGTGGGATTTAAATTTAGTCCTTAGAGCATTATCTAAACCTCCCTTTGAACCCTTAGCGGCTGCTCCAATTAAACTCTTATCCCTTAAAACCTCCTTGCTCGTTGCTCTCACTTCTGCACGTAGGGTCAGTGACATCCAGGCCCTATACGCTAACCCCCCTTTCACGCAATTCCTCGATGATAGGGTCGTCCTAAAAACTGACCCGGCATATCTCCCAAAAGTGGCATCCCGTTTCCATAGGACGCAAGAAATATCTCTTCCCTCCTTCTGTCCTAATCCCAAAAACAAAGAAGAAGAGTCATTGCATACATAGGATGTGAGGAGATGCCTGATGCATTACATAGAAGTCACTAGGGAGTGTAGGGAGGATGCCTCTCTTTGTATGTTTTCAGGGTCCCTGGAAGGGGAAGAAAGCATCTAAGGGCACCCTGGCAAGATGGATCACAGAGGCCATCAGCCTGTCATACTCATCGAGTGGCGTACCCGTCCCAGGAAATATCAAGGCGCGCTCAACGAGAGCAGTAGCAATCTCTTGGGTGGAGAAGGCCGGAGCTTCAATTGAGCAGATATGTAAAGCTGCTACCTGGTCTTCACCGTCCACTTTCTATAGGCACCATAGATTGGACCTTATCTCCTCTTCGGACCTTACCTTTGGTAAATGGGTTCTGGAAGCGGTGGTCCCTCCCTAATGTACAAATCTCTGCAATTCCCTCCGTGGTGCCGTCATGGGCGTCAGAGAAAAATATAGTTCTTACCGATAACGGTATTTCTCTGAGCCCATGACGGCACCCGTACATTCCCTCGATTCACTTCTTGGGTGTGCACGTTAATATAGTGCCTTATGCTAATAGTATAAATAGTCACGCGGTATCTCAGTTAAGCCTTTAAGTAATGTTAAAAGCAAGTCTCTATTCATAGTCTCCCATCGTTCTCTAGTAAACAACTGATGCAGGAGAGAGGTACCGCCTTTTTATCTGTAGGTTTCCTGTCCTTGGTGGGCGGATCCCCCTATCTCCGTGGTGCCGTCATGGGCTTAAAGAAATACCGTTATCGGTAAGAACTATATTATTATTTTTTTTTTCTGATTAATTTACACTCTGCACCCCATCTTGACTGAAAAAACAGAAATTTAGAAATATTTGCTTATTTATTAAAAAAGAAAAACTGAAATATCACATGGTCATAATTGTTCAGAGACCCTTTGCTCAGACACTCATATTTAAGTCACATGCTGTCCATTTCCTTGTGATCCTCCTTGAGCTGGTTCTACTCATTCATTGGAGTCCAGCTGTGTTTATTAAACTGATAGGACTTGATTTGGAAAGGCACACACCTGTCTATATCAGACCTCACAGTGCATGTGAGACCAAATGACAATCATGAGGTCAAAGGAACTGGCCAAGGAGATCAGAGACAGAATTGTGGCAAGGCACAGATCTGGCCAAGGTTACAACAGAATTTCTGCAGTGCTCAAGGTTCCTAAGCACAGTGGCCTCCATAATCCTTAAATGGAAGAAGTTTGGGACCACCAGAAGTCTTCCTAGACCTGGCCATCCAGCCAACTGAGCAATCGTGGGAGAAGAGCCTTGGTGAGAGAGGTAAAGAAGAACCCCAAGATCACTGTAGCTGAGCTCCCGAGATGCAGTAGAGTGATGGGAGAAGTTCCACAAAGTTAACTTATCGCTGCAGCCCTTCACCAGTCAGGCCTTTATGGCAGAGTGGCCTGACGGAAGCCTCTCCTCAGTGCAAGACATATGAAAGCCCGCATATTTTGCTAAAAAACACATGAAGGATTCCCAGACTATGAGAAATAAGATTCTCTGGTCTGATGAGACGAAGATAACCTTTTTTTGGTGATAA
Source organism: Ranitomeya variabilis (assembly GCF_051348905.1). NCBI lineage: Eukaryota > Metazoa > Chordata > Amphibia > Anura > Dendrobatidae > Ranitomeya > Ranitomeya variabilis. Next base: position 380,441,209 of record NC_135235.1, on the reverse strand, counting down.
TTCTAAGCTTTATGTGTGGAGAAAATCAGGCATTGCTCATCACCTGCCCAATACAATCCCAACAGTGAAACGTGGTGGCAGCATTATGCTATGGGGGTGTTTTTCAGCTGCAGGGACAGTACAACTGGTTGCCACTGAAGGAAACATGAGTGTGGCAAAGTACAGAGACATCCTGGATGAAAACCTCTTCCAAAGTGCTCTGGACCTCAGACGTAGCCGAAGGTTCACCTTCCAACAAGACAATGACCCTAAGCACACAGCTAAAATAGTAAAGGAGTGGTTTCAGAACAACTCTGTGACCATACTTGACTGGCCCAGCCGGAGCCCTGACCTAAACCCAATTGAGCATCTCCGGAGAGACCTGAAAATGGCTGTCCACCAACGTTCACCATCCAACCTGACGGAACTGGAGAGGATCTGCAAGGAAGAATGGCAGAGGATCCCCAAATCCAGGTGTGAAAAACTTGTTGCATCATTCCCAAGAAGACTCATGGCTGTGCTAGCTCAAAAGTGGGCTTCTACTCAATACTGAGCAAAGGGGTCTGAATACTTATGACCATGTGATATTTCAGTTTTTCTTTTTTAATACATTTGCCAAAATTACTACTTTTTTTTTTTTTTTTTTTTTTTTCATTCAAGATGGGGTGCAGAGTGTACATTAATGAAAAGAAAAATGATTTTTTTTGCATTTACCAAATGGCTGCAATGAAAGAGTGAAAAATGGGGTCTGAATATTTTCTGTACCTACTGTATGCAACTGATTGGCCCCGGCAGGAAGCACCAAGTGGCAGGACTTTTGAGTTTGAACAGTCATTCTTTGCGAACAGAGGGCTTTAAGGCCACATTGACTATTTGGTCTGTATTCTACATCAGTATTTGTAAGCCAAAGCCATGAGTGGGTGATAAATGCAGAAGTGACGTGTTTCTATTATACTTTGCCTATGATTTTATTTTTTTTATTTATTTTTTTTCCTCTGCTTTTGGCTTACAAATACTGATGTAAAATACTGACCACATATTGAATGTGGCATAAGAGGAGTGATATAATTGCCTTGTTGAATTAATAATAATTGATACAAAAAGAAAAGGCATTGACTGACTTTCTAGAGACGCATTTGGAAGCATGGTTCGCCAATTAAAACCTAAAGGAACTATATAGACTTGGCATAAAGAAGAAATCACCCATTTCAAAGAGGCAGGTAGTCAAAATCTGTTGTGTGACTGCAAAAGACCTACCTACAGCAGGATTTGGTGGCACAGGTATGCAGTGTGCACAGTAAGATGCATAGTAAATGTGATTGTCTAAGGGCCATACGCTTCTCCTGACCCGCCAAATAAACAAGAAACGTCTGCTCCAATATGCTCAAACCATATAAATGAGCTATAGAAACTGTGAGGTCCTGTGCAACCATGAAGAAAAGCTGAAACTTTTCATGCCCACAGATCAGCGGGATATCTGAAGGAGAAATGAAGCATATGCTATAAGAGCACCCTTCCTACAGTAAAGCTTAGTTATTCTCTGAAGCTGATCTGCTTTTTCTGGCATGGGAAACCTGAATTCATCTGGTCCTCTATGCTGAAATCAGATATCAGGAAATCCTATGATAATCCATCATGTTTTCTTGTGGGAACACTGAAGATTAGGTGTCCTTGGACCTTTCAACAGGACAGTGATTCTATGCACATCTCAAAGTTCACCAAGGTTTAGTTTCAGAAAAAGTCCTGGAAGATTCTAGTGTGGCGGTCAGTCTCCTGAACCCCATAGAAAATCTTTACTGGGATTTAAACACAGTTGCTGCACGGAAACACAAGAATTTTGGTGACATGCAGGTCATTGCCCATGAATAATGGTCTAAGATTCCTCATAAACACTGTCATAAAAGCCAATGGGGCTCTACTAAGTTCTAAAGACCCTTGTCATAAAGGAAGTGAATTATTCTAAGCGTGCAGTGGTGAATTTGGAGAAACCATTTGTTCATGTCATTGATTTATTGCAAAGAGCAGAGAAGTTGTGCATTTTGCTAATACACTTACTGTATATACTTGAGTATAAGCCGACCCGAGTATACTGAGGTACCTACTTTTGCCACGAAAAACTGGGCAAACTTATTGACTCGAGTATAAGCCGGGTATGCATTGTCCCCTCATCCTGTCCTGGTGGGCATGGCTCTCCCAGTCCCCGTCCTGGTGGGCATGGTTCTCCCAGTCCCCGTCCTGGTGGGCATGGTTCTCCCAGTCCCCGTCCAGGTGGGCATGGCTCTCCCAGTCACCGTCCTGGTGGGCATGGCTCTCCCAGTCACCGTCCTGGTGGGCATGGCTCTCCCAGTCCCCGTCCTGGTGGGCATGGCTCTCCCAGTCCCCGTCCTGGTGGGCATGGCTCCTTATCCCTATGTATGATTCCTGTTGAAAAAAAAAAATAAAATCTTATTTACTTGCAGCGCTCCCTCGGTGGCACTGCATCTTGTTCCCGACTTCCAGCAGCTCTTCCTGCCGAGCGATCACGTTTCCCCTCTCAGTAAGGTAATGAATATGCGCGCCACGCCTATTGGAGTGGAGAGGTGGGCATATTCATTACCTTAATGAGCGGTGCCACATGATTGCTCAGATGAAGAGCTGCAGGGGCCGGAACGAGATGCAGTGCCAGCACCGAGGGCGCACTGGTAGGTGAGTATGATGAGTGCTGGAAGCCGGCGGTTACAGCTGGCAGTGTGTGCTGTTACAGCAGCGGCACAGGCTTTAGCCACAGCTGCCGGCTACGGCACGCTGCTCCGGCTGGCTTTCTGGGACAGTGACTCGTGTATAAGCAGAGTGGGTGTTTTCAGCACAAAAAAAATGTGCTGAAAAACTCGGCTTATACACGAGTATATACGGTAATTTGTAATCAGAATGAATAATGTTGATTGCAACTGTATATTGGAATTGCTGTTTATCGTAGCTACATGTTCGAAATAAGCAGGGTTCACCATGAATTAATTGTTTCAGTATGTGGAGATAATGAATTGAATCTTAAATTGCCGTCTGCCTCCTTTAGTTGCTCACCCAATTCGTCCGAAGCCACCTTCAGCTACAAGTATCCCAGCAATCCTCAAGTCACTGCAGGATGAGTGGGTGAGTTTTGCCCAGTGTTCGAAGGTCATGTGGATTGGCAGCTTATTTTCTTGCTACTGAAATGCCTTTCACATACTGTACTATTAAATGCATCTGTTTACAGAGTCGGTGAAGAGAATAGAAGGTTACTATGTATTTTTGTGTGTTATCAAGAGGATTACATACACAAGACTCATGGCTTCCTCTTGTCTGTGATTGTGTGTTTGTTTGACTTCCTATATTTTTATATATGTATGTTTTGTTTTCTTTCTCCTTCTCATGTTTAGGATGCAGTAATGCTTCATAGCTTCACTCTGCGGCAGCAGCTGCAGACTACTCGCCAGGAACTCTCCCACGCTCTCTACCAGCATGACGCTGCCTGTCGTGTCATAGCCCGTCTTACTAAGGAAGTAACAGCTGCACGTGAAGGTACATGGGTTTTTGCTTTTAAAGGCTATTTCCAAGTAAAAGTCGCCATAATTAGTCAGTTTAAGCTGTAATAATTGCTCTTTGTATTGCACATAACATTAAAAGGGTTGTCATACTTGGACAACCCCTTCTTAACCCCTTAGTGACAGAGCCAATTTAGTACTTAAAGGGAACCTGTCACCCCCAAAATTGCAGATGAGCTAAGCCCACCAGCATCAGGGGCTTATCTACAGCATCCTGAAAGATGGGAAAAAGAGGTTAGATTATACTCACCCAGGGGCGGTCCCGCTGCGGTCCGGTCTGATGGGCGTCGTGGTCTGGTCCAGCGCCTCCCATCTTACGATGACGTCCTTTTCTTGTCTTCATGCTCCGGCGCAGGCGTACTTTGTCTGCCCTGTTAAGGGCAGAGCAAAGTATTGAAGTGCGCAGGCGCCCGGAAAGGTCAGAGAGGCCCGGCGTCTGCGCACTGCAGTACTTTGCTCTGCCCTCAACAGGGCTGACAAAGTACGCCTGCGCCAGAGCCGCAGCGTGAAGACAAGAAGAGGATGTCATCATAAGAAGATGGGAGGCCCCGGACCGCAACGCCCACCGCAGCGGGACCGCCCCTGGGTGAGTATAATCTAACCTCTTTTTCTCATCTTTCAGGATACATCGGGGGCTTATCTACAGCATTGCAGAATGCTGTAGATAGGCCCCTGATGCCGGTGGGCTTAGCTCATCTACGATTTTGGGGGTGACAGGTTCCCTTTAATGACCAGACCAATTTTTCCAATTCTGACCACACTCACTTTGAAGTTGTAACTTTGGGACGCTTCAACGGATCCCACTGATTCTGAGATTGTTTTTTCGTGACATTGTACGTCATGTTGGTGGTAAAATTTCTTCGATATAACTTGCATTTATTTATGAAAAAAAGGAAATTTGGCAAAAATGTGGAAAATTTCACAAACTTTTAATTTTTGTACCCTTAAATCATGTCACACAAATTGTTAATAAATAACATTTCCCAAATGTCAACTTTACATCAGCACAATTTTGGAAACATAATTTTTTTGTTAGTATGTTATAAGGGAACAAGCGATTTCTCATTTTTCCAACAAAATTTACAAACTATCTTTTTTAGGGACCACCTCACATTTGAAGTGAGCTTAGGAGGTCAATATAACAGTGACACCATTCTAAAAACTGCACCCCTCGAGTTGCGCAAAATTACATTCAAAAAGTTTATTAACCCTTCAGGTGCTTCACGAGACCTAAAGTAATATGGAAGGAAAAAGAAACATTTTACTTTTTCACAAATTATTTACTTTGGGACCAATTTTTATTTTCGCAAGGGTATCAGGAGAAAATGGACCACAAAATTTGTTGTGCAATTTCTCCGGAGTTCGCCGATACCCCATATGTGGGGGAAAGCCACTGTTAGAGGGCTTAGAAGGGAGGGAGCACTGTTTGACTTTTTGAACGCAAAATTGGCTGGAATAAATGGTGGGCCCCATGTCGCGTTTGGAGACCCCCCTGATGTACCTAAACGGTGGAATTTCCCCCAAAATCTAACTCCAACCCTAACCTCAACACACCCATAAGCCTAACCGCAACCATAACCGCATCCCTAAAACCACAAACCTAGCCCCAACTCTGACCCTAATGGAAAAAATGGAACGACATTATTATTTTTTTTTTTTTTTAAACTTCATTATTTTTACCTAACTAAGGGGGTGATGGGAAAAAAAAATTAGAAAATCAAACCCCCCTTTATTTTGATCACTGGGATAGACCCTATAGCAGTGATCGGAATGAACCAATAGGAAAAATGTCCTTTCTCTATCGCCTCATTGGGGGACATAGGAACCATGGGTGTATGCTGCAGCCACTAGGAGGCTGACACTATGCATAAAAAGTTAGCTCCTCCTCTGCAGTATACACCCCACCGACTGGCACTAGGATAATCATTTTAGCTTAGTGTCAGTAGGAGGTGGACACGGGTCTTTCATTAGACCCATATCTACCTCAATGTGCGTCGTTTCCTTTCAGGTACCTGGAGGGAAAATAGTGTGAACGGTCACAACTGTACTCCCACAAGAGACTGAGTATGGCGTGTACTGCCACCCTGTATCCTCATAGATCTGGCTGCAGGACCAAGACCCTATCACAGAAGGTGTTTAGGAGACCTGGCCAGTCCTAGCTCCGTCCCCCACCCACTCACCCACCAGAGCCTGTCGGTTGGAGGAGACGAGTACGTCCACCCACAAGATCTGGACGTGTTTTTGCATTCCGGAATAATGAGGTATATTTCTACCTTTTTCCTCAGGTTTTTCTGAAGAAGATATACAGATGAAGAAGGTGAGTATTTAGGAAGGTGCCCCTCTATCTCCCTCAGGGCCATTTCGTAGAGCTTTCAGCAGGAGGTTCAGGACATGTTTCCCTGGGTTCAGGTGCTCCCCCTCCCCCCGTTCTGGAGTGGGGCTCCGGCGCTACTTGATGGGCTACCTTTTCAGGGACACAGGCGAGACGTTTGCTGCTGCAAAGGGTTATTCGCCTCCTTCCAGGCGCTCGCCGGGTTCTAACCCAGGCCCTGATTTTCGGACTTTCTCCGGCGCGGCGGTCGCCGGGTTCTAGTCTAGGCCCTGGCTTCTCGGGCCAGCTCCGGCGCGATGGTCGCCGGGTTCTAGTCTAGGCCCTGGCTTCTCGGGCCAGCTCCGGCGCAATGGTCGCCGGGTTCTAATTTAGGCCCGGCTTCTCGGGCCTACTCAAGCACGGCGGTTGCCGGCTTCTAATCTAGGTCCCGACTTCTCGGGCCTACTCCGGCGCAGTAACTCCGCCCCCCATTCGTTCTCCTTCTGGCGGACTTTTCTCTCGCCTGTTCCTTCTTCCTGCAGCGTCGCCTAGCTCCGCCCCCATAGCAGTGTCTGCAATTGGCGCCATATTGGTCCCCCTGGTGTGCGCGCTTGACCCCGCCCACTCCGTCGTGGCATCCAGCAGTGCTTCTGCAGGACCTGTTTTCCCACTGACCTCTACATCCTGGAAGTTACAGAACATCTGCTGTGAGTAAATCTGCACAGCAGACTGACACTCTCATCTGCTCCCATGTCTAATTCTAAGGGAGAACGTTCCCGTCCTCCGGCTTCTTTCTCGGCTTCTCTCTCGGCTTCTCCTGCTTCTTTGGTCCGTCGCTTTGTAGGTTCTTCCTGTTTAATGCGGACTTCCCTCGGTCAGTCCTCTTCCCTCTGTCAGGACTGCAACAGCCCCACGATGCCCACCGCCCAGGACCCCCCTGCTGTCCGAGAGAGTGAGACCCCTATCCCAGGGTGGGTTTCCTCTCTGTCCCAATCCGTGACAGATCTCACCAGGGTATCTCAGACCCTGGTGTCTGTTCTTGATAGGTTGCCCCTGACGACTTCCGCTGTAGCCAGCGGGTCACAGGAAACTCAGTCTGAGCCTACCAATATTGGCTGCAAAAGATCTAGGCAGGAACGCCGGTTTGAGTCCTCTTCCTGTTCCATCTACCCCTTGTGCCCGCCTCCGTGGTCTGTTTCTTCCCGGTCTTCCTCCCCCGAATCAGGCGAAGTGTTCTCAAATGCGCCTTTGGAGGATGTTTTGGAGCTGGATTCTAACCAAATCGCTAGCATGAGGAATATGGTTCTCATGGCTGCAGTTAACTAGACCTGTGGCATCAGACTCCGCTACGGAACCTGCAGATCAGGCGGTTTCGTTTAGACGGTCCAAACCACCTTCCAAAGTTTTTGCTCCTCATTCTGAATTCGAGGAGCTTATGGCCAGAGAAAGGGAGAAATCAGACCAGACGCTTTCAAAGAGGAAAGCGCCTCGGCGTGTTATATCCTTTTTCCCCGGAGCTCACCGCCAACTGCACAACTTCTCCCTCCGTGGACCCGCCAGTTTCTAGACTATGTACCAACACAGTCCTGCCCCTCTCTGGTGCAGCATCTTTGAAGGACTCTGATAGACTTTTAGAATCCTTTGCGAAGTCGGCCTTCGATGCGGCTGCGTCCGCTCTTTGCCCGGCTTTTTTCTCCACATGGGTTTCAAAGTCTGTGGCCAAATGGGCAAAGCAACTCGGTCAAGGCATTCTGGCTGGGGCCCAACCGGAACAGCTAGCGGAACTTGCCAACCAGATTTCTCACACAGGTGAGTATTTGTTTTCTGCTCCCCTGGATACCGTGTCTTGTGCAGCTTAGGCATCCAGCAATGTCGTTGACATCCGCCAGACCTTTTGGCTTAAGGCCTGGCAAGCGGACCTGTCTTCCAAAAAGTCCCTTACCAGCTTACCTTTTCTGGGATCGCGTCTTTTTGGTTCCAGGCTGGACCAAATTATTAAGGACGCAACCGGGGGGACAAGTTCCCTTCTCCCCCAATCCAATCCTCGCCCGCCTCTTCCCAAGAGAGTTTTGGTCCTCTCGGCCTTTTCGTCGTTTTCCGACGACGGACCCCTCTTTTCTACAGCAGAGGCCGCAAGCGCGCCAAGATAGGAAGAAGTTTTCCTTTAGGCCCACTCCTTCCTGGCGCTCCCGCTATTCCCAAGGAAGATCCACCAGGTTTAGACCTGGAAGATCTACCTCGGCATGACTCTCACCGAGATCCTAGTGCATTTCCCAAGCTGGGCGGTCATCTTCTTTTCTTCAGACGTTTGGCTCACGGCGGTGGAGGATGCATGGATCAGGGAAGTGGTATCCTCGGAATACAAAAATCCATTTCGTTCCTCGACCCCGGGATTTTTTTCTTCAAATTTCGCCCCCCAAAAGACCCAACTTTGGTTCCGGGTTTCTTTGCAGCCATTGCCTCCCTCCTCAGCTCGGGGGTAATCGTTCTCGTTCCAGAAAGAGAAAGATTCACAGGCTACTACTGGAATCTATTTGTGGTGCCAAAGAATGATGGCGCGGTCCGTTTAATCCTGGATCTCAAGTTACTGAACAAAAGGGTTCGTCCGCGACATTTCTGAACGGAATCCCTTCGTTCAGTAATCGCTTCCAGGGAGGCACAGGAATTTCTGTGCTCCATAGACATTCAGGACGCCTATTTTCATGTTCCTATATTTCCGTGACATCACAGTTCCTGCATTTTGCAGTACATCCGGAGTTTTTCCAGTTTGTCGCCCTGCATTTCGGTCTCGCAACCGCTCCCAGGGTCTTTACAAAGATCATGGCAGACTCGCTGGCCATCTTGAGGGTCAGAGGTCTGGTACTCTTTCCGTACCTCTGCGATATTCTCATCTAGGCTCCATCCTTTTCTCAGACCCAAGAAAGCCTGTCCATCGTTCTCAACACTCTGTCCCGTTTCGGGTGGCTTGCCAATAAGAAGTCTTGCCTTGTTCCGACTCAGCGCCTTGTGTTCCTAGGCATGCTGTTTCGTCACCCGTCGAACTAGGGGTTTTTTCTTCCCGAGGAGAAGAGAGCGCTTCTCCGCCTGGATGTTCGCTTGCTTCAGGGCACCCGGCTTCCATCTTTCAGAACAGCCATGAAGGTCCTGGGAAGGATGGTGACAACATTGAAAGCGATCCCCCTTCGCTCAATTCACTCACGACCTCTTCAGCAAGCGATCCTTTCGCAGTGGGACAAGTCTGTCCTTCTTCTGGATCGTCCAATTCGTCTCCCGCCCCGAGTCAAACGGTTCCTCACTTGGTGGCTGATGTCTCCTCTCATTTTCCCAGGTCAGTTCTTCCTTCACGTTCACTGGCAGGTTGTGACGACGGACGCCAGCCCTCTCGGCTGGGGGGCGGTTTTTCACCACCTGTTCTTCCAGGGATGTTGGTCGGCGCAGGAGTCTCACTGCCGATCAACATCCTCGAAATACGGGCTATTTTTCTGTCCCTCCTTTTCTGGGAGAGATTTCTCAGGGTCTGCCAGCCCGAATTCAGACAAACAATGACACGGCAGTGGCATATGTCAACCACGAGGGAGGGGCTTGGAGTTCTTTGGCGTTGGCAGAGATCTCAAAGATCCTCCTTTGGGCAGAGGTGACTGTTCCGGCTATATCCGCTGTGCATATCCCGGCGTAGACAATTGGGCCGCCGACTTCCTCAGCCGCTAGGGCCTCGCGGCAGGGGAATGGTCCTTGCATCAGGAGGTCTTTCCATCAGGTTAGCCTTCGATGAGGGACTCCGGATGTGGACCTCATGGCGTCGACTGAACAGGAAGGCCCCTCATTTCGTCTCCAGGTCCCGCGATCCTCTTGTGGTGGGAGCCGATGCTCTGGCCATTCCTTGGTCGAAGTTCGTGCTTCCCTGTATGTTCCTTCCTCTTCTTCTCAACCTATTGAGGAGGATCAAGGCGGAGGGAGTACCGGTCATCTTGATCGCTCCAGGTTGGCCCAGAAGGTCTTGGTTCGTGGAGGTCGTCAACCTTCTCGCACCCGCTCCCCGGACGCTTCCAGACAGATCCAATCCAGTCTCAAGGTCTGAACTGCCACTCGAATTCTCGGTCGCTCATTTTGACGGCGTGGCTGTTGAGACAGCGTTTCTAAAAGCGTCCTTTTTTTTTTTCAGATCGGGTGATTCACATCATGATCCAGGCTCGGAAGTCTCGTCTTCCAGGATCTACTATCGAACCTGGAGGGCCTTTATCTGCTGGTGCGAGTCCAATCGTGTTCCACCTATGTCCTTTTTCTTCCAGGCGGGGCTTGCCCTTAGTTCTCTGAAGGGTCAAGTATCAGCGCTTTCTATTCTTTTTCAGAGGACATTAGCATCCCGACCGCAGGTCAAGACTTCCTTCAGGGAGTAGCGCATGCAGCTCCTCCATACCGGGCTCCAGTGGATCCCTGGGATCTCAATCTTGTACTGGAAGTCCTGAGGGGTCCTCCCTTTGAGTCGCCCAGGGAGGTTTCCCTGTCTTTTCTGACTTGGAAGGTGGTCTTTCTCGTGGCCATCACCTCCATCCGGCGCGTTTCGGAGTTGGCGGCCCTCCCTTGCCGCCCGCCTTTTTTGGTTATTCACCAGGATAAGGTGGTACTGCAGCCTCTTCTTTTCCTCTCTAAGGGGGTATCCACCTTCCATCTCAATGACGACATTGTTCTGCCTTCCTTTTGTCCGACTCATCCTCTGGAGCGTTCGTTGACCAAGCTTGTCTTGGTCAGAGTTTACCTGGCTAGTACGGCCTCCTTTCGAAAGATGGATTCTCTATTCGTCATTCTGGATGGTATGCGAAGAGTCCTGCCTGCCCCCAAGTTGACTATTGCTCGCTGGATTAAAACGGCAATTTTAGAGGCTTACCGGGTTAAGAACAGTGTCCCCCCTCTGGAGTTGGGGCTCACTCTACCCGGGCAGTCGGCGCCTCCTGGGTGGTGCTCCACAGGGCTTCCACCCTACAGCTTTGTAAAGTGGTAACCTCGTCTTCCATCCATATGTTCGCCAAATTTTACAAGGTCCATACCTACGCTTCGGCGGACGTCAGCCTAGGCAGAAGGATCGTGCAGGCGGCAGTGGTCAGTTCTCCGACCTGATGGAACTCTGTTTTCCCTCCCTAGGGACTGCTTTTGGACGTCCCATGGTTCCTGTGTCCCCCAATGAGGCCATGGAGAAAACGGGATTTTTGGTTGCTTACCGTAAAATCTGTTTCTCGGAGCCTTCATCGGGGGACACAGCCCCCTCCCATGTTGATCAGTTCCTTGGTATTCAATGAATGGTTTCTTCTATGTTCCATGTTAACAGTTCAAATATCTGTTTGTGTTCTTTCGGCTTTTTCTCCTACTGCCTTCTCACTAACTGATTATCCTAGTTCCAGTCGGTGGGGTGTATACTGCAGAGGAGGAGCTAACTTTTTTTTGTGCATAATGTCAACCTCCTAGTGGCAGCAGTATACACCCATGGTACCTGTATTCCCCAATGAAGGCTCCATGAAACAGATTTTACGATAAGCATACAAAAATCCTGTTATTGTTGCTGGGTGCCGGCCAGCAATTCTTGGCGGCGCACTGCGCATGAGCCCGCTATTTTCTTCCCGGAAGAAATCTCCAGGGGACAGGACCGGGGGATGCAGGAGGGTCCAGGGACACTGGGGGCTCGGGGACCCCTTTTCTAACTCCTCTGATAAGTATCAAAACCCATATACCAATCGGGTGATGTACCACTTAAGAAATGCGTAGTTCACTATATTGGCGACCAAAAAGTGAAAAAATGATCCCAAATGAAGTGGTACTTTTTAAAATGAAATGTTATTTTTACTGATACAATAGCTTAAAAACATACAAAATGAAAAGATGCTAGATAATAATAATAATAATAATAATAATAATTTTATTTATATAGCGCCAACATATTCCGCAGCGCTTTACAACTTATAGAGGGGACTTGTACAGACAATAGACATTACAGCATAACAGAAATCACAGTTCAAAACAGATACCAGGAGGAATGAGGGCCCTGCTCGCAAGCTTACAAACTATGAGGAAAAGGGGAGACATGAGAGGTGGATGGTAACAATTGCTTTAGTTATTTGGACCAGCCATAGTGTAAGGCTCGGGTGTTCATGTAAAGCTGCATGATCCAATGAGAGCGGGACCTAACTGCCATGGGGCGTTCCAAAACAATGACCGTACAGCAAGTAAGGTGGTATAAAAATTAAACAAAGCAACAATTGGTATAAGGTGCCAGATATATTATAATAAATATAGATAGATAGATATATAGATAGATATAGATATTATATTAATACTATATATATATGTATTAAGAATTAATTACTAGATGGTGGCCCGATTCTAACACATCGGGTATTCTAGAGTATGTATGTATGTATATAGCAGCCACATAGTATATAGCACAGGCCACATAGTATATACGAGCCATGTAGTATATAGCAGACAAACAGTACGTGGCCTGTCCTATATACTATGTGGCTGATACATACATACATACAGTAGAATACCCGATGCGTTAATGCAGGCCACACAATATATAACACAGCCCACGTACTATATAACACTGGCCACGCAGCGTATGTATATGTGTGTGTGTGTGTATATACCGTATTTTCCGGCGTATAAGACGACTGGGCGTATAAGACGACCCCCCAACTTTACCAGTTAAAAAATAAAATCTTAACAGTCGGGGGTCTTCTTATACACCGTATGTCGTCTTATAGGGCCGGTGAATATGTGCCCTTTTGGGGGGGGGGAGTGATCCTGATGACGACGAGGGGGCGTCTCACAGGAAAGTGAGTATCCCCCATTACCGTATCATAGCGCTGCAGCGTGGGGTCTCTGTGCTGGGAGCGGCGGCTGCTGTGCTGTGGTGCAGCGGCTCCTCTTCTGCAGTGTGGGGCCTCTGTGCTGTGGGGTGGCGGCGGCGGCGTATCTTTATGCAGTCGGGGCTCCTCCGGCATCTCATTAAAGCCTGGAGGCCCCGCCGGCAACTCCATCGGTACAATGCGGTGGCCTCCGGGAAAATGGCCGCTGCTCAGATTCAGATCTCGTCCCGAGATCTCGGGAGACGAGATCTGAATCTGAGCAGCGGCCATTTTCCCGGAGGCAGCTCAATAGGTGCGATGCGGTGGCCTCCGGGAAAATGGCCGCTGGGGGCTGCGCATGCTCTGATTCAGATCTCGTCCCGAAATCTCGGGACACGAGATCTGAATCTAAGCAGCGGCCATTTTCCCGGAGGCCACCGCATTACACCGATGGAGTTGCCGGCGGGGCTTCCAGGCTTTGAGATGCCGGAGGAGCCCCGACTGCATGAAGATACGCCACCGCCCCACACTGCAGAAGAGGAGCCGCCGCACCACAGCACAGCAGCCGCCGCTCCCAGCACAGAGACCCCACGCTGCAGCGCTATGATAAGGTAATGGGGGATACTCACTTTCCTGTGAGACGCCCCCTCGTCGTCATCAGGACCACTCCCCCCACCCACCCACCATATACACCCGGCGTACAAGGCGATTCCCGGCGTACAAGACGACCCCCGACTTTTAAGAAGATTTTCAGGGGTTAAAAAGTCATCTTTATTATAGCAGCCACGCGGTATATAACACAGCCCACGTAGTATGAATTAAAATAAAAAATAGTTATATACTCACCCGCCGGGATCCAGCGAAACTCTGGCGATGCGCGGCTGCTGCCATCTTCCGTTCCCAGGATGCATTGCAAAATTACCCAGATGACTTAGCGGTCTCGCGAGACCGCTGAGTCTTCTGGGTAATTTCACAATGCATCTCTGGGAGCGGAAGGTGGTGGCAGCCGCGTGCGCCTCGACGGAAGGTGAGAATAGCAGGTTTTTTGTTTTTTTATTTTAACATTACATCTTTTTACTATTGATGCTGCATAGGCAGCATCAATAGTAAAAAGTTGGGGACACACAGGGTTAATAGCAGCGATAACTGAGTGCGTTACCCGCGGCATAACGTGGGCCGTTACCGCTGACATTAACCCTTTGTGAGCGGTGACTGGAGGGGAGTATGCGGGCACGGGGAATTAACTGCAGGGGAGTAGGGAGGGACTAATCTGACTGTGCCTGTCGCTGATTGGTCGCGGCAGCCATGACAGGCAGCTGGCGAAACCAATCAGCGACGCGGGATTTCCGTTACGGAAGTTGAGGACAGAAAAACGGAAGTACCCCTTAGACAAATATATATAGATAGATAGATAGATAGATAGATATAGATTTTTTTTAAGTTTGGCAAAAAAAATTGGCAAAAAAATTGTACAATTTACAATATTTTCATAAATGGCCCCAAATCGTAACAACCAAAATTTACCACGCACTTGAAGTGCAAAAATTTCAGAATTACTGGGATCTGTTAGAGTTTGATAGTTATTACCACTTAAAGTGACACTGATCTGATTTGTAAGATTTGGAATGGTCAGGAAGATGAAAACAGGCTTGGGGGTGAAGGGGTCAGTTAGACGTCTAGGCTAAGTGAATGTTGGATATGCAACTGTTAGGCCGGCGTCACACTCGGCGTAAGACAATACGATCCGTATTTTACGGCCGTAATACGGCCGAAATACGGTGAAATGTTCCCAAAATAGTGATCCGTAGGCAGGGTGTGTCAGCGTATTTTGCGCATGGCATCCTCCGTATGTAATCCGTATGGCATCCGTACTGCGATATTTTCTCGCAGGCTTGCAAAACCGACATCTAATGGATTTATGTGCTCAAATGTTCATTAAAACATATATACAGTGTATATATATATATATCTAATATATAAAGCTGAATGTGTGTGTGTGTGTATGTATGTATGTATGTATGTATGTCCGGGATTGGCATCTGAACCGTAGCAGCTACAGCCACAAAATTTTGCACAGTCACACGTCTGGACCCCGAGAGCGTCATAGGCTATGTTGTGAGGTGAAATTTTAACCCCGCGCTTTCCAATTCACCAAACAATTTTGCCCCTATCTACATAATGGGGAAAAAGTGAAAGGAAAAGTGTTGGAGGCGTCGCAGCTACAGGCACAAAATTTTGCACAGTCACACGTCTGGACCCTGAGAGCGTCAAAGCTATATTGTGAGGTGAAATTTTAACCCCGCGCTTTCCAAGTCACCAAACAATTTTGCCCCTATCTACATAATGGGGAAAAAATGAAAGGAAAAGTGTTGGAGGCAAATTAACAGCTGCCAGATGTGAACAAGGGGGACTTAAAGAATGACAGCGATGGCACCAAAGAGTATATACTGTACAGTTGCTAAGGTGGGGCCCCAACATGGGATAATCACACCACCACGGGGATATGAACACACACACAAAATGCGCCACACACTACCACGTGCTCGAACACATATACCACCCTCAGTGCACATTTCACCACACATACACCAACCTCGCCACATAAAAGTAGAAACACAAAAGTCGCCGCTCAAAACTCGCCACGCGCAAAACTCTCCACATGCAAAACTCGCCACACGTGCAAAACTCGCCACACGCAAAACTTGCACACGCAGAAAAATTGCCACACGCAGAAAAATTGCCACATGCACAAAAGTTGCAACACATGCAAAAGTTGCCTCACACAAAACTTGCACATACTCAAAAGGCACCACACATAAAACTCGCCACGCGCAAAACTCGCCATGCGCAAAACTTGCTGCACACAACTTGCTACACTAACCTGTCACATGCAACTCGACACACAAAAAGTTGCTACACGCATGTCGCCACACAAAACTCATCTCACAAAAGTCCCTACATGCATGTCGCCACACGCAACTCAACACACACAACTTGACACACGAAACTCGCCCTAAAACACACACAAGTCTGGTATCCTTCAAAAATAAAAATCTGATTAATAAGCAGACAAACTACAAGAGCAACAAATGTACCATATAGGAATCCGGCAGCTGTCAGTCACATGACCAGTCTATTATGTGTATGTGTGAGCTAATATATACTGCCAGGGGGTGGGCTTACTGTTGGCTGGGGATTTATCAGGCTGCCATTTTAGCTTACAAATACTGAGGTAAAAATACTGACCAAATAACGTGTGAACGAGGGCTAATACAGGAGGAGATGGCATACAGCTATATACTATATACAGGAGATGACACACAGGTATATACTATTTACAGGGGAGATGACACACAGGTATATACTATATACAGGAGGAGATGACACACAGATATATACTATATACAGGAGAGATGACACACAGGTATATACTATATAGAGGAGGAGATGACATACAGGTACATACTACATACAGGAGGAGATGACATACAGGTATATACTATATACAGGAGGAGATGACACACAGGTATATACTATATACAGGAGCAGATTACCTACAGGTATATAGTATATACAGGAGGAGATGACACAGGTATATGCTATGTATAGGAGGAGATGACATACAGGTATATACTATATACAGGAGATGACACACAGATATATACTATATATAGGTGAGATGACACACAGGTATATACTATATACAGGAGATTACATACAGGTATATCTAATATATAAAGCTGAATGTGTGTATGTATGTATGTGTGTATGTCCGGGATTGGCATCTGTACCGTCGCAGCTACAGCCACAAAATTTTGCACAGTCACACGTCTGGACCCCGAGAGCGTCATAGGCTATGTTGTGAGGTGAAATTTTAACCCCGCGCGTTCCAATTCACCAAACAATTTTGCTCCTATCTACATAATGGGGAAAAAGTGAAGGGAAAAGTGTTGGAGGAAAATTGACAGCTGCCAGATGTGAACAATGAGGACTTAAAGAATGAGAGCGATGGCGACAAAGAGTATATACCGTACAGTTGCTAAGGTGGGGCCCCGACATGGGATACTCACCACACACGGGGATATGAACACAAACACAAAATGCGCCACACACTACCACGTGCTTGAACACATATACCACCCTCAGCACACATTTCACCACACACACACACCAACCTCGCCACATAAAAGTCGAAACACAAAAGTCACCACTCAAAACTCGCTACATGCAAAACTCGCCATATGCAAAACTAGGCTCACGCAAAACTCGCCACACGTGCAAAACTCACCTCATGGAAAACTCACCTCATGCAAAACTTGCACACACAGAAAAATTGCCACATGTACAAAAGTTGCACCACATGCAAAAGTTGCCTCACACAAAACTTGCACATACTCAAAATGCACCACACATAAAACTCGCCACGCGCAAAACTCGCCATGCACAAATCTTGCTGCACACAACTTGCTACACTAACCTGTCACATGCAACTCAACACACAAAATGTTGCTACACGCATGTCGCCACACAAAACTCATCTCACAAAAGTCGCTACATGCATGTCGCCACACGCAACTCAACACACACAACTTGACACATAAAACTCGCCCTAAAACACACACAAGTCTGGTATTGTCCTTCAAAAATAAAAATCTGATTAATAAGCAAACTACAAGAGCAACAAATGTACCATATAGGAAATACGGCAGCTGTCAGTCACATGACCTGTCTATTATGTGTATGTGTGAGCTAATATATACTGCCAGGGGGGAGGGCTTCCTGTTGGCTGGGGATTTATCAGGCTGCCAATAGCAACCAATCACAGCTCAGCTTCTATTTTGCTACAGTTAATTAACCTGAGCTCTGATTGGTTAATATAGGCAACAAAGACATTCTCAGTATAACAAAGCTAATATATGTTGTGAAATGCTTCTATTTGCTTAGTTTTTGCCTTTTAATAATTACATTTCTATCTATTTGTTTTGTGGTTTTTGTGTGCAGAATAAATTTTTGTTAACACATTCTATTTTGCTAACAGCAGTCATTAACCCGGGCGAAGCCGGGTAGTACAGCTAGTATATATATATATGTCATTGAGACACATATATATATATTCTGTATTTAGATTTCATTCAGCGCGATATCTGTGAACAGCCGCTAATTCAATTGCCGGCTTTTCATTTCTCCTGCACAAACCCGACAGGATATGAGACATGGTTTACATATAGTAAACCATCTCATATCCCCTTTTTTTTTGCATATTCCACACTACTAATGTTAGTAGTGTGTATGTGCAAAATTTCAGCGCTGTAGCTGCTAAAATAAAGGGTTAAATGGCGGAAAAAATTGGCGTGGGCTCCCGCGCAATTTTCTCCGCCAGAGCGGTAAAGCCAGTGACTGAGGGCAGATATTAATAGCCAGGAGAGGGTCCATGGTTATTGGCCCCCCCGTGGCTAAAAACATCTGCCCCCAGCCACCCCAGAAAAGGCACATCTGGAAGATGCGCCTATTCTGGCACTTGGCCACTCTCTTCCCACTCCCTGTAGCGGTGGGATATGGGGTAATGAAGGGTTAATGCCACCTTGCTATTGGAAGGTGACATTAAGCCAGATTAATGATGGAGAGGCGTCAATTATGACACCTATCCATTATTAATCCAATTGTAGGAAAGGGTTAAAAAACACACACACACATGATTGAAAAGTATTTTAATGAAATAAACACAGCGGTTGTTGTAATAATTTATTGTTCTCGCAAATCCATTTGCAGTCCCTCGCTTGGCAACATAATAAACGCACAAGATACATACCTTCTGATGTACTGTCAGGTCCAACGATGTAATCCATCTGAAGGGGTTAACTAATATTACAAGCAGGAGCCCTGCTATAATGCAGCTGTGCTCCGTGCTTGTAATTCCCCTGCGAATGAATGAAATGTAGGTCATTGACCTACATTTCCTTCAGTCGCGGTGATGGCCCCCTGGTGGATGTCCTCATATGACCTGGAGCGTGGGAAAAAGTTCCCAGGCTGCAGTTCATGAGAACATCCACCAGAGGGCGCCTCACCGCGAATGAATGAAATGTAGGTCAATGACCTACATTTCATTCATTCGCAGGGGAATTACAAGCACGGAGCACAGCTGCATTATAGCAGGGCTCCTGCTTGTAATATTAGTTAACCCCTTCAGATGGATTACATCGTTGGACCTGACAGTACATCAGAAGGTATGTATCTTGTGCGTTTATTATGTTGCCAAGCGAGGGACTGCAAATGGATTTGAGAGAACAATAAATTATTACAACAACCGCTGTGTTTATTTCATTAAAATACTTTTCAATCATGTGTGTGTGTTTTTTTTAACCCTTTCCTACAATTGGATTAATAATGGATAGGTGTCATAATTGACGCCTCTCCATCATTAATCTGGCTTAATGTCACCTTCCAATAGCAAGGTGGCATTAACCCTTCATTACCCCATATCCCACCGCTACAGGGAGTGGGAAGAGAGTGGCCAAGTGCCAGAATAGGCGCATCTTCCAGATGTGCCTTTTCTGGGGTGGCTGGGGGCAGATGTTTTTAGCCACGGGGGGGCCAATAACCATGGACCCTCTCCTGGCTATTAATATCTACCCTCAGTCACTGGCTTTACCGCTCTGGCGGAGAAAATTGCGCGGGAGCCCACGCCAATTTTTTCCGCCATTTAACCCTTTATTTCAGCAGCTACAGCGCTGAAATTTTGCACATACACACTACTAACATTAGTAGTGTGGAATATGCAAAAAAAAGGGGGATATGAGATGGTTTACTGTATGTAAACCATGTCTCATATCCTGTCGGGTTTGTGCAGGAGAAATGAAAAGCCGGCAATTGAATTACCGACTTTTCACTAACACCGCTGCGTATTTCTCGCAAGTCACACTGCTGGTCCGTGTGGAATCCGTATTTTTCTCGCCCCCATAGACTTTCATTGGCGATTTTTTTGCGCAGTACGCTGACAAACGCAGCATGCTGCGATTTTGTACGGCCGTAGAAAGCCGTATAATACTGAACCGTAATATACGGCTAATAGGAGCAGCCCCATTGAGAATAATTGTGCCGTATGTTATGCGAGTTTTACGGACGTAGTTTCTGCGCTCTTACGTCCGTAAAACTCGCCAGTGTGACGCCGGCCTTAGTTTATTTTTCCCTTCTTGTTTTATAGCTTTGGCTACCCTGAAACCACAAGCTGGTATTTCTGTGCAGACCAACCCAACTCTGCAAGCAGGTGTAGCAGTAAGTGTACTATTGTAAGTATTTGTGCCTCTTATGTGACTACATCATTTCTGAGCGGCATTTTTTCCTTTTTAGGGTTCAGCAGAGGCAATGGATTTGGGAGAACTGGTGGGAATGTCAACAGAAATCATACAAAAGGTAAATGTATCTGAAACTGTTAATCAAACTGGTATACAGTAATAGCTGATTTTCTTGTACTTATGATTTTATCTTTTTATTTTTTTATTCAGCTTCAGGACAAAGCAACAGTGCTCACAACGGAGCGTAAGAAGGTATGGAAAGAGCTTAACATCTTCAGGCTCCATCTATTTATTTATTTATTTTAAACATTTCCTACACATTTCTGTGTATTTATTTTTGTGTACGTAAACAGGTTTTTTTTCCTCAAACTGCTTTATTTTTCATTTTTTTATTTTTAACTTTTTTCCCTTTATTTAATTCTATATACCGTATATACTCGAGTATAAGCCAAGATTTTCAGCCCACTTTTTTGGGCTGAAAGTAACCCTCTCGGCTTATACTCGAGTCATACCCAGGGGTCGGCAGGGGAGGGGGAGCGGAGCTGTGTAATAATACTCACCTGCTCCTGGTGCGGTCCCTTCACGTCTTTTCCCCGGCGCTGGCAGCTTCCTCTTGTAGTGAGCTGTCATATAGGGGTGGAGCCGCATATTCATTACTGTAATGAGCGGTACCATGTGACCTCTCACTACAGGAGGAAGCTGCGGCACCGGGAAACAGACGTGCAGCGACGGCGCCAGGAGCAGGTGAGTATGACGGGGGGCAGTGCACGATATTCACCTGCTCCTCGTTCCACCGTTGGCGCCGCTGCGTCTTCCGCAATAACGCTCAGGTCAGAGGGCGCGGTGACGCGATTAGAGCGCGCCGCCCTCTGCCGGATCGTTGGTGCAGAGGATGGAAGACACAGCGGCGCCCGGCAGCGGTGGAACGCGGAGCAGGTAAATATAGCAAGTGCTGGGGGCCTGAGAGGTGAGTATGTGATTTTTTTTTTTTATCGCAGCAACAGCATATGGGGCAATTATCTGTATGGAGCATCTTTTGGGGCCATAATCAACATTTGTGCAGCATTATATGGGGCGTATTTTGTATGGAGCATCTTATGGAGTCCATCATGAACTGTATGGAGCATTATATGGGGCTCCCGATTCAATATGGATATTTAAAAACACTTACCGTATATACTCGAGTATAAGCCGACCTGAGTATAAGCCGACCCCCTAATTTTGCCACAAAAAACTGGGAAAACTTAATGACTCGAAATATAAGCCTAGGGTGGGAAATGCAGCAGCTACCGATAAATGTCAAAAGTAAAAATAGATACCAATAAAAGTAAAATTAATTGAGACATCAGTAGGTTAAGTGTTTTTGAATATCCATATTCAATCAGGAGCCCCATATAATGCTCCATGCAGTTTATGATGGCCCCATAAGATGTTCCATATTAACCCCTTTCTGCCATTGGACGTACTATTCCGTCCATGTGGGGTGGGCCCTAATTCCCAAGGACGGAATAGTACGTCCAGCACGATCGGCCGCGCTCACGGGGGGAGCGCGGCCGATCGCGGCCGGGTGTCGGCTGCCTATCGCAGCTGACATCCGGCACTATGTGCCAGGAGCAGTCACGGACCGCCCCCGGCACATTAACCCCCGGCACACCACGATCAAACATGATCGCGGTGTGCCGATGGTACAGGGAAGCATCGCGCAGGGAGGGGGCTTCCTGCGGGCTTCCCTGAGACCCCCGGAGCAACGCGATGTGATCGCGTTGCTGCGAGGGCCTCTTACCTCCTATCCCTGCAGGCCCCGGATCCAAAATGGCCGTGGGGCTGCATCCGGGTCCTGCAGGGAGTACTTCCGGGTGCCTTACCAGGCGCTGGTAAGCCTGCACGGCCGTATGTCAGATCGGTGATCTGACAGAGTGCTGTGCAAACTGTCAGATCATCGATCTGTGATGTCTTCCCCCCCCCCCCGGGACAAAGTAAAAAGGTAAAAAAAAAATTTCCTAAATAAAGAAAAATAAATAAATATATATATATATATATATATATATATATATATATATATATATATATATATATATATATATATATATATATATATATAATTCCCATAAATACATTTCTATATCTAAATAAAAAAAATCAAACAATAAAAGTACACATACTTAGTATCGCCGCCTCCGTAACGACCCCGCCTATGAAACTATATCACTAGTTAACCCCTTCAGTGAACACCGTTAAAAAAAAAAAAAGCAAAAAACGCTTTATTCTCATACCGCCAAACAAAAAGTGGAATAACACGCCATCAAAAAGACGGATATAAATAACCATGGTACCGCTGCAAACGTCATCTTGTCCCGCAAAAAACGAGCCGCCATACAGCATCATCAGCGAAAAAATAAAAAAGTTATAGTCCTCAGAATAAAGCGATGCCAAAATAATTATTTTTTCTATAAAATAGTTTTTATCGTATAAAAGCGCCAAAACAAAAAAAATTATATAAATGAGGTATCGCTGTAATCGTACTGACCCGAAGAATAAAAATGCTTTATCAATTTTACCAAATGTGGAACGGTATAAACGCCTCCCCCAAAAGAAATTAATGAATAGCTGGTTTTTGGTCATTCTGCCTCACAAAAATCGGAATAAAAAGCGATCGAAAAATCTCCCGTGTCCGAACATGTTGCCAATAGAAACGTCAACTCGTCCTGCAAAAAACAAGACCTCACATGACTCTGTGGACTCAAATATTGAAAAATTATAGCTCTCAAAATGTGGTAACGCAAAAAATATTTTTTGCAATAAATAGCGTCTTTCAGTGTGTGACTGCTGCCAATCATAAAAATCTGCTAAAAAACCCGCTATAAAAGTAAATCAAACCCCCCTTCATCACCTGCTTAATTAGGGAAAAATTCAAAAATTTAAAAAATGTATTTATTTCCATTTTCCCGTTAGGGTTAGGGTTAGGGCTAGGGTTAGAGTTGGGGCTAGGGTTAAGGCTACAGTTAGAGTTGGGGCTAAAGTTAGGGTTAGGGTTGGGGCTAAAGTTAGGGTTAGGGTTTGGATTACATTTACGGTTGGGAATAGGGTTGGGATTAGGGTTAAGGGTGAGTCTGGGTTAGAGGTGTGGTTAGGGTTACCGTTTGGATTAGGGTTTCAGTTATAATTGGGGGGTTTCCACTGTTTAGGCACATCAGGGGCTCTCCAAACGCGACATGGCGTCCGATCTCAATTTCAGCCAATTCTGCGTTGAAAAAGTAAAACAGTGCTCCTTCCCTTCCAAGCTCTCCCGTGCGCCCAAACAGTGGTTTACCCCCACATATGGGGTATCCGCGTACTCAGGACAAATTGGACAACAGCTTTTGGGGTCCAATTTCTCCTGTTACCGTTGGGAAAATACAAAACTGGGGGCTAAAAAATAATTTGTGGGGGAAAAAATTTTTTTTTTATTTTCACGGCTCTGCGTTATAAACTGTAGTGAAACACTTGAGAGTTCAAAACTCTCACAACACATCTAGATGAGTTCCTTAGGGGGTCTACTTTCCAAAATGGTGTCACTTGTGGTTTTTTTTTACTGTTTAGGTACATTAGGGGCTCTGCAAATGCAATGTGACGCCTGCAGACCATTCCATCTAAGTCTGCATTCCAAATGGCGCTCCATCCCTTCCGAGCCCTCCCATGCGCTCAAACAGTGGTTCCCCCCCACATATGGGGTATCAGCGTACTCAGGACAAATTGTACAACAACTTTTGGGGTCCAATTTCTTCTCTTACCCTTGGGAAAATAAAAAATTGGGGCGAAAAGATAATTTTTGTGAAAATTTTTGTTTTTTACGGTTCTGCATTATAAACTTCTGTGAAGCACTTGGTGAGTCAAAGTGCTCACCACACGTCTAGGTAAGCTCCTTAGGGGGTCTACTTTCCAAAATGGTGTCACTTGTGGGGGGTTTCAATGTTTAGGCACATCAGGGGCTCTCCAAACGCAACATGGCGTCCCATCTCAATTCCAGTCAATTTTGCATTGAAAAGTCAAATGGCGCTTCCGAGCTCTGTCATGCGCCCAAACAGTGGTTTACCCCCACATATGGGGTATCGGCATACTCAGGACAAATTGTACAACATCTTTTGAGGTCCATTTTCTCCTGTTACTCTTGGTAAAATAAAACAAATTGGAGCTGAAGTAAATTTTGTGTGAATTTAAACATTCCAAAAATTCCTGTGAAACACCTGAAGGGTTAATAAACTTCTTGAATGTGGTTTTGAGCACCTTGAGTGGTGCAGTTTTTAGAATGGTGTCATACTTGGGTATTTTCTATCATGTAGACCCCTCAAAATGACTTCAAATGAGATGTGGTCCCTAACAAAAAAAACAATGGTGTTGTAAAAATGAAAAATTGCTGATCAACTTTTAACCCTTATAACTCCCTAACAAAAAAAAAAATGTTGGTTCCAAAATTGTGCTGATGTAAAGTAGACATGTGGGAAATGTTACTTATTAAGTACCGTATATACTCGAGTATAAGCCGAGATTTTCAGCCCAACTTTTTGGGCTGAAAGTGCCCCTCTCGGCTTATACTCGAGTCACGGTCGGCGGTGGGGTCGGCGGGTGAGGGTGAGAGAGCGTGTCGCATACTCACCTAGTCCCAGGGCTCCTGGCGCTCCCCCTGCCCGTCCCACAGTCTTCGGTGCCGCAGCTCGTCCCCTGTTCAGCGGTCACATGGGACCGCTCATTAGAGAAATGAATATGGACTCCACTCCCATAGGGGTGGATCCGCAAATTCATTCCTCTAATGACGGTAACGGTGACCGCTGACAGAGGAAGAGGCTGCGGCACCCGGAGACCAGCTGTCCGGGAGAAGGAGCCAGGGACGCTGGGAGCAGGTAAGTATGTCATATTTACGTGTCCACGTTCCACATGCCGGGCGCCGCTCTGTCTTCGCGTCCTCTTGTTCTGACTGTTCAGGTCAGAGGGCGCGATGACGCATATAGTGTGCGCGCCGCCCTCTGCCTGAACAGTCAGTGCGGAGAGACGCCGAGACGGGACGCTGAGGAGCTGCAAGCAAGAGAGGTGAGTATGTGTTTTGTTTTTTTTATTGCAGCAGCGGCATTGTATATTGCACAGATTTATGTGGAGTATCTATGGGGCAACGGTGCAGAGCATTGTATATGGGGCACAGCTTTATGTGGAGCATCTATGGGGCCATAATCAAAGGTGCAGAGCATTGTATATGGCACAGCTATCTATGGGGCCATAATCAATGGTGCAGGGCGTTATATATGGCACAGCTATCTATGGGGCCATAATCAAAGGTGCAGGGCATTATATATGGCACAGCTATCTATGGGGCCATAATCAATGGTGCAGAGCATTGTATATGGCACAGCTATCTATGGGGCCATAATCAATGGTGCAGGGCATTATATATGGCACAGCTATCTATGGGGCCATAATCAAAGGTGCATAGCATTGTATATGGCACAGCTATCTATGGGGCCATAATCAATGGTGCAGGGCGTTATATATGGCACAGCTATCTATGGGGCCATAATCAAAGGTGCAGGGCATTATATATGGCACAGCTATCTATGGGGCCATAATCAAAGGTGCAGAGCATTGTATATGGCACAGCTATCTATGGGGCCATAATCAAAGCTGCAGAGCATTTTATATGGCACAGCTTTCTATGGAGCATCTATGGGGCCATAATCAAAGGTGCAGGGCATTATATATGGCACAGCTATCTATGGGGCCATAATCAAAGGTGCAGAGCATTGTATATGGCACAGCTATCTATGGGGCCATAATCAAAGGTGCAGAGCATTGTATATGGCACAGCTATCTATGGGGCCATAATCAAAGGTGCAGGGCATTATATATGGCACAGCTATCTATGGGGCTATAATCAAAGGTGCAGAGCATTGTATATGGCACAGCTATCTATGGGGCCATAATCAAAGGTGCAGAGCATTGTATATGGCACAGCTATCTATGGGGCCATAATCAAAGCTGCAGAGCATTTTGTATGGCACAGCTTTCTATGGAGCATCTATGGGGCCATAATCAAAGGTGCAGAGCATTGTATATGGCACAGCTTTCTATGGAGCATCTATGGGGCCATAATCAAAGGTGCAGAGCATTGTATATGGCACAGCTTTCTATGGGGCCATAATCAAAGGTGCAGAGCATTGTATATGGCACAGCTTTCTATGGGGCCATAATCAAAGGTGCAGAGCATTTTATATGGCACAGCTTTCTATGGAGCATCTATGGGGCCATAATGAACTGTGCAGAGCATTATATATGCGGCAGCTTTATGTGGAGCGTCTATGGGGCCATAATGAACGGTATGGAGCATCTATTTTTATTTTTGAAATTCACCGGTAGCTGCTGCATTTTCCACCCTAGGCTTATACTCGAGTTAATAAGTTTTCCCAGTTTTTTGTGGCAAAATTAAGGGGGTTGGCTTATATTCGGGTCGGCTTATACTCGAGTATATACGGTATTTTGTGTGACATATCACTGTGATTTAATTGCATAAAAATTCAAAGTTGGAAAATTGCGAAATTTTCGCCAAATTTCCGTTTTTTTCACAAATAAACGCAGGTAATATTAAATACATTTTACCACTATCATGAAGTACAATATGTCACTAGAAAACAATGTCAGAATCACTGGGATCCGTTGAAGCGTTCCAGAGTTATAACCTCATAAAGGGACAGTGGTCAGAATTTTAAAAATTGGCCTGGTCATTAACGTGCAAACCACCCTTGGGGGGGGGGGGGGGGGTGAAGGGGTTAAAATATGCCCCATATAATCCTGCATAAAGGTTAATAAAGGCCCCATAAGATG
This sequence comes from Ranitomeya variabilis, assembly GCF_051348905.1. Lineage (NCBI taxonomy): Eukaryota > Metazoa > Chordata > Amphibia > Anura > Dendrobatidae > Ranitomeya > Ranitomeya variabilis. The sequence continues at coordinate 380,414,382 of NC_135235.1, read as the reverse complement.
CTCCATAGACACATTTGCCCAATATAATGCTGCACAAATGCTGATTATGGCCCCATAAGATGCTCTATAAAGATATTTGCCCCATATAGTGCTGCACAAACCTTGATTATGGCCCTATAAGATGCTCCATATAGACACTTGCCCCATATACTGTAGTGCCCTACAAATGTTAATTATGGCCCCATACAGACACTTGCCCCATATAGTGCTGCACAAACGTTATGGGCCCCATATAGTGCTGCACAAACGTTATGGCCCCATATAGTGCTGCACAAACGTTATGGCCCCATATAGTGCTGCACAAACGTTATGGCCCCATATAGTGCTGCACAAACGTTATGGCCCCATATAGTGCTGCACAAACGTTATGGCCCCATATAGTGCTGCACAAACGTTATGGCCCCATATAGTGCTGCACAAACGTTATGGCCCCATATAGTGCTGCACAAACGTTATGGCCCCATATAGTGCTGCACAAACGTTATGGCCCCATATAGTGCTGCACAAACGTTATGGCCCCATATAGTGCTGCACAAACGTTATGGCCCCATATAGTGCTGCACAAACGTTATGGCCCCATATAGTGCTGCACAAACGTTATGGCCCCATATAGTGCTGCACAAACGTTATGGCCCCATATAGTGCTGCACAAACGTTATGGCCCCATATAGTGCTGCACAAACGTTATGGCCCCATATAGTGCTGCACAAACGTTATGGCCCCATATAGTGCTGCACAAACGTTATGGCCCCATATAGTGCTGCACAAACGTTATGGCCCCATATAGTGCTGCACAAACGTTATGGCCCCATATAGTGCTGCACAAACGTTATGGCCCCATATAGTGCTGCACAAACGTTATGGCCCCATATAGTGCTGCACAAACGTTATGGCCCCATATAGTGCTGCACAAACGTTATGGCCCCATATAGTGCTGCACAAACGTTATGGGCCCCATATAGTGCTGCACAAACGTTATGGGCCCCATATAGTTTTGCACAAACGTTATGGGCCCCATATAGTGCTGCACAAACGTTATGGGCCCCATATAGTGCTGCACAAACGTTATGGGCCCCATATAGTGCTGCACAAACGTTATGGGCCCCATATAGTGCTGCACAAACGTTATGGGCCCCATATAGTGCTGCACAAACGTTATGGGCCCCATATAGTGCTGCACAAACGTTATGGGCCCCATATAGTGCTGCACAAACGTTATGGGCCCCATATAGTGCTGCACAAACGTTATGGGCCCCATATAGTGCTGCACAAACGTTATGGGCCCCATATAGTGCTGCACAAACTTTATGGGCCCCATATAGTGCTGCACAAACATGGCCCCATAGATGCTCCATACAGATATTTGCCCCATTTGCTGCGATAAAAAAAAAAAATCACATACTCACCTCTCCGTCGCTCAGGCCCCCGGCACTTTCAATAGTCACCCGCACCTCGTTCCGGCGCCACTCCATGTTCAGCACCGACGTTCAGCAGAGGGCGCACACTAACTACGTCACCGCGCCCTCTGACCTGAGCGTCACTGCTGAAGACAGAGCGGTGCCCGGAACGAGGAAAGGTGACTATCGCGCAGCGCTCCCCTCCCCGTATACTCACCTGGTCCTGGCGCTGTGCAGTCCCTGCTTCCCCGGCGCCGCAGCTTCTAACTGTACTGAGCGGTCACTGTTACCGCTCAATACAGTAATGAATATGCGGCTCCACCCCTATGGGAGGTGGAGCCGCATATTCATTTACTGTAATGAGCGGTACCATGTGACCGCTCAGTACAGGAAGAAGCTGAAGCTGCTGCTGCCGGCGCTGGGAAAGCCAGGGGACCTGCAGGGGCCACGCCTGGACTAGGTGAGTATTTTTAGACAGCCCCCGCTCCCCCTCCCATGCCGACCTCTGGGTATGACTCGAGTATAAGCCGAGAGGGGGACTTTCTGCCCAAAAAAGTGGGCTGAAAATCTCGGCTTATACTCGAGTATATACGGTAACCTACTGATGTCTCAATTAATTTTACTTTTATTGGTACCTATTTTTATTTTTGAAATTTACCAGTAGCTGCTGCATTTTCCACCCTAGGCTTATACTCGAGTCATTAAGTTTTCCCAGTTTTTTGTGGCAAAATTAGAGGGGGTCAGCTTATACTCGGGTCGCCTTATACTCGAGTATATACGGTACTTTTAGTTCCACTAGGGAATGTTAAACTTTAATGATCTTAAATGCACATATAATGCACTGCAACGCATCTGTAGTTCTTTGGAACTCTGAAAGTAGCTTTTGGGGGATAGTGTTAGTGTAACCTGCTATATATTTTTTTTTATATCAATTAAGTTTTCTTTATTTTTCTTCTTTGCTCTTTTCTTTGTTATTACAAGTGTAAATGTATTTAACTTTCAAATTCTGGGCATTTTGTGCTTTCATTTTATTTTATCCTTTCACCTTTTAGAGAGCCTTACCTTTATTTGTCTGTAGAAATCCAAAAGAGGGTTGTTGTTTTTTTTTATTTAACGGGGCGAATTGTCATTTAGAGTGATGATACTCCTTTTACTATGGAAAAAGTTAAAAAAGCGTAGTGAAATATTCATAAACAAAATTCTGCTGTTTTACTTTTTGCATGCAGACCATCCCATTAGTCATCCTTCACACGACAGTATTTGATCAATATTTTGTCTACAATGGAAATGGTGGTTGGTGCTTTTCCCACTACTGACAATGGAAATGGCGGTTGGTGCTTTTCCAACTACTGACAATGGAAAAGGTGGTTGGTGCTTTTCCCACTACTGACAATGGAAAAGGTGGTTGGTGCTTTTCCCACTACTGACAATGGAAAAGGTGGTTGGTGCTTTTCCCACTACTGACAATGGAAATGGCGGTTGGTGCTTTTCCCACTACTGACAATGGAAAAGGTGGTTGGTGCTTTTCCCACTACTGACAATGGAAATGGCCGTTGGTGCTTTTCCCACTACTGACAATGGAAATGGTGGTTGGTGCTTTTCCCGCTACTAACAATGGAAATGGCGGTTAAGGCCATGTTCACACTTCGCGGTTTTTACCGCGGATCCGCGGCGATTTTGATGCTGCGGGTCCGCAGCAGTTTCCATAGCGTTTCCATTAACATGTAAACCCTATGGAAACCGCAAACCGCTGTGCACATGCTGCGGGAAAAACCGCGCAGAAACGCAGCAGTTTAAAACCCGCAGCATGTCACTTCTTTGTGCAGAATCGCTGCGATTCTGCACCCATAGAAATGCATTGAACCGCTTACTTCCCGCATGGGGCTGTGCCCACTTTGCGGGAAGTAAGCGGATAATGCGCGGTTGCTACCCGGGGTGGAGGAGAGGAGACTCTCCTCCAGGCCCTGGGAAGCATAAATAGTGTAAAAAAAAAAAAAAGAATAAAAATAAAAAATAATGCTATACTCACCTCTCAGCGCTGCCCGCGGCCGCCCGGTCTTCGGTTTGCTGTGCGAACAGGACCTGCGGTGACGTCGCGGTCACATGACCGTGATGACGCCGCGGTCACACGACCGTGACGTCACGAAGGTCCTTCTCGGCACAGCATCTTTGGAATCGGACCGCCGAGTGCAGCGCCGAGGAGTTCGGGACGTCAGAGGGTGAGTATCGCCAATTTTTATTATTTTTATCATTACTATTGATGCTGCATATTGCTGCATATGCAGCATCAATAGTACAGGAGTAATCCCGCAGCGGAAACCGCGGAACAAACCGCGATAAATCTGCAGGGATAACCGCAGCGGTTTTGCCCTGCAGATTTATCAATTCCGCTGCGGGATAAACCCGCAGAGCACACCGCAAAGTGTGCACATGGCCTTATGCTTTTCCCACTACTGACAATGGAAATGGCGGTTGGTGCTTTTCCCACTACTGACAATGGAAATGGTGGTTGGTGCTTTTCCCACTACTGACAATGGAAATGGCAGTTGGTGCTTTTCCCACTACTGACAATGGAAATGGCAGTTGGTGCTTTTCCCACTACTGACAATGGAAATGGCAGTTGGTGCTTTTCCCGTTACTAACAATGGAAAGGGCGGTTAATGCTTTTCCCGCTACTAACAATGGAAATGGCGGTTGGTGCTTTTCCCACTACTGACAATGGAAATGGCGGTTGGTGCTTTTCCCACTACTGACAATGGAAATGGCGGTTGGTGCTTTTCCCACTACTGACAATGGAAATGGCGGTTGGTGCTTTTCCCACTACTGACAATGGAAATGGCGGTTGGTGCTTTTCCCACTACTGACAATGGAAATGGCGGTTGGTGCTTTTCCCACTACTGACAATGGAAATGGCGGTTGGTGCTTTACAAATTCAGTCTCCACTGAATACAGATTTTACAAGTTTTACACATGACTTGAGAATGAATGATTAGTCCAATATGTGAAATAAGCAGATTTGTCTGACGAGCTGGGTTGTGGGGTCGGTAAGTCAAACCTCCGACTTCTCAATTTCCCTGACTTCACGACTCTGACCCCACAGCACTGATCACTACTGAGTATGGGCATAAAGTGCATCAGAGATTCATCTCGACTAAAAGCCGAGATCGGGAACAGAACTGACATTTCATAACTTTACCAAATTCTTATGAAAAAATCTACAGCACATCCTGCATTGTACTACTACTGACTCCGCCAAAATGGACTCCTACTCCACCGCCCTTCTAAGATATATTACTAAGTTGTTTTCGTGTGTACTGTTGATTTTATGAACTAACAATTTAAATGAGTTTACTCCTGTAAATTCAAAAGACTACAGTATGTGCATCCTGAGTAACACTTCTGAAGGCTTCTGGCATTAATAATTGGCCCTGGGTATAGTGAATAGAGAAACTGTATTCAGATCTTTTGGCAGTACGATATTTCATTTTGTTATACTTCTAATCTATATGCAAAATGTTATTTGTAAATGTTTTCTATATAATAAGTGTATATTAAAATGGTAACTGATGGTAACTACCGGAGATACAACTGCATCCGCTATCGTCAAGTCGGCAGAGCGGCTGCTTTTCCGCTCAGCTCTTTTCCAAAGAAACAATGGTTTAATCACCTTTTTAATGCATTTTATTGCAATGTTGACACAGTCCCCAAAAAATTAATTCTGGCTTTTTGAGATTGGTGTGATTTTACTTTTCTCCTCTTGTTGCGCAGTATACCGTTTTAGAGTAATATATTTTACGAACACAACAATGCCAAATTTTATATATAATAACAGTGTCTTAAAATGGTAACTGATGGGCTCCATGCGATTGCTATTGAAGTGCCGCTGTCAATGCTTTAAATGGTCAAGCAACAGCCATCAGAGCAAGACTTCATTGCTAGCTGTGGAGTTGAGCCCGCTCCATCAACTTTACACTTGAGCTGTGATGAAAATGTTTGTCTTTAAGGGGTTAAAATGTATAGCTAAATACTAATCCACTGTCCACTAATTATTTTAATTGTTATGTAGCGTGGTAAGACAGTCCCAGAGGATCTGGTCAAGCCTGAGGAGCTCAGCAAATATCATCAAGTCTCTTCTCATGTGGTAAGTGTATACAGACCTTAACCCCTTCATGACCTTTGACGTTTAGGTATTTCAAAGGTTGTGTATCCTCCTGTCATGTGGACTCCGAAGCTGAGCCATCATCTTTCCCCCCTCACATAACAGCTGATTTAGTCTTATTTAATTTTATTGCCTCGAATTCCCGCAGATGAATTAGAGATGCACCCACCGCTATTAACCAGTTAAATGCCGCTGACAATCATTGACAGCGAAGTTTAACCCGCCATCCAAAAGAGTCACTAGTCCCACCCAGGCCGCCGATGGGTTGTTATGAGCTGAAGCTCTGCTGTGTAGCACAGACGATCGGATGATCGCAGCTTCAAGTCTCCTAAGGGCACTGTTGAAGCAAGTGTAAAGAAAACAAAAAAAGCCTTTACTCAGCCCTATATGTCAAAAATGGATCCCAGAAATTGTTTTTACTTTTCTTACACATTTCGGATTTGTTTTCATCACTTAAATAAAAAAGAACATATAAGAGAGAGAGAGAGCGATATGGTATCTTTGTGCTTGTACTGATCTGGGAAATCGTATTGTCAGGTCAGTTTTAGCACCTAGTGAAGCGGTTATCCCCTCTAAACTAAAAGTGTGTCACATGTCGGGTCTTTGTAACGCCTTACTTAAAGGATATATCTGTGACTTTGTGAAAATCTAAAAATGTGTCTAAGCAATAGCACACTGAGTTAGTTGCTACCTATCTGCCTGTTGTGCAGTCCATTACTGACACAGAGCGGTCACAGACCGCTCCTGCCGGGGATTCAACTGCCTCCGCTGACGTCAAGTCGGCAGAGCGGCTGCTTTTCCGCTCTGCTCTTTTCCAAAGAAACAATGGTTTAATCACCTTTTTAATGCATTTTATTGCAATGTTGACACAGCCAGAAAAATAATAATTCTGGCTTTTTGAGATTGTTGTTTTTTTTTTCTCTTGTTGCGCAGTATACCGTTTTAGATTAATATATTTTACGAACGCAACAGTGCCAAATATGTGTTTTTTGTTTTTTTTCTAATGGGGTGAAGGTTGACCATTTTGCTTTCTTTTGTTTACACTACTCACATTTTTCTGTGTTTAATAGTCAAGTTGACGGTGAAGCTGCTATCGTCTGATCACTTGTACCATACATGTATAGCTATAATCATGATCTTTCACAAAAGTATCTTAATGAAAGGCAACGAGGGTCTTCATAAGACTCCCAGCTGTCATGTCATCCCATCATTGCCTTGTGATCACCTCATAGATTGAGAGTGTCATTTAACAGGTTAACAGCTGCGGTTGGAGCTCCACTCCACCCGCGGCTGTAAGAGGCTGATTATGTCTGAATAAATCAGCCATCATACCAGGAAAAATACAGGCTAGGCTTTGAACCCATATCAATGGTAGAGACACGACATATAACTGACATATGTCATGAAGGGTTAAAAATAAAGGAATAAAAAATCAAACATTTGATATTGCCATGTCCATAAAAGTCCGATCTATCAACATATAAATTGAATTAACTCGACCAGTAAACGCTGTTAAGTGGGGAGAAAAAAATAACAGATCCAGTTATGTTTTTGTTTTTTTAGCTGGCTGCACAACTTTTTTGTTAATTGTTTGCTGCTGGATACTTTCTGAATACTTCCCATGTGAACATGGCCTTATAAAGGAAATAGGAGCGTTTGCAGGCCAAGCCCTCCTGTGTAAGGTACAGGGAAGAAACCCGCTGGACTAACAATCGGCCAAACCATTGATCGGCTGACTGTCTAGAGCTTTAGCTAACTCGGTTAAGAAAGCCATATGTTAAGCTGTGAAATGGTGTGGAGAAGCGAATATGCTGCACTGCAGGTGTCTCAAAGATGTCCAGTATAAACCTGAAGTTGTAGAACAAGTATTGCGATTTTATTCTCAAAGTACTTTCAAGTACAACTGACTTCTTCATCAGGAGTAAAGAAAAACATATGTTGTGTCTGTCACCTGGGGTGAGAGGACCAGAACCTCCATTGTGTAGATCTGCAGAACTGCTAACATGTCCTCGGTCCTTACCTTTTTGAAGCATTCTAGATTACAGTGATTTATCCTTTGGGAGAGAAGTCTGATTTTTCTCTCATGGTGCTGTCATGGAAGGTGATGGTAGAAAATTAAATTATGAAGCATTTAGATGAGCAGATATCTTTTTAGTGTAGTTTAAGCATCTATGCCATGCAAATGTGAGAAATGGCGTCTGGTAGTATTTACCCTTTTTTTCTTTAACCGCTTTCTGACATCTGACGTAGTATCCCGTCGAGGTGGTATGGGCCCATATGACCACGGACAGGATAGTACGTCATCACCGATCAGCCGCGCTCACTGGGGGAGCGTGGCCAGTTAGGGTTGGGGCTGGGGCTAAAGTTAAGGTTTGGATTACATTTACGGTTGGGATTAGGGTTGTGATTAGGGTTAGGGGTGTGGTTAGGGTTATGGTTGGGGTTAGGGTTTCAGTTAGAATTGGGGGTTTCCACTTTGGACACATCAGGGGCTCTCCAAACCCGACATGGCATCCGATCTCCATTCCAGCCAATTCTGTGTGGAAAAAGTAAAACAGTGCTCCTTCCCTTCTGAGCTCTCCCGTGCGCCCAAACGGGTTTACCCCAACATATTAGGTATCAGTGTACTCGAGACAAATTGGACAACAACGTTTGGTGTACAAGTTCTCTTGTTATCCTTGGGAAAATAATAATAATTTGGGGGGCTAAAAATCATTTTTGTGGGGAAAAAAAAAAGATTCTTTATTTTCACGGCTTTGCGTTATATAAACTGTAGTGAAACACTTGGGGGTTCAAAGTTTTCACAACACATCTAGATAAGTTCCTTAGGGGGTTTACTTTCCAAAATGGTGTCACTTTGTGGGGGGTTTCAATGTTTAGGCTCAGTGGCTCTCCAAATGCGACATGGCGTCCCAATTCCAGTCAATTTTGCATTGAAAAGTCAAACGGCGCTCCTTCCCTTCCAAGCTCTGCCCTGCGCCCAAACAGTGGTTTACCCCCACATATGAGGTATCAGCATACTCGTTACAACTAGTACAACAACTTTTGGGGTCCAATTTCTCCTGTTACCCTTGGTAAAATAAAACGAATTTGAGCTGAATTTAATTTTTTGTGAAACAAAGTTAAATGTTAATTTTTTTTTTATTTTTTTTTTAAACATTCCAAAAATTCCTGTGAAACATCTCAAGCGATAATAAACTTCTTAAATGTGGTTTTGAGCACCTTGAGATGTGCAGTTTTTAGAATGGTGTCACACTTGGGTATTTTCTGTCATATTCACCCCTCAAAGTGACTTCAAATGTGATGTGGTCCCCAAAAATAAATGGTGTAAAAATGAGAAACTGCTGGTCAACTTTTAACCCTTATAACTCCGTAACAAAAAAAATGCTGGTTCCCAAATTGTGCTGATGTAAAGTAGACATGTGGGAAATGTTACTTATTAAGTATTTTGTGTGACATATCTCTGTGATTTAAGGGCATAAAAATTCAAAGTTGGAAAATTGCTAAATTTTCAATTTTCGCCATATTTCCGTTTTTTTTTCACAAATCAACGCAGGTAATATCAAAGAAATTTTACCACTATCATGAAGTACAATATGTCTCGAGAAAACAGTCAGAATCATCAGGATCCGTTGAAGCGCTCCAGAGTTATAATCTCATAAAGGGACAGTGGTCAGAATTGCAAAAATTGGCCCGGTCATTAACATGCAAACCACCCTTGGGTGTAAAGGGGTTAATATCCCAGTTAGCGTGCAGAGTCGACTAGCTGTGGTGCTGTCAGTGTTTCTAAAAACCAGATTACTAATCTTTTTCATCCATATTTATTTTTTCAGGGATTACACAGTGCAAGTGTTCCTGGCATCTTGGCATTGGATCTGTGTCCAACAGATACAAACAAAACCCTTACAGGTGAGGAATCCATATTTCTGAGCCATAAATACTGCATTGTTCCTTCTTCTAAAAAGCATTACCTCTGTATTGACCTGTGCTGAAACATTCCACAAATTTTTTTTGGTGACTTGAAAAAGTAAAAAAAAAAAAAAACATCAAATTTTAGGCTATGAGAAGGCATTGAGTTCAAAGTGCATTGGGCTTTTCCTGGCTTTCCTATTAATAAAATCAGACACTGCACTCCTTTTTAGTGATGACGAAATCGCACTTATATACACTTCTGATTACGTTGATTCTTAGGACTTTTCTTGTCTGTGCCATTGTGGAACACCATATCATGAGCTAATGGCTGACAGCTATAAGTAGTTGAGTACTTGCTTCTCCTGCCAAATAAATCCCTCCTAAAGTTAATCAGTTTTATCTTTGTTACCATAGGAGGCAGCCTTGCTTTCAGGTACATTTTATTTTATTTTTCCCCTTTCCCTTTTGGGGTGGAAAGACATCACCCTATTGGCTTACAGGAGGGAGAACAGTGTTGTTACCCCACTGTTACCAGCCGTACCTGTAAGAAAAGGAGGCATAGACAACACTTGCTTCGCCGTAACCTCCTTGCTGTAGGGTCACCTAATATTCCAAACTTCCTGTTCACGCTGTCCCCCTGCCAAAAAGAAATGCACCAAAAAGTTGACGCTGCTGGACTAGGGAGAGCCACTTGAGACGTTTCTAGTGAGTAATCCTTTCTTAGTTAAGAATAGATTACGCACACCTCCATCTATTTTTTACTTTTGTCCCTTCTGTTTCATTAAAAATTAGTTTTGTTCATTTTTAATCTTTGTAAATCTTCTACTCTTGAGTTATTGTAGCTTTCTTGTAGCTACTTCCCCTGCTCAATTACACAGCTAAGGGAACTCTACACACTACCTCATCGAAACTGGCTCTACAGAGATCAGGCACATGTCTTGGAGGTGGGATCTTTTAACTTGGTTAAAAGGCTAGAACACTCTATTCCTTCAGGCAACTTTAATTGTGGACATTGTTCATAACTGTAATTTTGGTCTTATTGGCAGTCATTTCAGAAAGGGGGGTGGGTACAGAGCATTAAGTACGGCATTTCATTATTTTTAAATGTAAGGTATGTGATCTGTTGCCCATGTAATTTTTTTGTACATTAGTTAGATCATATTTACCATTAGCAAAATATTTAGTGAGTATATAAAATCTATTGAAACTGGTAATAGATCGATACATCTGATTAAATATAATTCAGACAAAGGTGCACTTTGTTTTGCTGGTTTACAGCATGTCCCATGTCCTTTCACATACAGTATATGTATTATAATAAAGCTCTAATTTATCAGAGAAGCAAAATAGTCCATTTCCACAAGTCATTTTCTACCATTAAAGCCTCATCTGCCTCTAGCTTGTGTTGTGAGTGCTGTGCTTTATTCTCTTTATCTAGATTATATTGTTCTCTTCAATTAGAGCACCACTTTTATCGTTGTCTCTTTAGACCTGGAACATCTTGTGATTTATAGTGCACCTGCTGCATTCTTTTTCTACTTTTACACTTTTCATGCAGCAGAAAGCAAAAAATATTGCTGAAAAGAAAAAGATCTATGCCCCTTACACAAAGCATGAGTGAGACAAACTGACTTTTTGCACACCTATTATTGTTAGTTTAGATTGCATACATGCAACTCCATGCTGCATTTGGTTCTTATTTTGTGGTATGCTATACAGGTCCTTCTCAAAAAATTAGCATATAGTGTTAAATTTCATTATTTACCATAATGTAATGATTACAATTAAACTTTCATATATTATAGATTCATTATCCACCAACTGAAATTTGTCAGGTCTTTTATTGTGTTAATACTGATGATTTTGGCATACAACTCCTGAAAACCCAAAAAACCTGTCTCAATAAATTAGCATATTTCACCCGTCCAATCAAATAAAAGTGTTTTTTAATAACAAACAAAAAAACCATCAAATAATAATGTTCAGTTATGCACTCAATACTTGGTCGGGAATCCTTTGGCAGAAATGACTGCTTCAATGCGGCGTGGCATGGAGGCAATCAGCCTGTGACACTGCTGAGATGTTATGGAGGCCCAGGATGCTTCAATAGCGGCCTTAAGCTCATCCAGAGTGTTGGGTCTTGCGTCTCTCAACTTTCTCTTCACAATATCCCACAGATTCTCTATGGGGTTCAGGTCAGGAGAGTTGGCAGGCCAATTGAGCACAGTAATACCATGGTCAGTAAACCATTTACCAGTGGTTTTGGCACTGTGAGCAGGTGCCAGGTCGTGCTGGAAAATGAAATCTTCATCTCCATAAAGCATTTCAGCCGATGGAAGCATGAAGTGCTCCAAAATCTCCTGATAGCTAGCTGCATTGACCCTGCCCTTGATGAAACACAGTGGACCAACACCAGCAGCTGACATGGCACCCCACACCATCACTGACTGTGGGTACTTGACACTGGACTTCAGGCATTTTGGCATTTCCTTCTCCCCAGTCTTCCTCCAGACTCTGGCACCTTGATTTCCGAATGACATGCAAAATTTGCTTTCATCAGAAAAAAGTACTTGGGACCACTTAGCAACAGTCCAGTGCTGCTTCTCTGTAGCCCAGGTCAGGCGCTTCTGCCGCTGTTTATGGTTCAAAAGTGGCTTTACCTGGGGAATGCGGCACCTGTAGCCCATTTCCTGCACACGCCTGTGCACGGTGGCTCTGGATGTTTCCACACCAGACTCAGTCCACAATCTTCCTCAGGGTCCGGTCACCTCTTCTCATTGTACAGCGTTTTCTGCCACATTGTTTCCTTCCAACAGACTTACCATTGAGGTGCCTTGATACAGCACTCTGGGAACAGCCTATTTGTTGAGAAATTTCTTTCTGGGTCTTACCCTCTTGCTTGAGGGTGTCAATGATGGCCTTCTTGACATCTGTCAGGTCGCTAGTCTTACCCATGATGGGGGTTTTGAGTAATGAACCAGGCAGGGAGTTTTTAAAAGCCTCAGGTATCTTTTGCATGTGTTTAGAGTTAATTAGTTGATTCAGAAGATTAGGGTAATAGGTCGTTTAGAGAACCTTTTCTTGATATGCTAATTTATTGAGACAGGTTTTTTGGGTTTTCAGGAGTTGTATGCCAAAATCATCAGTATTAAAACAATAAAAGACCTGACAAATTTCAGTTGGTGGATAATGAATCTATAATATATGAAAGTTTAATTGTAATCATTACATTATGGTAAATAATGAAATTTAACACTATATGCTAATTTTTTGAGAAGGACCTGTATATCTTGCATCTCTTCTTCAGTCCTTTTTGGGAAGGAGGAGAATGTGTTAAGAAAATACAAAAGGGAATTTAAAAATCCAGACTTTTCACTGGGTCTGTCTAGTTCTCAAACTTTTTTTTTTTTGCGCATATGTTTTAATTCTGTGGAGTCAAAAAGCCAAACATCTGATTCCTCAATTTCCCTGACTCCCGACTCCACAGCACTGGTCAACGTTGAGCATGTACACGAAGGGCAGCACAGATTCATCACAATTAAAAGCAGAGTTCAGGAGCAGAACAGACATTTATAGGACATTTCCCTGCCTCCCTATTGAGCATGTATGTAAAGTACATCACAGATTCATCTCCACTAAAAAGCAGAGATCAGGAGCAGAACAGAACATTTATAGGACATTTCCCTGACCCCACAGCACTGCCTCACTACTGAGCATGTACATAAAGGGCAGCACAGATTCATCTCCACTAAAAGCCAATATCTGGAACAAAACTAACATTTATAGGACATTTTATAACTTTCCCAAATTCTGAAAAAAAAACTACAGCACATCCTGCATTGCACTACTGTACCCAATTTATTATATATTTTAGGAGTTTATCGGTCCATTTTATATGGACACACTCTACGACTCCAACTCCACAGCCCTGATCTGTACGCGGCAAAACAATCCTGCAGCCTTTTGCTGCTGCTGTTTGTTTTCAAAGTGTACCTAGCATTTATTGTTCAACATCTATTGCTTGTCATGCTGACTACTCCTTCTCAGTTGTACCATTTGGTTATCCATAGATGAAAAAACAATTAGCTTCCAGTCATCCACTTATATTCCAACTCAACTCCCACTTGGTTATGTTGCTGGTGATGCTGCTGCTGCCATACTATTTGTGGACTCCGCAAACTTTCAAGAAATGTGCACGCTACATTGCTGTAAGAAACCCAGCTACCATTTTTTCTTCACAAAAAGGGAAGCCTGCACTGTGCTCTCATGTGCAGGAATATGTGGACATCTCCCTGGATTTGGCATTGTGTTCAAAAGTGCACAGAACTTTCAACACCCACAGCAGAAGCATGGATAAAACTTGCTTTTCAAAGCACACTCGATCAATGTTTTCAGTGGCAGCAATGCACAGACCTAACTAGATCAGGTGTTGAAGCTTTACTTTGGGCACTAGGTCTGTTTCCAATGCAAGACACTGCCTACCCACCCAGTTTACAGCATCCTCTGTGGACATCACCTCATCAAACAGCAGCATGGCAGGATGTTGCATCCACTCCCTGCTTTTTAGTCTTTTCTTTCTTGTAATCTTAAGCATTGCCAAACTGTTTTTTGACCCTGGGCAACAGAAGCCACAGAGCAAATCCTCCGCTGCATGGCTCCCCACCAACAGTGACTGGGCTTTGTCGTAAGCGACCGCAGTGTTTGAAACCTTGTGGCTGAACTACGTTCAGGCAAAATAGCTTCTGCTTACTTTGTGGCGCATATCCTAAATTTGAGCATGCAGGTTTCTTAAAAATGTTCTTCATAGTGGCGAATCATGCCCTCCAGGCTTTCCCAAAACAGGATGGTTTGCCTGATCACCACCTGTTTTGAGATGTTGCAGTGATATGACATCCAATGCTTCATAATTTAGAGCGTCTGTACAAGCACCAAAAAGCAGGGACCTGAGAAAGAGACTTCCAGCCAACGACGGACGGCGTGGGATCCTTCGCTGTCTGACTTTTCGACGTACACAAAAAAAACTTTACTTTGTCCGTTGTCTCCGGCCGACTTACAAAGACTTTACGGTGTATCCGTCAAAGGACGGATGAAACAGAAGGCCATCCGTCACAATCTGTCGCTAATACAAGTCTGACAAAAAAAATGGATCCAGCAGCAACATTTACTGGATCCGTTTTTTTCTAAAAAAGACGGATTGTGACTGATGGCAAAAAACTGATGTGTGAAAGAGGCTTTAGCCCTTCAAGAAGGATGCTAAATTTGTCAGTAAGGACAATTTTATAGCATCAACCTTGTCATATACTTCTTATATTGTAATAAACGCTTGCAAGGATACCTTAAGGGATGAAGAAAGAACAGCAACTTTTACATGTTGTTTGCCACTCTGGGGCTGTTTGGAACGCTGTCAAATGCAGCAGGTGGATTTGGAGAGGGACATTAAAGTTCTCAAGTACAGGAGGGGGCAAGGCTTACAGTGTGAAGTCAACTACGATGAAGCTGGCTATGATGACCAACCATCACTTGGTGGTGTTCAGTAACCTAACTGGATCTCTGTTGTGCTGATGAGCATGGCAATTTGCTTGTTCGATTGCTTGTGGTCTGACTAATTGTTGGTGTCAAGGAAAGGAATGACAACATGGGAAGGTAGTTTTTATGTCTTCCTAAAGGAAGTCAAAATTGGTGCATTACCAGGATAAGCAGTTCTCCTTGCTCGGTGAAGTTTTCGCCAAGCAGGCAACTGCCTACTACGTGTCTAACCCAGAAACACTTTTCCATTCCCTCACTTGTACCAGTTCTATTGCTATAGCAAGTAGCCGAGGAAGCTGCCATTGCAGTAGATATAACATCATGAACCAGGCTTTGTTTTTGCACTGTAAAAATTGCTGGGAATTAAGACCATTCAGATTAGTGGGATCCTGAGGATAGATATAATCAATATGTTGATTAAACAAACACTTAGACCGAAAGTAAGGAGGGAAGAGATGAAAACCGTACTCGCTATATAAGACTCTAATTGCCAGTACACTTATTAGCAGTCTCTCTGAACCCAATGTGTGTCCAAAAGAGTCCAAACTGCGTCGAAACGCTCTAGTGTTATTCAGCTTAGCTGTCAGGTATTCCACACCACAGATAATTTAGTATTCACAGCTGAAGTTCAGAATTTGATGGGGATGAGCCGACTTCCACTTACAGGCTATCAAACCTCTGACAGCCGTTATGTTCAATAGACGCTGTTTAACTGTACAACCTAGTTGAAATGGTGGAATGTTGAGTAAATACATTTTGGACCCAAGGGAACCTGGAGGCGAGTAACTTTACACATCAGGGACTTGACAATTTACCAGAAACCTTGTATATTTGGGCATGACCAAAAAAATGGGGGAAGGTCACCTTTTATTTTCCTCATCTCCAACAACAAGTAGGGATGGTAGGGTTAAGTTTATGCAGGAAGGAACGAGTATGACACCAGAACATGAGGAGTTTTTTTCACAGTAGATGCAACATGTAGAAGTTTTGACTTGAGTTTCTCAAGATCTCCTGCCTGACACATGGTGGGAGAGGTTTCCCCAATAAGCCTTCCCATTTACTCATTTAGGAATATTTTGCGTGGTCATCTGGATAAGGATTAATTTAATATCTAAACACCTGCTCTACAATTCTTCAAAACAAGTGGGCAAGAGTTTTACAGCCACTGCCGCCGCTTCTACTCACCTCTCCGGGCGTAGCATTGGCTCCTTCTCGTCTGCAGCCGTCTCCACCGCTGTTCCTGCTGCTGTGTCCGCCGCTCCGCTTTCTTCCTGCCGCTCTCGTCGTCTTGCTGATGTCTCCTCCATTGCCGCCGCTGCTGCTCCCGGGCTTCCTGTGCCGTCTGCTCCTCCTCACTCCAGGTCTCTCACTGGTTTCTCGATTTCCCCTCCTGCCAGTAGGGGGCTTCGGTGTGGTGCTCCTTTCCAGGTGTCCTTTCGGCCAGTCTCGGCTCCTTCCAGGTGCTTTAGGGCGCGGGTGCGCACTCCTTGTTCTGTTTAACCTTCTCTGCCTGTTCCCAGCAGCCCCTGCGTTCCATTCAGTTTCCAGCACAGGGTATTTCAGGCGTCTCCACCATTCCAGCTACGCCTGATTATCGTGTGCACTACATGCGTGCTTCTGGCCAATTATCTTCTGACCCGTCCTAGTTTCTCCGTCTCGCCTTTTGCTGGTTCTCTTCTGTTGTCCGTATTTTCACGCTTTCCTTCTTGAGCCGTCCCTCTTGGTTCCAGCTGTTGCGGTGTCTGACTTCTTCGGGCCTGCTCCTCACGATCCCTGTATAGGGGTTGGTCTTCCAGGTTCGCTCGCCCGTTGAAGCTTCAGTGCTGTAACCCAGAGGGTCCACTCTGTCCGTTTCTTCCGTCTGTACGGTCGCAACAGTTTAAATGTGGAGGATACCAATCTTTAACAGTGCTTTTATTTAAATTTTGAGCTTTGTCACTTTTTTTTTTTCATATAAAGACTAATGACTTAACTTTTTACATTACTCGCTTTTCACTGCATTTTCGAGTGAGTTGCAGCTACCAAATAAAGAGCTGGTGTTTTGATTTTATGTACTATATCTTTTTTTTTTTTTTTTGTTTACATGCAGTTGGCTTCTAATGGGTTTAAAGTGACTGTCAGCAGGTTTTTGCTATGCAATCTTAACTGTGTTTATTGATAGATTGATTTATTTATTTTTTTTAGAAATTTTAAATGGGGGGGGGGACCGGAAAAGAAACAAGGAAAGGGAATGAGAGATGTAATTGGAAAGAAAGGGATAAGCACAATAAAAACTAGAAAACTCCAAAGATGCATAACTCTACGGCAGTAGCAGCTAAATTAGTTATAGAATGTATCTTCCTTAACATTGTTACAGGTTTAGAAGCGCTTAATGACCAGGTTATAGAACAAGAGAAGTAAATGATATCTATCAGCCAAATACTGTCACAAAATTATTTAAAAAAAAAAATATTAAAAAAAATAAAATCCGTTTGAGAAACTTGAATACAACTTAAGTTTAAGGTTTAGAGTTAGCAAAAATCGAGTTCCATTTATCCCACTTCTTAGAGTATTTTATGAAATTGTTATTGATTACAGCAAAACGTAATTCTAAGGAACAGTGTAAAGAGATTTTTTCCAAAATGTCTGAAAATTTTGGTATATCTGCTCTTTTCATATACAATGCCAGGGAATTCCTATCGACTAGGAAAATATGAATCATGACAGATGTTACTGAAGGGTCAATCTCTTCCAAATCCATTGAGAGAAGAGCGACCTGTGGAGTTATCGGGAAATGCCTATTGAGTAGGGAGTCAATATGTAGTGATATCTGTTTCCAGAGACCTTTGATTCTTGGGCAGCTCTAAAACATGTGGAGTAGGTTGCCATGCAATCAGCAGTTTCTCCAACAAAAGGGCGAATTCTGTGAGTCAATGTGAGAAAGGCGGGAGGAGGTGTAATAACATCTTACGAGAGTTTTGTAATAAGACTCGTAAAGTATCATTGAGATGTTGGATGAGTAAGAGTATTTGACGTTTTCCCATTGTTTCAAGCTTGGTGATATATTTAAATCTGATTCCCATTGTTGCTATGTAATCTGAAGACCGCATGAGATAGAGGCAGACACACAGAATTCAGCAATGTGTCATTTTTTACCTGTGTGCTGTTTAGTTACAATGAAGGTTTTAGCACTAGGATATTATCATTGCCTGGACTACAGTTCATGCACCTGTCAATAGACCATGTACATAAAAAAAAAAAAAAAAACGTTAGTGTGGTCGTGTTAGTTTTCTGAGCTCTGCTACATCTAAAAACAATTGATTGTGTCACAAATGCTGCTTGTACATGATATTTGAAGTGTATTCTGACCTGTTGCCTCCTATAGAGGGTTTATGTTCCTATCCAACAGTTTCAAGTATTTTTCAGTGTCCACTTTATCCACTGTTTGCTTAGTACTTTTTTTTTTTTGCCTCGTCAGTTACATGGACTTGCATTTATCTGCGGTTACTTTCTATTGAAACGTTGGCCCAGCTAAGTACGGTACATAGAATATGCCCATTGCACACTGTTTAGTATATCTATGCATATATGTAGTATTAAAGCAACTGTGGTTATACGTCTCCAACATAACCTTGCAATGCTCTTCATCCATCTGAAAGGCAAGTTGCCTAATTACCGTGTGCTGAAGTATAGGAAAGAGGAAATGAACACTAGAACAAGGCTAATTTTGCCTTCCAGTGGTATTAGAAAGTTGAGCTATCTTATTTGTGGAGGTGTAATACAATGAAGGCTTCTGTCCATGCATGAACAATTGGATTGCTTGTGGCGTAAAGCGTGTTGTACTGAGCCTCAGATATTTGGGTTCACCCTAGTGACACTGTGTACTACTGCTGTACTGTTTGTATTGTTCTGGTACTGTACTATTGAAAACTTGGCAGATTCCTTCCAACAAAATTGCTGGGCGTTGTGGGGACCGGGTGTGCAGGGTAAACCAATCTGTCTCCACATGCACACCCTTGCTCACCTGCCCTAGCATGGGAGGGGGGAGAAATCATGATCTTTCTATTATTTAATTTTGTTGTAGGACAGATGAGTAAAAACAAATATTAACATTTTACTATTCTTTTAGA
The DNA here is from genome assembly GCF_051348905.1 of Ranitomeya variabilis. Lineage (NCBI taxonomy): Eukaryota > Metazoa > Chordata > Amphibia > Anura > Dendrobatidae > Ranitomeya > Ranitomeya variabilis. Next base: position 380,395,279 of record NC_135235.1, on the reverse strand, counting down.
TTTTTCTTGTGCTTCCAGTAAAGAAACCTACAGTAGGCAGATGTATTGCAGAATTTTTTGTGAGAAAACCACTACCATATTGCCAAGAGGCAGTGTTTCTCTGCCAATAGTTTTGTTGCTTTTTTTGTGCGAGTGCATTCAGCTTCATTCTTCGAGCACACCCAACTGGTTGTATAATGAGGATTTGCTGAAAGGTGGTGTTCCCTTTCAACAACCTCGTGGTAAAAAGAAAACAAAAAGCCAAATCCAACTGCGCTTTACTTGCATTCCCCTGCTCGGTTGGGGTGTCTCTGCCACTACCCCAGTCTATTTGGTTGCGGCAATGACTTCACATCAACAGTGCTGTAGCCAATCACTGAGCACAGCAGCTTGTGTAGTTGTAGTCTATAGCAAATGAATCTCGTGCCATTTTTGACCAGCGACAGAAAATTCTGCACTTTTGGAAACCTTGGTAATTTTGTGCTGCTGTCACGCTAGGTCATATTGTGACCCCACTGGATATCATTAGATGCAGTGCGACACCATGATCTCAGTGTTGGGTGACATTACTTTACATCTATCAAAGGCTGCTCCAAAAAGCAAAGATTAAATGCTTTGTATACTTCTAATTGCATTATGTCCTTTTATAAACCATTTTGTTAAATTGTACTGCAAAGTTACATGCATATTTTTTTTTCCTACAGGTGGGGCTGATAAGAGTGTTGTCGTGTTTGATGCCTCTTCTCAGCAGATCCTTGCAACTCTTAAAGGCCACACTAAGAAAGTCACCAATGTTCTCTTTCATCCTTCACAGGTACGGTGCCTTGATGTCAATTTAACACCTTGATCTATTCTGATCCGGAGCAGTGAGAAATTTTAGTTGCAATATATGTGACTAGCTTCCTGCGTATTTGAATATGCCTAAACCTTTCACATTTCTTAGGAGTTGGTGTTCTCGGCCTCACCTGACTCAACAATACGTGTCTGGTCCGTGCCAGAGTCCTCCTGTGTTCAAGTGCTAAAAGCCCATGAAGGAGCGGTAACCGGTCTGAGTCTGCATGCAACTGGAGACTACCTTTTGAGCTGCTCAGATGACCAGGTAATGTCTTTACAGGTTTTTATTTTACTAACGGAAAGCCTTATTTTCAGAATCTTACAGCTGATGGGCCTGTCTAACCTCAGCATTACAATTACTCTATCCACTATCATAGAATGTTAGCATTGTAAGGGACCTCCAGGGTCATCGTGTCCAACCCCCTGCTCAATGCAGGACTCACTAAACCATTTCAGACAGATGTCTATCCAGCCTCTGTGTGAAGACTTCCATTGAAGGAGAGCTCGCCACCTCTCATGGCAGCCTGTTCCACTTATTGATCACTCTGTCAAAAAGTTTTTTTTCTAATATCTAATCGGTATCTTCTCCGTTTCAGTTTCATTCTATTGCTTCTAGTGTTTCCATGTGCAAGTGAGAAGGATGATCCCTCTACACACTGACATTCCTTCAGATATTTGTAGAAGGCTATTAAGTCTCCGTTTAGATCTTTTCTTTTTTTTTTACAAGCTAAGCATTCCCAGATCCTATAACCGCTCTTCATAGGACGTACTTTGCAGACCAGTCACCATCCTGGTAGCTCTTCTCTGAACTTGCTCCAGTTTTTCAATGTCTTTTTTACAATGTGGTGCCCAGAACTGGACACAATATTCCAGATGAGGCCTGACCAAGGAGGAGTAGCTTGCTCCTCTCCTCTCCAAATCACACCTCACCACTTGTGCATTTGACCCCATCCCACCTCCTCCCCAACCTCACCACAACACTAATCCCATCCCTAACCCATCTCTTCAATCTATCACTAACTTCTGGTACCTTTCCCTCTGCTTTCAAACATGCCACAATCACACCTATCCTCAAAAAGCCATCCCTTGACCCGAGCGCTATGTCCAGGTATCGCCCCATATCGTTGCTCCTATTTGCTTCCAAACTCCGAGGGAAAAAAGTCAAAACTACAGAATTACGTTTTTTTGGATGCAGCAACATTGCGTTAAAATGCAATAACTGGCGATCAAAAGATCATATCTGCACCAAAAATGTATCATTAAAAACGTCAGCTCGGCGCGCAAAAAAATAAGCCCTCACCAACCAGAGATCACGAAAAATGGAAATGTTACGGGTATCAGAAAACGGCGCAATTTTTTTTTTCTTAACAAACTGGATTTTTTTTTTCACCACTTAGATAAAAATGAACCTAGACATGTTTGGTGTCTATTATTCTGCAGGTCATTACGAGTTCATAATGTCAGGTCATTTTTAGCATTTAGTGAGCATGGTTAAAAAAAAAAATGTTGAATTTAACTTTATTTTTTGCAAGTTTACCGTACTTGGAATTTGTTTCCTGTTTTCGAGTACACGACATGGTAAAACCAATGGTGTCATTCAAAAGTACAACTCTTCCCACGAAAAAACAAGCCCTCACTTGGTCATTTTGACCGAAATAATAAAAGTTATGGCTCTGGGAAGAAGGCGAGCGAAAAATGAAAATGCAAAAGTAAAAATACCTCTGGTCGTTAAGAGGTTAACTAGTGTTGTGTGGCTGGCCATTGGGCGTAGCTGACTAGAGGGCCCGACCTCGCGCTTTACAAGTGTATGGACAGCAAGGCTGAGCCCACTGGCCCGGGTTATGTATAAGTCATACCGTCTGTTCCCCACCCTGAAACCGGCGAATTCCCGCAGCGCATTCACTTACTGGTTTTGACCAGACAACCAATTTAAATAAAGTCCTACTTGACTAAAAAATGCTGCTATCCAATGAGAGACTGATTTCATGAGCCAAAATGAGTTACTTTACCCAAATATGACACAAGGCTGACTCAAATTATATCCTGAAAATATTCCACTATGGAGCGTCACAGCAGAAGTAATGCTTCTTAATGGTTTTAATTGTTGTGATTGTTCTTATTTTTGAGAGATGACATTAGCTCATGGATACATTCAGCATATTTACTGTGTGGAGTACAAAGGTGAAAATAAAGGAAGTAATGTAATGATCCTCCTAATTGTCATATTAGCAGAGTAAGATGATGATTTTGACATTGTATCCTAGAACACTTTGGGAATGTCGATAATTGGGGAGAGAGACCAGTTGCCAAACATACAAGACCAGTACATTCCAATAATCCCTTTGCAGTTTTTCCAATATTTCAGACCATAAGATACACAGAAAGAATAGAGGATTGGGATAGTCATATCCTTCAAAAAGAGGCCCAGTGGATTTATTATCTTAAAACCATAGACCCTCTTCGGTTAAATAAGACAGTCATTTATGTTCTTTAAGTAAAGGGATCCTGTCATGTCAAACGTAACTGTTCTGCAAATATGGGGTTAATCTGCAGGTTAATGGTGTTTTAAAATCAATTTAGGCTATATTAGTGGAGCAGTGGCTACATGGAGAAAATGAAGCTCTATCCACCCTCCCCTGTAACCGCTCTTCCTGTTGGGGCAATGTAATCACACCGTGGCACTTTGGCTCAGTCCACACATGCTGCTGAGTGGGCTGCCAATCAATGTGCCAGGGAGTGATTACAGCAGGTTTTTAGGTTTTGTTTCTATGGCTGATTGTGTGGTGGTAATGACCTAGCAACATGACTTTCCAGTTCCGTGCAGTTACAGAAATGTACAATGTAAAATATGTTGAACTACCTATGTGTGGTTAAAAAAAAAAAAAAGTCACTATTTTCAGACACCAGTAACTTTATTTTTCTGCCTACAAACCTGTGTATGAGCTTTATTTACTTTTCTAAATAGAAAGCTAAAGTTTTTTATACCATTTTAGTGTCCAAATCGACCAGACTGGTAAGCATCTCTACCTGTTTTTGGTGTAGTGTCCAAATCGACCTTTTGATAACTTTGTGTTGCATTTTTTGCTATGGAGTGGAGAGATAAGGGAGGAGTTGAAAACCGCATGGACATTCTGCTGCAAGTTTTCCTGAAACAGAAGTTACACTTTAAAGGCTGGCGCCTGTTGGGTCTGGTGGGGCTGGCGCCTGTTGGGTCTGGTGGGGCTGGCGCCTGTTGGGTCTGGTGGGGCTGGCGCCTGTTGGGTCTGGTGGGGCTGGCGCCTGTTGGGTCTGGTGGGGCTGGCGCCTGTTGGGTCTGGTGGGGCTGGCGCCTGTTGGGGGTCTGGTGGGGCTGGCGCCTGTTGGGGGTCTGGTGGGGCTGGCGCCTGTTGGGGGTCTGGTGGGGCTGGCGCCTGTTGGGGGTTTGGTGGGGCTGGCGCCTGTTGGGGGTTTGGTGGGGCTGGCGCCTGTTGGGTCTGGTGGGGCTGGCGCCTGTTGGGTCTGGTGGGGCTGGCGCCTGTTGGGTCTGGTGGGGCTGGAGCCTGTTGGGTCTGGTGGGGCTGGCGCCTGTTGGGTCTGGTGGGGCTGGCGCCTGTTGGGGCTGGCGCCTGTTGGGTCTGGTGGGGCTGGCGCCTGTTGGGTCTGGTGGGGCTGGCGCCTGTTGGGGCTGGCGCCTGTTGGGTCTGGTGGGGCTGGCGCCTGTTGGGTCTGGTGGGGCTGGCGCTTGTTGGGTCTGGTGGGGCTGGCGCCTGTTGGGGGTCTGGTGGGGCTGGCGCCTGTTGGGGGTCTGGTGGGGCTGGCGCCTGTTGGGTCTGGTGGGGCTGGCGCCTGTTGGGTCTGGTGGGGCTGGCGCCTGTTGGGTCTGGTGGGGCTGGCGCCTGTTGGGTCTGGTGGGGCTGGCGCCTGTTGGGTCTGGTGGGGCTGGCGCCTGTTGGGGCTGGCGCCTGTTGGGTCTGGTGGGGCTGGCGCCTGTTGGGGGTCTGGTGGGGCTGGCGCCTGGTGGGGCTGGCGCCTGTTGGGTCTGGTGGGGCTGGCGCCTGTTGGGTCTGGTGGGGCTGGCGCCTGTTGGGTCTGGTGCCCTGTCGTTGGCTCAGCCTGCACCTGAGGTGATAGCCATGCATCAGGAAGGGATTAAAGCACAATGCATGAAGTAAAGTACGTAACGAAAAAATTATCACTCAATCGAGCAGGTAATCCAGCTCAAACTGTCCCATAAAATCTTTTTAATTTTACTGAAAAATTCTTTAAAATTAGTAATCCATTCAGCGTAGAAATCACAACCCCCAATGTGGGAAGAATAGAGTGGACATGCGCGTTTCAAACCCTGCAGTTCTTAGTCCTTGATCACACATACAATCCACCCATTTCTTAAAGAGGACCTCTCACTGTATTTTTTTTTTTTATTTAAACTGGGTTCCTCCATTAATTGCTGCTGTTTAACTGTTTCTGCAATAGTTGCTGTCTTTTTTTTTCTTCTGTGACATAAAACTGTTAGTGGAGCTGCAGTAATTAGAGAAGGTACTCTGTTTAAAGCACCATGCCAGCGGGTTTTTTTCTTGTGCTACTGGAGTGGTGCTTTAAATGTAATTCCCCTACCCCTTCTCATACTTGCCTGCCGCCATCCATCTTATTCCAGTGTCGCACCTGTCTGTCTCTGAAGAAAAGTGACCTGCCAGCTACTCCAGTGTTTCGTGGAGCTGCGCGGAGGTCACTTTTCAATACAAGTCTGTGATTCCTTTGCCTCATTCTGGCTCTGACTTGTATTGAGAGCTTGTGACGTAACTTCTGACTTCCAGGCAGTCAGAAGCTGCACTCACAAGATGGCACACTGGGACTGGAACGTGCCGAAAAACGGTGGAGACTCTGGAGCGTGAGAATGTGACCTGGGGGGCAGAGACTTGCATTTAAAGCTGTCCAGGATGGGCTCCCTGGTTTTGGACGTGCACCCTTGTGTCTGCTGAGACCTTCAATCTTTATATAAAAGGGTGCGGTTTTGACTTTCTTTTGCATTTAAAGCTTGACTCCAGCGCTGGGGAAAAAAAAACACGCTGGAGTGTTAGTTTAAAAAAAAAAAAAATGAAATATCTTCTTTAAAAATGCTGCAGAAATCTGTTTTGTTCATGAACGTGTAAAGGAGTAATGATATCCCTTCGTTGTCCCTTTCTTCCCTCTTTCAGTACTGGGCGTTCTCTGACATTCATGCAGGACGTGTTCTGACCAAAGTGACAGATGAAACTTCAGGATGTGGTAACATGATTCTTTCTACTTGATTTATAAGATAGTTTTGTGAACTTGTGCTTAACTTGTTTTTACCAGACAACCCTTTATCACCTCTCCAGCCCATGGGTGATCACTTATTGGTCAGTCAGCATCCGGCTGTTGGTACTCTCACTGAACGGAAAAAGCTTGGCAGCTCCATATGTAATGGCCGTTTGGCATGTGCACTCCATTCTGAGAGATGAGTGCCCCATGTGCCAATCAGTCAGGGTCCCAGCTGTCTGACCCCGTCACCCTCATTACGTGTTCACTAATCCGATCGATAGATTATAAACTTTGCTATCACCAGACAACCTTTTTACACTCGGATGTTTTTCTTTTTTCTTGCAGCTCTTACCTGTGCTCAGTTTCATCCTGATGGACTAATTTTTGGTACCGGGACAATGGATTCCCAAATTAAGATCTGGGATTTGAAGGTAATGTCACCAATAATACTTGTAGTATCCCTCCTGCATCTAAAATGATCTCATCTTGTAAACCCTAATCTCGGATGAAAAATTTAAAGGGAACCTGTCATTAGATTCACGCTGCCCAATCCACAGGCAGCATGAATCAAACACTGGCTTCACAACTGCAAACGGATATAATTTATTCTAAAATGCTGCAGCATCACAGAATTAACGGCTGATCGGGGACGTGTCCTTGCTGACTAGTCTGCCAAGGTAATAAGTCACTGGCGCACTACCAATAATTCAAATGAAAAAATGCGGGGGTGCAAACAAGTGATGAACATGGCAAAGCAGAAAAAGAACCACATATAACGAATGCACACCTCCTTGCTAACTAGTCTGCTGCATCCCACCAGCCAGCCACTTTCGATCCATGTGGATAACCGCTCTGTCCCTATGTACAGAGAGAGACCTGTCTGCTAGCTAGAGCAGGGTTTGGAGAAGCTGGAAACACCACAGGGTTTCAGGGTATAGCAGACGTGCAGCCAGGCTCTGCTTCATGCTGCCCATGGTAAAGGAAAACACTGTTTGTCTAATAAATATAATGGTACTCCACAGGTGAATAGCTTTTCAATCATTTGGTCTGGTTTGCTGGAAGTAGGGCTATTGGGAGAGAATTAGGCTCTAATCTCGCTGCAGCTGCTTGCTTCCAGATATTGCAGTGATGCAAGGGAGCTGTTACAGTGCGTGCGCTGTGTGACAACCTGCTGTGCAGCACTGGCAGTGTTTGTTGCAGCCAGTCTGTCATGGAGCTGAGGAAGTGATCCTGCATGTAATGTGTAGTGAATGATGACTCCCTGCATCTCTCCATTGACTGGAAGTGAGCAGTTGCAGGGAAATATATAACAGTTTTATTTTTATTTTTTTCCTGTAGGCGTGCTTATAATAAAACTTTCTAACTTTTTTTTTTTTACCTGCTGAATACCACTAGATTTGCAAATAAATATTGCTTTTGGAGGATGACTGGTACTATAACCATTTTCTACATTTGCAGTGTACATTAATATACAGCTGAAATCCCACTTGAACGGGTGGAATTGGAGATGACTGTTATTCTAGATATTTAGTTCACTTGCTGCCATGGTCAATAGAAACTATGCCTTCTAGATTTGGTTGGTGGAATCAAAGTCCCACTTTTGTACGTTCCATTTGATTGATTTGATATCCAGACCTCCTTAGTGACCTAATAAGTAGCTGGTACACTCTGCTCCAAAAAATAAAGGGAACACTTAAACAATACAATGATGCAACTCCAAATCAATCACACTTCTGTGAAATCAACCTGTCCACTTATGAAGCAACACTGATTGTGAATAAATGTCTCCTGCTGTTGTGAAAATGGAACAGACAACAGGTAGAAATGATTAGCAGGACAACCCCTATAAAGAGATGGTTCTGCAGGGGATGACCACAGACCATTTCTCTGTTCTCATCCTTTTTGGCTGTTTTGGTCACTTCTGTATTTAGTCATTGCTCTCAGGCTTAGAGGTACAGTAGCATGAGGTGGTGTCTACAACCCACAGAAGTTGTTTATGTAGTGCAACTCATCCAGAATGGCACATCAATGGGAGCTCTGGCAAGGAGGGTAGCTGCTTCTGTTAGCTGTGTGTCCAGAGCAGGGAGCAAATACGGTACCAGGAGATAGGCCAGTACTCAAGAGACATGGAGGGGGGCGTAGAAGGGCAACAACACAGCAGTAGGACCACTACCTCTTCCTTTGTGCAAGGAGGAGCAGTGCCAGAGCCCTGAAAAATGACCTCCAGCAGGCCACTAGCATTGATTTGTCTGCTCAAACTGTCAGAAAAAGACTCCATAAGGGTGGTATGAGGGCCCAACGTCCACAAGTTGGTGTTGTGCTTGCAGCCCAACACCGTGCATGGCAATTGGCATTTGCCAGAGAACACCAAGATTGGCAGATTGGAAATAGGCACCCTGTGTTCTTCAAGGAAACGAACAGGTTCACACTGAGCACATGTGACAGTCTGGAGATGCCGTGGAGAACGTTCTGCTGCCAGCAACAGCCTCCAGCATGACCAATTTGGCAGTGGGTCAGTAATGGTGTGGGGAGGCATTTCTTTGGAGGGCCATACAGCCCTCCATGTGCCTGCCAGAGGTATCCTGACTGCCATTAAGTACCATGATGAGATCCTCAGACCCACTGTGTGACCATATGGTGGTGCAGTGGGCCCTGAGTTCCTTCAGATGCATTACAATGATAGGCCTCATGTGGCTGAAGTGTCAGCAGGTCCTGCATGATGAAGGCATTGATGCTATGGACTGACCTGCCTGTTTCCCAGACCTGAATCCAATTGATCATATCTGAGACGACATGTCTCGCTCCATCCACAAATGCCACGTTGTACCACAGACTGTCCAGAAGTTGACTGATTCTTTAGTCCAGGTCTGCGAGGATATCCCTTTGAAGAATATCTGCTGCCTTATCAGGAGCATGCCCATGCATACAGGCACGTGGAGTCCACACACACTACTGATCATCATTTCCTTGTCTTGAGGCTTTTCCACTGAAGTTGGATCAGCCTGTAACTTCATTTTCCACTTTGATTTTGAGCATCATTCCAACTCCAGACCTCCGTGGGATATTAGTTGTAATTTACATTTTTAGGCTATATTTTTATATATATTTCCCATTTAATTTCGAATTTCACTCCAAATCAAGACCTCCATGGGATATTAATTTTGATTTCATTGGTTATTTTTATGTTTTATTGTTCTCAACGCATTCCACTATGTGACGAATAAAGATTTGCAACTGGAATATTTCATTCAGTGATATCTAGGATGTGGGATTTTATTGTTCCCTTTATTTTTATTTTTTTTTGAGCTGTGTGTGTGTTACCTGATTGATTATTCCGAACGGAGCAGACATGGCTTCCAATGTCAGTGCATACCTCCTAGATTTATAGGGGTGCCTTTGAAGGAGACTACCTCAGTTTTATATTTTAAAATCATTCATGCATGAAAAAAATATTCAAATGTCAGACAACCCCACTTTTAAAATGCTATTTCATCAGAAGACCGCACAGTTAAGTCCACAAATATGACTAACTGCATAAGAGAATCAAGAGGAAGAGAGCAGCCACAGCCCTGATCCTCTTGATGATTGATTTGTCTGAAGCCTGTGAGTGATGCCACCACTGATTGGGCGCAGGGCTCACATGTCAGCACAACTGCATAAGTGCTGACACCGCTGGAACGGCAGCGGCACGGGAGGAGAGTATAAGGGGTTTTTATTTTATTGGTGCCAAGCATTCAGATCAAGAAAGGAATATCCTAGTAGTGAACAGCCCCTTTAAAGAGGTTTTGCAATAACTGTCCAATTTCTTTTTGTCCCTTTTTAAAAAAGAAGCAGCTACTTTTAAGGCTATGTGCACACGTCAGGATTTCTTGCAGAAATTTCCTGAACAAAACCGGACATTTTCTGCAAGAAATCCGCATGCATTTTTTTTCGCGTTTTTGACTTGTTTTTTGACGTTTTTTTTCCGGGGCTTCCCAATGCATTAGAGGGGGAAAAACGCAAAAAATCCGCTAAATTAATGAACAGGCTGCTTTTTTTTTTTTTTTTTTTTATACCGCGATGTGCACAAAAATTGCAGAATGCATTAAAAATGATGGGATTCTTATGTATGCGGTTTTTAAGCGTTTTTCCCACAGGAAACCGCCAAAAAACCGCAAAAAATCCTGAACGTGTGCACATAGCCTTAATGATCTATAATTCCTAAACCCTTACCCCCATTAGTCTGCAAATACCCTCCAATTGAAGCGGAGTTTGCTGCAATTTGAGAGTTATCAATATAATTGATTATTGTATAAATGTATCTTCAATATGTTGTGCTAAAATGCCAAAACTTGTGTGTCTCTCCAAATATTTCTGGACCTAACTGAGCTGCAGTTCTTTGCAACAGTTGCTATTAAATATTATATGGAGTTGTTAATCTGAGCACTGTTTACTTCCGGCTGATCTGTGGGGGAGCTGGGTGTCCTAAGGATAGGTCATTAGTAACAAAATAGTGGACAACACCTTTAAACATTTTCTCATTCTCTGCAGCTAATTAAAGGGATTCTCCAAGAAAGTAATAAAATAGCCTGTCAAATGGCACCCTTTCCCATTCATGTGTCAGAACAGGCTGCACTATGAAGAAATAGAGACCGCTGTGTCTCAACTGTCAGAGGAACTGTATCATATGCACACATGTCTAAGCTGCTGGAGAGGTGTGTGACAGGAGTGGAAATAAATCACCTTGGCTGACCGAGCACAAAGGATTTTTTTTTCTCCAGCCTCTGACTTCTGTGCTCAGTTAGCATAGGAGGTTTATTTTTTTTTCTCATCACACATTTCTCCAATAGTTCTCCTGTATGTGTGCTCACAATACAGCTCCTCTGTCAGTTGATACAAGCCCCAGGTGCTGTGTTTCTTCAAACTTTAACCCATCCTAGTCACATATCACGGGCTGTAGTATGAATAGCCTGACGGGGCCATTTTATTGCATTCTTTGGGAACCCCTTAGTAAATCTAAATGTGCAGGGTGTCCAGTCGATATTTGTTTTGTAGTTCAATTATTTTGTGTGAGAAATGTATCTGCACAGTACTTTTAGTTCAGATTGTGCACATTTTGTTTGGATCCTTTTTAGACATAAATAAAATTTATTAATATTCTGTCTGTGGCGTTTATCAGGAACGATCAAATGTGGCCAATTTTCCTGGACATTCTGGTCCTGTATCATGTGTGGCATTTTCAGAAAATGGTTATTACTTGGCGACTGCGGCTGATGATTCCAGTGTCAAACTGTGGGATTTACGGAAGCTAAAGAACTTTAAGACACTGCAGCTAGAAGAAGGATACCAGGTATGAAAACTTACAAGAATTCATGTGCAATGCATAGATACATATTCTATGCCTAAAGTGAACTGGTCACCTCACTTTACTCCCATGAATCTTTGTTTCTATTTTTTCCTAACCCTCCACATACTCAGTACATTGTCGTTGTTTCTTCCTTGCCCAGTATGTAAATTTCCCTGCTTTCCTCTTGGCTCAGCTCCATAGTGTAGATACAAATCCTGTGCAGTTGCAAGGCTAGTAGAATGCTACCCTACGTCATCACATTCCCACATCACTGCTCACCAGTAGTGCAATGGAAGTACTAGCAAAGTAAGCGTGCACTTTTATGTGCTTGCACTAGTTACGGCCATTAACAAGCAGGTGCAAGGTTTGGGAGGCTTGCTCTTAAAAGCAGAGGAGTGTCCCTCTTCTATGATTGCCTGGCATTCTCTGTGAGCAAGAAAAAGAAAAACATTAGAGTCAAGTTTTCACCAAAGACTCTTTGATATCTATTGATATCTATTGATATCTTTGATAAAGCAAACCGCGAAACGCGCGTCAGGGGGCTGCCAGCGGAGCGGAGAGGGTCCTCTAACCTCACACATGGGTAAGCTCTACGAACGGAGAATTTGACTGTGATTTGTGTGGGGGCATGTTACTACACAAGTATGTGTTTTACTATTTGTCTCTTGATATGGGGGTACCGTATGTTTCCCCACATGATTCTGGGAACTTGATATATGATATACTTACCCTGGTTTTATTGGACTCTTTTTTTCACCGCTGGTATACCTATGGGCTCTCCATTTGAAAACTCTCCTGTCTTATTTGTGCTCTTATTACAATTGGAATTTTATTGCATTGCATTGTTATTTATTGTTAATAAAGTTTATATGTTTTCGAACATGTGCTCTGGGATTTTGTTACTCCGGTTTTTTGTGGTATATCTGTTTTGGAGTTTCCCTACCAGCCATTGCGGTGTGGTTAATGATACTGGGGGAGTAAAATTTGGGTGCTCCCAGCCCCTAATTTATGATAAGCCTGGTGGTTTTTGTATAGATTCTAACCCCTGGTCAAAATTACTGTTATTTGAACAGTTAAGCAAGTTACATATAGGAGGATAAAAGTGACATGAACCAGAAAAGTTTAAAAATAGAATGTGAAGCGGCCAATAATAGTACACTACCCCACACGGTAAAAAGACTAGCAAACTACAAAAAAACAGCTCCTGCTTCCTCCCTGCACACAGCTTTCACAGGATTACTGGGTCCAGAAGAGGAAGCGATGTCCACACTTCCTACACTATTATACACAGAGCTTGCCTAGCTCTGTATGCAGCAAGGCTGAGATCTAATAAACCCTTCTGCCTTCTAAGGGCTCATTTCCACTGGCGAGAGACAAATCGGTCCGTAATCTGGACCGAAAAAAGGGATGTAGCGTATGCGATTGTCATGCGAGTGTAATGCCAGTGCAATGCCATTGTTAATCGCACCATCCGCTTTACATCCGTATGCAATCCGTTTTATTTCTCTGCAACTATTTTTCTACAGTCATTTACAGGACCATGGACAGTGTTCTAGGCCACAGAATGGTGATGTATCCGTAAAAAACGGATGGAATACGGACCATCTGTATTCCGTCCGTTTTTTTTCTCGCACCCATTGACTTGCATTGGCTAGTCTCGTCCGAGACTCGCAGCATGCTGCGATTTTTTTTCTCAGTCCGATTTCGGCTGAGAAAAAAATCGCAAATGAAAAGACACCTATTGAATAACATTGGTCCGAGTGCAATCCGATTTTTTTTATCGGATTGCACTCGTCCGTTTTCCTCGCAAGTGGAAATGAGCCCTAAGTCAGGCTGTGGCTGACTACTGGCTCCCCGATGCAACAGCTGCATGATCTCTGTAGAGCTCTCAATCAGGTCCTGAAATCATTCAGGGTCATGTGAAAAGGTGTGACACTAAAAGCTGACCATGCACATTGTATAGGTACTGTGCAATGCTTTTTGTTCTGTTTTGATGTGCAGGCAATACGGGGCCCTTCTTTCAGTTTCAGGAGATAGTTATCAAGGCCATAACATTTGGCAGCCTGGACGGTGAGCATCCCAGTACTTCTGAAACTGAAGGTGACTGTATTGTACCAGGGCAACATTTTCCCAAACTGCAGGAAAGTGAGGAACACAGAAAAGCTGCAGAGTACTCTCCAGGAGGGGGAATACGAAAGGACACCATTTACCATTGTGAAACCTGGCCTTTGCATTAAGGATTGCTTCAAAGAGTATCACAAACTGTACCACAAGATTTGTTTTTACCCTGTTAACAGAAAACCCTTTTATAATCTGATATACTCCACACAGCTTACACATCCCACCACATTAAAAGTTGAATTTTATAGATATGAAGTATGAAAATGGGCTTATTGGCTTACGTGGGACAAGGCGCATGACCTTTCCTTTTAAACAGCAGTGGTCTGCTTTTAGAGGCAGGTATTTGCACCCACTGGGTATGGTTTAGGCTCAGTTCCTGCGACTTCTTCTTACCCTTGCACTCGACACCAACCTTGTAATTAGGGCATATGTTAGGAAGAGGTTAATGCTTCCCAGTAATATTGTGAATACATTTCCCTGTTAGTAGCTTTGTTTCTATGACACTGTTTCTACAAAATCCAGTTTTTATGACTCATTTGCTTGAGAGAAACGTTTACTTTTTTTTAACAGGTGCGGTCATTGGTATTTGATCAGAGTGGCACATATCTTGCAATTGGCGGGACCGACGTCCAGGTTTATATCTGCAAACAATGGGCTGAAGTTTTACACTTCACAGGTCTGTTTCATGGTGCTAATGAGGCTTTTTATTACTAACTGTGAATGTTATTTTTGTGCAGATTAAACTCCATAGATAACATTTATTAATTTTAGACATCTGGGTGGAAAAATATTTTCTTCCCATCCTGCTGAAGTGTAAGCCTTATCCATTTGTCAGTATTTTGATCTGCATTTGCATCAGTAGGCTTTTAGTGTCACATGCACAAATCATATGCAGATCTTGTAACTTTTGCCTGCACCATATTCTTTGAGACATATCCTCAATCTTGCAATGCCTAGGCTGAAATCGCATTAAAATTCACACCAAAATCTCTGGCTTGTAAGTCACTGGGATTTTGGGGTGCATTTGCTTTAACCCTTTTAAAGACCCAGATAACCTTATTTTTTTTGTTTTTGCACTTACTTTTTTTTTTTTTTTTTTTTTTTTTTTTTACTTCCTTAAAAAGGAACAAAATAACTGTTATCTGAGTATAGTATTGAGGCATGTCATTAAAGAATTGAGTATAAGACAGATCAACTCCACATGTTGCTTTGAAAAAATCCTATCATCAGAGGACAGAGCGGACATCCACGGCATGGCAGATCAATATCATAAGTCAGTGAGCACATCCAAAGTGATAATTTGTTTGATTTTTAAAACACACACAAAATATCAACGCCTTTCGGCTAAACGAGCTGTCATGCTATGTATCATAAGTAGTAAGGGGTTAAAAGATCCTTTTCTCCATTCCGGTACATATTATTCTAATCCATTTCTGTATATCTGAGTCGACCTTGTAGGTATGTTCTGATGTTGAAGGGTATAGGGGGCTGTATGGGAAATGTATTCCCTTGTGGGAAGACTTCAGGCGGAGCTATGTCTGCAGCCATCCCGATGTACCACTGATGGAAGCTGTATGACATGTTGTGAACACGGACTAATGATCTTTCACACCGTCACTTACTCCCTGCTTCCACTCATGATTTTCTTCCACAAAGTGTGCATATGATTTGGTAAAATCTCATGTTGTGCACCTGCTGCAAGGATTACTGTGCTGAGGATTTTTTATCTTGGTATATGTATCCTTGTAATGAATGTTCTGGATAGACCGTTCCATTCTGTCTGCAGTGTTTGAAACGGACAGCTTATCTGGTCCTGCCCTCTGCTGAATAATCCTGCTGGTAACTACAAATGATGACCGGGGAGAGTTACAATACAGGCTGTGGATATCAGCTTGTACCTGTCACACGGTGACAGTACGTGATTAGGGAAAGGGTCCCTGAACGGTCCCTACAACTTGGGCCCTAACTAAAGGTTCGGAGGTTCGGGCCACAAGCCTTACTGTTCTCCTGTTATTCCCTATGCTTGGAGACCTGGGACAGAAATGCTAGTGTATTAACAGGTATGACAGACTGGGATAACAGAAAGCCGCCAACATGCAAAAACACTCTGCAAAGGTAGAGGGAGGGATAGGAATTTAATAACCAAATGGGAAATATCCCTTGGTAAATGTACATGCCGTGCTATTACAAATGGGTATAGGACAATGAGGAAAGCATACACCCAAAATGGCACACAAGATCTCCAGTTAAGCCTAGTGTTTCCAAAAAGCTAGGAAACAAAGCTTTCACTGGCAAGGAAGAGGAGGTGTGACCAGATTTTATAGTGAGGTAATGACCAGGTCAGGAACAGCTGTGAGATGGAGTTGCAAGTTTGTAACCTCCATACAAAGGGTCGTTAACCTCCTCAGCACCAAAGGAAACTAAATCCACTTAATATGAAACACACACACATCGGCTAAATGAAAGATCAGCGACTCTTTCTGACCCCAAATCTCCCAGGAGGACGTGACTTGCCCGTGACGGTACCTTTTTTGAGACCATTACTACTGTAAGCAATTCCCGTAGCATTGCAACATAAATCATTTCCCATCCCACTGAAATAGAACTTCTGTTAAAATCTTCGATTCTGTATTCGATGGGTTCTGCTCAAGAGGTTTTCAGGGATAAACTTTTATCCCAGCAAATGTTTACATATAATATGCTAATGTAGATAACAACTGGAATGACAATAGGCGCAATAGGGTCTTTTCTGGATTGCAAAGGAAGGTCTGAAAACCAGATTTGCTCTCCTGCGGGGTTGTGGCAATCAGAACCCCCTTTCCTAACTTGTAATACAAAATGGCTGCTGCAGATCCACCAAACGGATAGTATGCAAACTTTGAGATGAAAGTGGATATAAAACCCGTGCTGTCGAGGATCCAATATATAGTAGACCAGATTCGGTTTTGTCTACTCATTTCCAGGTGGTCATACCTTTTCATCAGGACAAACCACAATGATCATTGAAGTTTGCATACATAGTAGTACCACACACGGGTGTTACTCAAACTCCCAACCTCATGCGCTTCAGTCTTTAGCTGGCTGCAGTGGGGAGGTCATGATTACAGCACATATCACCACTGCAGCCAGTCTCTGAGCTCTGTGGCTTGTGTTGTCTTCTCTAGCAAAGCTGCTAAGCTCTGTGAATGCCTGAAGCAAGTAGTGATAAGTGGTGTTGTTGTGATGTCTGTAAACTACATAGCAGTTTCAGAGGGCAGGTGAGTAACAGCTGTTTGTCATTTTATATGTATACAAGAATTTGAGAGGAGTTTTATCTAGGAAATCCTTTACCTACTACTTACTGGACCTCTAATAGACTTTAAACGTCTGTCGTGGTGGGAATTCTACTCTGCACTGACATTCTAAAAAGTCCCTGCATTGTATAGCAGCTGCACGAGTGTTTATTACCCTCTCTGCCTTCCTGATCTGTGTGGAAGCACTATGTACATTATAGAAGGCGGTCTCAGCACTTCTTCCTCCAGACCTAGTGACTATGTGATTGCTGGGTGTAAGGAGATTGGCACTGCTTGGTCTTATGAATTCCAGGCACCTCTGATATACATAAAATATCAAGACTGACGGTCACTTCCAAACAGAAATCGGGTACGGACTAAGAGTAGCCGTCCCCACACATAACTAACAAAACAAAGTAGTGCTATAGCATGGAAACATGAAATATATGAATTGCATTACTGCTCTATAAAATAAAACAAAAATTGAAAATACTTGATGGATAACTTGGCCAATTAAATAGTCTGCTGGGTACACATGAATTGGCAAATTTATGCGCTAAGTATTCTCAATTTTTCTAATTTCGTAGAGCAGTAATGCAATTCAAATTTCATGTTTGCATTCTATAGAGTGCCACTTTATTTTGTTAATTATGTATGGAGATAACTACTCTTAGTAAGCACCTGTACGCGCCAGAGTTCTGTTTGGAAGTAACGGTCAGTCTTTGATATTTGTGTACATTGGCTCTCTGGCTGAGTTCTCCGCCCCTCAGCCTCAGGCGGTTTAAATTACAGCAGGATCCTACCTTCCCATATAAATGTAGGCTATCGGCCGATAAGGAGTCCTAAAAAGGATAGGTCTGAGCAATGAGAATCGCCTTATGGCGGCTGCCGGGTACACATGAATTGGCCAATTTATGCGCTAAGTATTCTCATTTTTTTCCTATTTTCTAGAGCAGTAATACAGTTCATATTTCTTATTTCCATGCTATAGCACTACAGAATGCTACTCTATTTTGTTTGCATTGATATGCATCCAGGAACACCAATTTCACCTGTTAATTTACTAGCTACAGTGACAGGGTAAATCAGATTTATTTTTTAAGGGTTTAAATGTGAGATAAATGAATAATAAAAATGACATCTGCCAATCAAAATTTACTAGCCGCCTCCACCCTAAAAATAAGTGTCCAATACACTCAACTTTGAAATTACAACAACAAGAAGCAAAAGTCATGACATTGTGGAATCACAGCATGGATATACATGTTAATAATATGCAAATTATGAAAAAAATAGGACCGTAATTTTAAAAACATTTTGATTTATTCACAATCGTGTATGAGCGTCACAGAAATCGCTGCACTTGCACGCCTTTGTTGCTGTCAGTGAGGTTATTAACTGCTATCTGAGGAAGGGGAAGGGAAGCAGAACGCCGGGGGACGCGACAGACATCGGAATGTAAGTATGTAGTGTTTTTTTTTTTTTTACATTTACACTGGTAACCAGGGTAAACATCGGGTTACTAAGCGCGGCCCTGCGCTTAGTAACCCGATGTTTACCCTGGTTACCAGTGAAGGCATCGCTTAATCGGCGTCACACACACCGATTCAGCGATGTCTGCGGGAGATCCAGCGACGAAATAAGGTGCTGGCCTTCTAGCTCCGACCAACGATGGTACAGCAGGATCCTGATCGCTGCTGCGTGTCAAACACAACGATATCGCTATCCAGGACGCTGCAACGTCACGGATCACTAGCGATATCGTTGTTAAGTTGTTCAGTGTGAAGGTACCTTTAGGCTGGCTAGTAGCTGTAAATCAAGCAGCTGAATCAACAAAAACTAAATCTCCGAGCAGTCATAAATTCTCAGAGATCACCCGAGCGTATTTGGGGAAAACTTGAGCAAGGAGTGTAACACTTGCTCATCACTAGTGAGAAGCACCTGTAAATCATGAAGATCCGCTGCTGGAAGCTTTCTTTGCAATTGCTGACCAATGACATCCCAGCATGTTTTAGGCAACACAGGATGATCACAGTAGCATAAGCAACATGTGGCCTGAAATTATTGCAGGGTTTAAGATTGGTTACTGGGAAACTTTGGAGAAATAATCATACCACTGGTTCTACCAGCAAATCAGTGTAACGCTTTGTTAATAGTTCTTGCACCAAAGAATATGATGTCAGGTAGCAGGACCCCTCAGCTTTTTATTCCAGGTACACTATGTTATATTTTCACATGTAAAGCGCCATGGAATAAATGGCACTATAAAAAAATAATAAAATAATTTCCTTGTGGGATTCTCACATGCCCTTACATCCACCAGATATGGTGTAGCTCCGGAGCTCAATTCACCCTTTCCTACTGCATGACGTAATGGTAAATGATAAGTCATGTATTGGGAAGTTGTTAATGTTTAAAATTAGCATGAAACTTGAAATTATAGCGTGTTGACATAAGGAAAACATCAAGTCTTCTAGGTTTTAGCCTTCTTTTATAGTTCAAATGTATCCCTGGCGCTTATTTTTTCAACAAATAGTGTCAATGGCTAGTTCTTCCCTTGTAAACTTATTTTCTACATTTTCTCCTCTCTGCAGATCACAGTGCGCTCACAACAGGTCTGGCATTTGGTCAAAATGCAAAGTTTTTGGCATCTACTGGAATGGATCGGAGTCTACGCTTTTACAGCCTTTGATGTGGTTGTCTGGACATCTTCTAATGCTCTTGGAAGCACACAACAGATGATGTTGCACAACATGCTCATGACTTGTAATATAACATCTGTGTGATTGATAACTATTGGAGTGTATTTTCTGCAGACGCTAAGATTCTCTCAAAGCAGCAAAATGCTCTCCTACCACTGTTTGTGACTTCTACTCGCCTTTTTATCAGTTTTTTTCCTGTCACCTTAGTTATTCCTATCCAGGATGTTTTTGTAATATCCAAAAGATATAGCATAAATATCTATAAGATCACCACTGGGACCCACATCTATCTCAAGATAATTCTGTGAATAACCTTTTTCTTAAAACAAAAATATATGGGTCCCAGATGCAAAAATGCCCTTTAAAAGGCATTGTCAAGTTCCTCAAAACTTTAGTTGTTTTTTTTTTTTTTTGTTTGTTTTTTAAACCAAAAGCTTTGGTATAAAATATCAGACTGCCTTTGTATTTACTCACCTTACCAATTAACTGCAGCTTTGTCTTTGAATCTTGGTTTGCAGCTATAACCTTTCAACACAGATGTCAAACTTGCTGTTGTGGACACTGCTGCAATCACTACTGCAATAATCACACATCCTTGACGAAAAATCATTACTGAAGGTCATAAGGCTGGCAGAAGACCCGTAGAGCGGTTGTCCATGACCTTTATCTGGTATTGATGACCAACCTTAAAGATACGTCCCCAGTGACAGTGTGAGTTCATCACACTGCTCCTTCACAATGAACTCCTTCAACAACTGGAGCCAAACTGCACCGTTTATACACTAGTGGTGGTTTCCAAGATTGGCAGCTTATCTCTTGTTCACCTGAATAGGAGCTGAGATGCAGCAACATCCCCAAAATGGCCTACGCAGCTGTGCTGTTAATTTCAGTCTACTGTTTACATATATTCGAAGCTGATTGCCGCACACTCTCACTGATCTGATATAGATTGCCTATCTTGGTGATGGCTCATCAGTATCAAAGGAGTAAGGTGACTATTATTCAGTTTATTTTATACCAATCCAAACTTTTGGTTATTTTTTGTTTTCTTCTCACTACTCCTTTTTAAAACCAGCTTCTTATTAGTTGATCTAAACTTGTTGTTTTTGGCATAGTCATGAAAAGCACGGTTTTCATCTTATTCTTTCCCTGCATTTAACCATGTTTTATTAAATTAGTAATAAAGTAGTGGGTCACTGACATTGGTTTCATATTTCAAAAATAAAACCATTTTGTAAGTAAACGTCGTGTGCACACCTCAATATGAAAATTTAAACGGGGTTCTCAGAAAATGTGATTAAAATGGCCGATGTCTTCTATTTCAAGCTACAACCCATCCTAGGCACATGCATGTCAGTGCAGATTGCAGACTGAAGAAGCACCTCTCAAGATGTCTTGGCTATAAGGCTGAGGAGCAGCAGCATCATGAACATGCATAACTGATCATCACAGTCATCTGCTGAGCACAACTGAAACGGGTGAGAAAAAAATTCTCCTTGGCTGACAGAGCAGGACTGAAACGAGAGTCCGTTCTGCTCAGTTGATCTTTGGTTTCTGAAACCTGCTGCAAAGCTTTCCAACTGAGAAGAGTGGGTTTACCATGAGTAAAGAGCAGAACTAAAGCAAGACAGAAAAAAGCCAGTTGTGCTCAAGGCTGCCCAGAAGTTGTTGTTTTTTCGCTTCTGCTTTAGTCCGCTCTGCGGAATAAGTGAGCCGATCAGTCATGCTTGTTCACAATGCCTAAAGCCTTACAGTCGAAACTGACATCTCAGTCAGTTTTTCTTTAGCCTGCAACCCGACCTGACATGTGCCCTGGACAGGTTGCTACTTGAATTTTGCGACATCAGCCATTTTGACCACATTCTCCGAGAACCCCTTTTAGTGATTGTTTTTTGTGTTTTTTTTTAATTTTTTTTATTATTTTTTTATCCAGCCTAAGAAAGCAATCCATCATTTTCTAGATATACACTGAATGAAAAAGTATTTACTCTTTACTCTTTTGTTCGGGTTCCCACTTAATAAGCTGTAGAGGGAACCCGGCTTCCTGGATCGTGCCGGCCAATCAGCACTGTGGCTGTGTGACCGTCACCACACATGCATGGAGAGCCCAACAGGATCTCCATGCATGTGCTGTGACTGTGACACAGCCGCGACACATGCAGTGATGGCGCTGATCAACAGGAGCGATCCAGGAAGCCAGGTTCCCTCTGGAGCTTATTCGGCAAGCACTATAGCTTGCCGAATAAGAGAGAACCCGAAGAAATTCGCTCAACTCTAATCACAACCCCTTCCCGTCATATCATACTTATACTTCATAGGTATCCCCATTTTTAATGCCGAATCAGTGGCTAAGCCTGTCCCATATCCATCAGGTGATGGCTGTTACACAGCCAGCATGTTCCTCTTACAGGTGCAAGCTGAGCTTTGCCCAGTTTTGCTAACTCTTTATATGCCGCTGTCATTCTCGAACAGCGGCATTTAGAGCACACTTTATAGGAGATTGTGGTTTTTACTGTTATGTACTGATTATTAAAGTATATAGTGTAAAGATGATCGCAAGTTAAATTTTCTTAAACTGACTAAAAAGTTAAATGTAAAAGTGGCTCCTTTCTCGGTCTCCCATGACAGCACTACGGAGAGAGGGGATCTGCCCTTCAGGGACAGGAAACCTACAGATAAAAGGGCGGTACCTCTCCCTCGCATCAGTTGGTTTCCTGTCCCTGAAGGGGAACCTCTTCTTGGTGGTACCTGAAGAAGACACTGTATCACGGACCGGGCAGTCAGGTTCCGGCAGCGAGGAGGCTCCTGCCACGGCTTGTCCGGCACCCGAAGCCGCCACCGCTGGAACCGAGGGGTTCTTCAGGGTGTGTGGGGGAGAGAACGCCGCTGACTCTGAAGGAGAAAGGGGCGCTGGATCACCCGGAGCGCCTGTGCCGATTAGCGCACGCTCCGGGTGTAGAAAGATGGCCGCCGCTCCGGAAATGCGGCAAGAACTTCCAGGTCATCTCCGCGCACATGCGCGGTAGTCTTTCTCTCCCTGGAGGATGTGCGTAGGACCGGAAGTGCGGTAAACGCCGGAGGTGGTGCCGGATTCAAATAAGGAGATAGTGCACACATAGTTGTCGCACTATCTCCCTGTAAGCATGGAGGACAGCGATCCACAGCAGCAACTGCAGCCAAGGCAGCAGCACCATAAGAAGGTAGACCCTAAGAGTTCCAGGAGAAGTGGGTCTAGCAGTCAGTCAACGCAGCGCAGCAGATCTGTTGCAAGGACTAACTCCCCTCCTCAAGAGACTCTTCTACCAGACCCGGGCCCTCCTCCAGAACCGGTACCTACCTCCACATCCGAATGGTGAGTGATTTCCGTGAAAGTACATATTTGATAATGGGGTTCCCTCTTCTCCCTTACTAGGGTAAGAAGAGGCTGGAGAAAAAGAAAAATAGGTCCTGCCCCACCTGTAACAAAGCTTTGCCGGTAGCCTGGAACAAAAAGCTTTGTAAATCATGCATTCAACGTTTATTGTGTGAAGAGACCCATGATTTCTCATCTGAACTTAAAACTACAGGTCCTTCTCAAAAAATTAGCATATAGTGTTAAATTTCATTATTTACCATAATGTAATGATTACAATTAAACTTTCATATATTATAGATTCATTATCCACCAACTGAAATTTGTCAGGTCTTTTATTGTTTTAATACTGATGATTTTGGCATACAACTCCTGATAACCCAAAAAACCTGTCTCAATAAATTAGCATATCAAGAAAAGGTTCTCTAAATGACCTATTACCCTAATCTTCTGAATCAACTAATTAACTCTAAACACATGCAAAAGATACCTGAGGCTTTTAAAAACTCCCTGCCTGGTTCATTACTCAAAACCCCCATCATGGGTAAGACTAGCGACCTGACAGATGTCAAGAAGGCCATCATTGACACCCTCAAGCAAGAGGGTAAGACCCAGAAAGAAATTTCTCAACAAATAGGCTGTTCCCAGAGTGCTGTATCAAGGCACCTCAATGGTAAGTCTGTTGGAGAGAAGAGGTGACCGGACCCTGAGGAAGATTGTGGAGAAGGACCGATTCCAGACCTTGGGGAACCTGAGGAAGCAGTGGACTGAGTCTGGTGTGGAAACATCCAGAGCCACCGTGCACAGGCGTGTGCAGGAAATGGGCTACAGGTGCCGCATTCCCCAGGTAAAGCCACTTTTGAACCATAAACAGCGGCAGAAGCGCCTGACCTGGGCTACAGAGAAGCAGCACTGGACTGTTGCTAAGTGGTCCCAAGTACTTTTTTCTGATGAAAGCAAATTTTGCATGTCATTCGGAAATCAAGGTGCCAGAGTCTGGAGGAAGACTGGGGAGAAGGAAATGCCAAAATGCCTGAAGTCCAGTGTCAAGTACCCACAGTCAGTGATGGTGTGGGGTGCCATGTCAGCTGCTGGTGTTGGTCCACTGTGTTTCATCAAGGGCAGGGTCAATGCAGCTAGCTATCAGGAGATTTTGGAGCACTTCATGCTTCCATCGGCTGAAATGCTTTATGGAGATGAAGATTTCATTTTTCAGCACGACCTGGCACCTGCTCACAGTGCCAAAACCACTGGTAAATGGTTTACTGACCATGGTATTACTGTGCTCAATTGGCCTGCCAACTCTCCTGACCTGAACCCCATAGAGAATCTGTGGGATATTGTGAAGAGAAAGTTGAGAGACGCAAGACCCAACACTCTGGATGAGCTTAAGGCCGCTATTGAAGCATCCTGGGCCTCCATAACATCTCAGCAGTGTCACAGGCTGATTGCCTCCATGCCACGCCGCATTGAAGCAGTCATTTCTGCCAAAGGATTCCCGACCAAGTATTGAGTGCATAACTGAACATTATTATTTGATGGTTTTTTTGTTTGTTATTAAAAAACACTTTTATTTGATTGGACGGGTGAAATATGCTAATTTATTGAGACAGGTTTTTTGGGTTATCAGGAGTTGTATGCCAAAATCATCAGTATTAAAACAATAAAAGACCTGACAAATTTCAGTTGGTGGATAATGAATCTATAATATATGAAAGTTTAATTGTAATCATTACATTATGGTAAATAATGAAATTTAACACTATATGCTAATTTTTTGAGAAGGGCCTGTATAATTAGATCTGAGGTTTAGAATGCCCTTTTATCTTCCAAAAAAGGGAAGGATAAGGTGAAGGAGACGGTATATTCCCACTCTGTCCGATCCTCATCTGAGGACGTGGATTCTGACGATTCTAAAGCCTCCCTATCTTCCTCCGATGAAGATTCGGGCCATCATTGCTTTCCACTAGAGGAGGTGGATGCTCTAGTAAAAGCCGTGAGAGCTACTATGGGGGTTGAGGATCCCAGACCCGATAAAACGGCTCAAGCTATAATGTTCGGAGGTCTGGGACAAAAAAAGCGGAGAACTTTTCCATTAAATCCCAATGTCCAGACACTGATCAAAAAAGAGTGGGAGAAACCGGACAGGAGAAATTCTTCAGTGCCCTCGCTTAAAAGGAAGTATCCCTTTGAAGACGAGGCGTCCACTTCTTGGGACAAGGCACCAAAATTGGACGTAGTGATGGCCAAAGCCTCGAAAAAATTTGCGCTCCCGTTTGAGGATATGGGTACCCTCAAAGACCCTTTAGATAAGAAAGCGGATACTTTTCTTAAAGGGGCATGGGAATCGGCTGGGGGTAGCTTGAGACCTGCAGTTGCAGCGACCTACCTCCAGGTCTTTAATGGTGTGGGTTGACCAGCTGGAAAGCCAGATTAAGGATGGGTCACCCATGAGAAAATTGCTAGACTCAATCCCTGCAATTAGGGCAGCAGCAGTGTTCCTAGCGACTCCTCAGCGGACTCAGTGCGTTTAACATCCAAGGCCGCTGCCCTCTCCAACGCAGCCAGAAGAACCTTATGGCTTAAGAGTTGGCCAGAGGACCTCCAAACGAAGCTAAAATTATGTTCTATCCCATGTGAGGGGAATTTCTTGTTTGGGGAGACCATGGATGACATCCTCCAGAAAGCTGGAGGCAAAAAGAAGGGGTTTCCAAATCTGGGACCAGCCCCATTCAGACAGTCCTTTCGGAACCGGAAATTTTTTCGTCGGAGGCCTCCCAGGGAACAGAATAAATGGGAAAGAAGGGAGAAGAAGGGATAGAGGTTACCTTTTCGGCAACACTTCCCGTGACAAAAAGCCCTCCAAATGACATTTTTCCTATGGTGGGGGGAAGACTCGCCTCATCCAACAACACCTGGATTTTAAAACTCATACAATCCGGTCTACCAATAGATTTTCTTTCGATGCGAGTCCAGGGGGTGGGGGGCCCACATGGAAGACAGAGTGGATCAGGGCAACTGGTCAGTTCAGGAACTATCAGCATCCTCAAACCAAAAAGAACTTTGGGCGGTGCATCGTGCTCTTCTATCTTTCCTAACCTACATTCGAGGACATCATGTCCAAATTTTTTCGGACAACATAGTGACAGTAGCATATATAAATCACCAGGGAGGAACAAGGTCTCTGTCACTGATGAGTTCCTCCGCCAAAATTATCAGCCTTGCGGAAAAAAATCTACTATCCCTCTCTGCGCTACATATTCAGGGTTCAAACAACGAGAAAGCAGATTACTTGAGTCGAACCCAGTTGAAAACAAGGCGAGTGGTCCCTGAATCAGTCTATCTACAACCAGATCACAGGAATGTGGGGAACTCCAACAATAGACTTATTCGCCAATTCCAAAAACAAAAAAGTAAGCAAATTTTGCTCACTGAATCCGGAAGGGAATTTCCAGGCTCTGGATGC
Source organism: Ranitomeya variabilis (assembly GCF_051348905.1). Lineage (NCBI taxonomy): Eukaryota > Metazoa > Chordata > Amphibia > Anura > Dendrobatidae > Ranitomeya > Ranitomeya variabilis. The sequence continues at coordinate 380,368,968 of NC_135235.1, read as the reverse complement.
CTTTCTGATCCCATGGACCCACAAGCTGACATACGCTTTTCCGCCAATCATTCTGATCCTGGCAGTCATTCGGAAAGTCAGAGAAGACAAAACAAAAATGATCCTTAAAGCCCCGTTCTGGCCAAAAAGGACATGGTTTTCCTGGCTAAGGATGCTATCGGTCTCAGACCCATGGATCGTACCGAATATGCCAGACCTGCTACAGCAAGGACCGATCTTCCACCCACAAGAGTCGAACTTGCATTTGACAGCCTGGCTTTTGAACGGAGACTATTAAAAGAAAGGGGTTTCTCAGACAACTTAGTTGCTACATTGTTAAAATGAAGAAAACCTATTACTACTAAAATATATGGGAAAACATGGAAAAAATTCTTGTCTGTCTCCAAAGTAAAAATCCAGGATGGGCCCTCAATTAATAAAATACTTGAGTTCCTACAAAAAGGTCTGGAACAGGGGTTAGCGGTCAGTACTCTTAAGGTACAGATAGCAGCTCTGGGAGCACTCTATAACCAAAATATTGCGGCTAACCCATGGGTAATAAGATTCATTAAAGCGGTAACAAGATCAAAACCTTTAGTTACTCAAAAGATGCCCTCGTGGGACCTAAATTTAGTCCTCTCAGCTTTATCTGGTCCTCCATTTGAACCCATACAGACGATTCCCATAAAAACACTATCACTTAAGTCCATTCTTCTAGTAGCCTTAACATCTGTGCGCAGAATAAGTGATATTCAAGCCCTATCCTCTAACCCACCTTTTACAAAAAATATTGGATGATAGTCACTCTTAGACCCGACTCGGCCTATTTGCCAAAAGTGGCGTCAAAATTCCATAGGTCACAAGAAATATCCCTGCCGTCCTTTTGCCCAAACCCCAGAAATGATAAAGAGCAGAACTTCCAATCTAGATGTCAGAAGATGTCTAGTCCAATATCTAGATTCCACCAGGGAGTATAGAAAGGAAGGCTCTTTGTTTGTCTGTTTTCAGGGTCCCAGAAAAGGATTCCGGGCATCCAAAGGTACTTTGGCAAGGTGGATAAAGGAGGCAATAGCGGCATATTCATCCACGGGGAATACGATCCCAGATGGTATAAGAGCGCATTCCACAAGAGCAGTAGCTACCTCATGGGCTGAGAGGTTACAGATGTAAGGCGGCCACCTGGTCATCACCATCAACCTTTTTTAGACACTATAGATTAAATCTAGCCTCTGTGTCTGACTTGACCTTCGGGAGAAGGGTTCTCGAGGCGGTGGTCCCTCCCTTAGCTTAGTCTCTGCAATTCTCTCCGTAGTGCTGTCATGGGAGACCGAGAAAGTCAGTTACTCACCGATAACAGTGTTTCTCGGAGCCCATGACAGCACCCGCTTATTCCCTCCCATCACGAGTGCGGTGAGCACCTTTAATAACATATAATTTATATAATATAGTCTAGGCACGGGTTCCTTTATTAAGAAATGTTATAATATGATTTTTTTCTCTGTTGTAACTAACCTGGAGGTCCTCCGATGCTCTGTAAACTAACTGATGCGAGGGAGAGGTACCGCCCTTTTATCTGTAGGTTTCCTGTCCCTGAAGGGCGGATCCCCTCTCTCCGTCGTGCTGTCATGGGCTCCGAGAAACACCGTTATCGGTGAGTAACTATGACTTTTCCACCCAATCAAAGTTAAAGAACATTAACTAAATTAAGAACTAAACATGTGGTATCGCTGCATCCATGAAAGTCAGATTTATCAATACATAAAATTAACTTGATTGGTAAATGCCGTAAAAGGAAAAAAAAACGCCAGAGCAGCATTTTTTTTAGACCGTGCAAGAAATGCAATCAGAATCAACTTAAGTTCATCATGTGAAAAAGTCCTCAAACGGCTACGTTGATGTAAAAAGAAGTTGCATGTATTGGCAAATGGCCAGTAAAAATCATTTTTTCCATTAACTTTAGACCCAAATTATTTTTTTTATTTTCTCCAGTGTAACAGGAAAAAATGGACCCCAAAACTTGCTGTGCAACTTCTCCTGAGCATGGCGATGCCCCATATGCGGTAGAAAACCACAGTTTGGGCACATGGCAGAACTGGGAAGGAGCGCCATTTGACTTTTTGAACGTAAAATTTGCTGGAATAATTAGCAGACGCAATGTCATGTGGAGAGGCCATGAGGTGCCTAAACAGCAGAAACCCCCCCCCCCCCCCCCATAAGTGACCCCATTTTAAAAACTACACCTCTCAATTAATTCATCTAGTGGTGCAGTGATCTTGACAGAATTTTATACCATTGAGCAGTGAAAAGAAAATTATTGCATTTTCACCACCAAATGTTTGTTTTAGCCCCAGATTTTACATCATTTTTACACACTGAAATGGGTGAAAATGGCACAAAAATGTGTCCCACAATTTCTGCTGAATGTGGAAAAACCTTGTGTGGCTGTACAGTACTGCTTAGCCATACAATAAGACTCTGGAGTGACAGAGCACTATTTACCTCCTGGAGTGCAGATTTTGCAAGAAGTTTGTGGATTCCATATACAGAGCCCCTAAGTGCTATAAAAGAATAATCCCTCAATCAATTGACCCCATTTTCCCATTTTGGAAATTATACCCATTTGGAAGTTTATCTACAAATGTTGTGACGATTTTAACTCTGGGTGTTTTCCAGAAATAAGCCGAAGTGGATGTTGCCGAGTGAAAATTGCAAACTGCCATTGTAGTCCCCAGTAGAGATGAGCAAACCTTTTAAGGTTCGGTTCAACTCGCAGAACATTTAGACAAACATAACCAAACCCAATTAAATTCAAATACAAGTCAAAAGTCAATACAAACTTATACAAAACACACCTTAAGGGGTGACAAAATGGCTAAAATTAGGGCAGGTATCATGGAAAGTAGCATCAATTGACCCACAGTAGAAATTTGCTAATGGCACAACAGCAGTCAGCCATGGGCCATGCATGAGTTATCAGGGTCTGGGTCAGCATTTACAGCTTTGAATTGAAGTTTCTATGAAGACCTGGTTGTTAACCCCTTTCTGACCTCGGACTGGATAGTACGTCCGAGGTCAGATCCCCTGCTTTGATGTGGGCTCTGGCGGTGAGCCCACATCAAAGCCGCGACATGTCAGCTGTTTTGAACAGACATGTGCGCGCAATAGCGGCGAGTGGAATCTCGATCCACCCGCCGCTATTAACTAGTTAAATGCCGCTGTCAAACCCTGACCGCTGCATTTAACTACCGCTTCCGGCCGCGCGGGCGAAAATGCGCTCATCGCCGACCCCTGTCACATGATCGGGGGTCAGCGATGCATTAGTGTAGCAACCAGATGTCTCCTTGAAACCTCTATGGTTGCTGATGCCGGCTTGCTGTGAGCGCAACCCTGTGGTCGGCACTCATAGCAAGCCTGTAATTAAGCTACATAGCAGCGATCATCAGATCACTCCTATGTAGCAGAGCCGATCAGGCATGGCAAAAGTAAAAAAAAAAAAAATGTTTTAACGATATTGGTAGAAAAATGTAAGAACAATAACACAAATAGTTGAGTGAAAGTGCAGGCCTGCCTGTCTGGGAGCCCTACTTCTACAGGCAACACACATGAAGGAGCCCCAAACTTCATGTTTCATAATGGTATTTATTAAATTTTAACAAAAGGGAAAGAAAGGGGAGAGGAGCTACCCCAAATAACATGGGGAATGTTTAAAAACGGAGAGGACTTTCTGTCCTAAACAGGTACAATTATAATACATTACATATAACATAGATTTTTTTTAAAAAAAATTTTGTTCCCCTTACAGGTATGCAACAGTCATACAACAATGATCACTCTTTTCTTTTAGACCAGTAAGTCAGGATAAATTTCAACCCATAATGCCCATTTTTTTTTTTTTTTTTTTACCATATTTGTCATAATAGTTGTTCGCAATTGCAAATTTTTCTTCGTAGATTCTGTGCAAATTTATTTGATCAATGATTTCAGAAAAAGCTGGAAGTACCGGGTTTTACAGTGTAAAGCAATAATTTGCTTTATAACTAAACAGATATGGATTATAATAGGTCTTGCTGTTGAACTAACCTTTTCTCATCCTATTGATAGCAGAGCCCTTTGTGGAGTGATAATATAACAATCTTTTAGGATTTTACTAATTGATTTTGTGGCTTGCTTCCACAAGGGTTTTATATTTGGGCCTTTCCAGAACATGTTGACTAAGTTTCCATATTCTCCACAACCTCTCCAACACAAAGGAGAGCTACCAAGGGTCATATGTGACAGGCGGGCAGGTGTTAGTACCACCTTGTGAGGATCTTAAAATAAGATTCTTGTAGTGTCATACATATGTTCGATGAATAAGTAAAATGGATAGCATTTTCCCATTGCTCAGGGATTAATGTTATGTTTAACTCCTCTTCCCACTTTTTCATATAAGGTGATTTAATCAAGTCTGTATCGCTATTAAACCATTTATAGATACTTTTATTACTCCAAAATAGATAGTGCTTAGGATTATTTAACAAATTAGTAGTTGCTTCAGAGAGAATAGGTTTTTTTAGTTAAAAAGTTCTGAATTTGTTCCTTCAGTATCATGTAATGAATAAAAGCTGAAGAAGGAATTTTAAATCTATTTTTCAGAGTACTAAAATTAATAAATTCCTCCCCGTCATAAATGTCTTATTTTTTTTTTAATCCCTTTTTCTCGCCATATGGGAAAGGATTCAATATTTTGAGTTGTCGTTATAATATCTATTGGAGTGTTAAATAGCATTTTTTTCCTATTGGAACACCTTTTCCTTTTTGAAAGCTTTTCCCACGCGTACAGAATAGCCGAGAAGATAGGATGCTTGCAACAGTTATTGGGAGATTTGTTTAGAAAATATTTGAAGATTTCCTTCGGGGTTTATTGTTCAAAAACCTCTTCTAGTTCTAGCCATGTTGGGTGCTCTGTTGTGATCCTTAGTGGCTGAGGATCACAAAATAGACTAGCTAAGTTACTGAACATAGAACAAGCTCTAGGGAGGTGGTAATTGGACTGACCGCAACCTTATCCTAACCAAACACACTAAAGGTAGCCGGTGAACGTGCCTAAATTCCTGGACGTCTCAACGCAGCCTGAGAAACTTGCTACCCCTATAGAGAAAGTAAGACCTCACTTGCCTCAGAGAAATGACCCCAAAGATATAGGAAGCCCCCAACAAATAATAACAGTGAGGTAAGGGGAAAATACAAAACGTAGAAATGAAAACAGATTCAGCAAATGAGGCCCACTAATACTAGATAGCAGAAGACAGACAGGGAGCTGTGCGGTCAGTAAAAACCCTATACAAAATATCCACGCTGAGAATTCAAGAACCCCCACACCAACTAACGGTGTGAGGGGAGTAAACTCAGCCCCCTAGAGCTACCAGCAAGCAAGGAAATCACATATTAGCAAGCTGGACAAGGAATAAATAACCAAGAAACATATTGAACACTGATGAGCAAAAAATAACCAAACAGAAACTTAGCTTCTCTTGGCGAGACTGATAACGAAGGGATTCAGGAGAGATCAAAATAGCACTGAATACATCGACAGGCAACCACTGAAAGTCCAGGTGAGCTAAATAGGAAACCAGCTAACAGATAACGAGACAGCTGAACCAGCCTCAGACCTGCAGAATGACACAAAGCCACCAGAGGGAGCCCAAAGACAGCACTCACACAGTACCACTTGTGACCACAAGAGGGAGCCCAAAAACAGAGTTCACAACAGTACCCCCCCCCCCTTGAGGAGGGGTCACCGAACCCTCATCAAAACCCCCAGGGCAATCAGGATGAGCCACATGGAAGGCATGAACCAAATCGGCCGCATGAACATCAGAGGCGAAAACCCAGGAATTATCCTCCTGACCATAGCCCTTCCACTTAACCAAATACTGAAGCCTCCGTCTAGAAATACGAGAATCCAAGATCTTCTCCACAGTAAAAGCACAACCCATTTTGATGTCTATGATTTTGCCGCTCAATTCTGGTCAGAATTCGGTCACATTGCATAGACTCAGGTCTCTGTTCAGAAAACACCGCCAGATGGTGCGCAGATTTGCGCTCCCGCAAACGCCGATCAATCTGAATGGCCAAAGCCATTGAGTCATTCAGACTTGCAGGCGTGGGGAACCCCACCATAACAGTCTTAATGGCTTCGGAAAGACCTTCTCTGAAATTTGCAGCCAGGGCACACTCATTCCATTGAGTAAGCACCGACCATTTCCGAAATTTTTGACAATACACCTCAGCTTCATCCTGGCCCTGAGAGAGAGCCAGCAAGGCCTTTTCTGCCTGGTTCTCAAGATTAGGTTCCTCATAAAGCAATCCAAGCGCCAGAAAAAACGCATCCACATTCAGCAATGCAGGATCTCCTAGCGCCAGGGAGAAAGCCCAATCTTGAGGGTCGCCACGTAACAGGGAGATAACAATTCTAACTTGCTGAGCGGAATCACCAGAGGAACGAGGTCTCAAAGAAATAAATAATGTACAATTATTCTTAAAATTCAGAAACCTAGATCTATCTCCAGAAAACAACTCAAGAATAGGTACTTTTGGCTTAGACATAGGACTGTGAACAACAAAATCCTGAATGCTTTGCACCCTTGCAGCAAGATGATCCACACTAGAAGTCAGACTCTGAATATCCATGTCTGCAGCTGAACTGAAAACCACACAGAGATTAAGGGGATGAGAGAAGCTGGACAGACTGCAGCAAAGGGAGAGGGAAAAAAAATTTGTACTCAGGACTTCTCTTATCCCACTTCTGCGATGCATTAAACACTTTTGGCCTGCTGTACTGTTGTGATCCTTAGTGGCTGAGGATCACAAAATAGACTAGCTAAGTTACTGAACATAGAACAAGGTCTAGGGAGATGGTAACTGGACTGACCGCAACCTGATCCTAACCAAACACACTAAAGGTAGCCGGTGAACGTGCCTAAATTCCTGGACGTCTCGACGCAGCCTGAGAAACTTGCTACCCCTATAGAGAAAGTAAGACCTCACTTGCCTCAGAGAAATGACCCCAAAGATATAGGAAGCCCCCAACAAATAATAACGGTGAGGTAAGGGGAAAATACAAAACGTAGAAATGAAAACAGATTCAGCAAATGAGGCCCACTAATACTAGATAGCAGAAGACAGACGGAGCTGTGCGGTCAGTAAAAAACGCTATACAAAATATCCACGCTGAGAATTCAAGAACCCCCACACCAACTAACTGTGTGAGGGGAGAAACTCAGCCCCCTAGAGCTACCAGCAAGCAAGGAAATCACATATTAGCAAGCTGGACAAGGAATAAATAACCAAGAAACATATTGAACACTGATGAGCAAAAAATAACCAAACAGAAACTTAGCTTCTCTTGGAGAGACTGATAACGAAGGAATTCAGGAGAGCTCAAAATAGCACTGAATACATCGACAGCAGGCAACCACTGAAAGTCCAGGTGAGCTAAATAGGAAACCAGCTAACAGATAACGAGACAGCTGAACCAGCCTCAGACCTGCAGAATGACACAAAGCCACCAGAGGGAGCCCAAAGACCGCACTCACACAGTACCACTTGTGACCACAAGAGGGAGCCCAAAAACAGAGTTCACAACAGTGCTCATCATTCGAAAACCAATACTGGCTTTGTTTAATAGGATTTGTTAAATAAAGTGCTGTTACGTCAGGTAAGCCTATGCCACCATATGGCTTACAATTGTACAAAATGTTGGTGGATGTTCTTGCTTTTTTCTTGTGAACAAATTGATCGTTGTTTGGAGGCTTGTAAGGTATGAGGTATTGACTTTGAGAGGGAGAGTTCTCAATATATATAAAATTTTAGGGACGATAAATGATTTGATAACAAGAATTCTTCCCCACAATGACAGGTCTCTTGTTCCGAAGAAGAGGTCTCTCTTAATTGTTTCTAGAAGTATTTTAAGATTCTTTGCCATTATTAGATTTAAATCTTTTGTAATAATTGTGCCCAGATACTCTATTTCTCTGTCTGACCAACTCTGTGCCGAAATACTGTCAACTTTTTTTAATTCGGATTCACTCAGGTAGAAGGGGAGAATTTTTGATTTTTTTTCTCATTAATCTTGAAGTAAGAGATTTCGGTGAAAATTTTAAGTGTTCTGTAATTCTTTGATTCAGAGTGATTTGTTAGACTCGGTATCAAGTCGTCAGCGAAAAGGCCTATCTTAAGTTGACGCATGTGAGTCATGATACCTTCAATTTTGCTATTTTGCCTAATAGATTGAGCAAGCGGCATCGTTGCCAATATAAAAGTGGGGATAGGGGGCAACCCTGCCTAGTTCCGTTTGAGATCTCGAATGGTTGTGATGAATAATTGTTGGAGTATAGAATATAATGCCATATCACTGGCTTTAACGAGGATTTTATTAACAAATTGAAGTACTAATTTTAGGTATAACCAACTGAGACGGTCAAAGGCCTTTTCTGCATCCAGGTTAATAATTACTGTGGGCAATTTAGAAGAATGAATCAATCTGATAGTGTTTTAATAATCTTCTTGTACCGTTTGTTACTTGATGACCTTTAATGAAGTCAATTTGGTCCCTACCTATTAGCGAGGGTAAGTAATTAAGTTTTGAGTCTACTTGTAATTAATTTAGAGTAGATCTTTAGATCTGAATTCATCAGGGAGATTGGCCTATAGTTGTTAACTAATGTTAAATCGGAATTGGGCTCAGGAATCAATATAATCATTGTTTTATTCCGTGAGGCCAGTACCTTAGGGTAAGAAGGAACTGCTGACTCAGCGACATTTAGGACTCAATCTTATGATTTGAAGGAAAGATTTAGAGAACGGGGCTACCCAGAATGGGTTCTAGACCCAGCGTTCAGAAATGCACTTGGGAGAGATAGGCAGACCCTTTTACAACCGACTAGTATTGAAAAGGACTCTGAAGTTGTAAGAATTATAGGCACATAAGATAATCAGACAGATCAAATATTTAGAATTCTGAACAAACATTGGAGTATCCTAAAAACAGATGAAGTACTGTCTGCCATGATTGCCAATAAACCAGCAGTCACGTTCCGGAGAGGTCGCTCTTTGAAGGGTTGATTGGTTTATAGCCACTATATGAGACCAAAACCTGAGGGCACATGGCTAGACAGGAAAGTATGTGGCAATTGTTCATTCTGCAAATGGGTGAAACCAGGGAAGAGTTTTTTGAGTGCATCTAATGGTAAAAAAAAAAATTTACAAGAGACTTTGCAAACTGTAAAACTACAGGAGTAGTCTACAGTTAGGTCCATATATATTTGGACAGAGACAACATTTTTCTAATTTTGGTTATGGACATTACCACAATGAATTTTAAACAAAACAATTCAGATGCAGTTGAAGTTCAGACTTTCAGCTTTCATTTGAGGGTATCCACATTAAAATTGGATGAAGGGTTTAGGAGTTTCAGCTCCTTAACATGTGCCACCCTGTTTTTAAAGGGACCAAAAGTAATTGGACAATTGACTCCAAGGCTATTTCATGGACAGGTGTGGGCAATCCATTCGTTATGTCATTCTTAATTAAGCAGATAAAAGGCCTGGAGGTGATTTGAGGTGTGGTGCTTGCATTTGGAAGGTTTTGCTGTGAAGTAAACATGCGGTCAAAGGAGCTCTCCATGCAGGTGAAACAAGCCATCCTTAATCTGCGAAAACAGAAAAAACCCATCCGAGAAATTGCTACAATATTAGGAGTGGCAAAATCTACAGTTTGGTACATCCTGAGAAAGAAAGAAAGCACTGGTGAACTCATCAATGCAAAAAGACCTGGGCGCCCACGGAAGACAACAGTGGTGGATGATCACAGAATAATCTCCATGGTGAAGAGAAACCCCTTCACAACAGCCAACCAAGTGAAGAACACTCTCCAGGAGGTAGGCGCATCAATATCCAAATCTACCATAAAGAGAAGACTGCATGAAAGTAAATACAGAGGGTTCACTGCACGGTGCAAGCCACTCATAAGCATCAAGAATAAAAAGGCTAGACTGGACTTTGCTAAAAAACATCTAAAAAAGCCAGCACAGTTCTGGAAGAACATTCTTTGGACAGATGAAACCAAGATCAACCTCAACCAGAATGATGGAAAGAGAAAAGTATGGCGAAGGCGTGGTACAGCTCATGATCCAAAGCATACCACATCATCTGTAAAACATGGTGGAGGCAGTGTGATGGCTTGGGCATGCATGGCTGCCAGTGGCACTGGGTCACTAGTGTTCATTGATGATGTGACACAGGACAGAAGCAGCCGAATGAATTCTGAGGTATTCAGAGCCATACTGTGTGCTCAGATCCAGCCAAATGCAGCAAAACTGATTGGTCGTCATTTCATACTACAGATGGACAATGACCCAAAACATAAAGCCAAAGCAACCCAGGAGTTAATTAAAGCAAAGAAGTGGAATATTCTTGAATGGCCAAGTCAGTCACCTGATCTCAACCCAATTGAGCATGCATTTCACTTGTTAAAGACTAAACTTCAGACAGAAAGGCCCACAAACAAACAGCAACTGAAAACCACCGCAGTGAAGGCCTGGCAGAGCATCAAAAAGGAGGAAACACAGCGTCTGGTGATGTCCATGAGTTCAAGACTTCAGGCAGTCATTGCCAACAGAGGGTTTTCAACCAAGTATTAAAAATGAACATTTCATTTAAAATTATTGAATCTGTCCAATTACTTTTGGTCCCTTTAAAAACAGGGTGGCACATGTTAAGTAGCTGAAACTCCTTAACCCTTCATCCAATTTTAATGTGGATACCCTCAAATGAAAGCTGAAAGTCTGAACTTCAACTGCATCTGAATTGTTTTGGTTAAAATTCATTGTGGTAATGTCTATAACCAAAATTAGAAAAATGTTGTCTCTGTCCAAATATATATGGACCTAACTGTATATGGCCACGTGCTCATGCCCTAAGAACTATATCAGAAAGATGAGGAGGGAATTTAGGAAATGGATTGGTGAACATCTGGGCGATGTTAGAAATGAGAGGGATACACCAGTGGCTCGTCACGTATGGGAAGTACATCAGGGTAAAGGGGAGCTTCTCTCCTTCTGTGTTGGAGGTGATCAGACAGAGTGGGAGACAGGGAGATTGGGATAAACTGATTCTGCAAAAAGAGACTCAATGGATTTTTAAAATGGAATCTGTGATCCCTAGGGGACTTAATGATCGACTTATGTATGGCTGCTTCCTAGGAAAATAACCGAGCTACATTTTTCAACATATATATTTTTATGAAGTTAGAAAAGCCATTAAAGCCCTTTATGGACCTAAGAGATGGTTCATGGTATCAAGTTTGTACAAGTCCAGGTATATGGGGACTTCTTACTATTGTTATCTTAATAATATCTGGTTTAACTGTCTCACTATAATGAGGTATATATAAAACAGGTGTGTGGTTCTTTTAAAGAAATTGAAAATAAGCAAGGCGATGTCAATAAGGATGAATAAAGAAATTAACCCCTTTCTGACCTCGGACGGGATAGTACGTCTGAGGTCAGAAGCCCCGCTTTGATGCGGGCTCCGGTGGTGAGCCCGCATCAAAGCCGGGACATGTCAGCTGTTTTGAACAGCTGACATGTGCCCGCAATAGGCACGGGCAGAATCGTGATCTGCCCGCGCCTATTAACTAGTTAAATGCCGCTGTCAAACGCAGACAGCGGCATTTAACCTGCGCTTCTGGCCGGGCGGCCGGAAATGAGCGCATCGCCGACCCCCGTCACATGATCGGAGGTCGGCGATGCTTCTACATTGTAACCATAGAGGTCCTTGAGACCTCTATGGTTACTGATCCACGGTAGCTGTGAGCGCCACCCTGTGGTCGGTTCTCACAGCACACCTGCATTTCTGCTACATAGCAGCGAACATCAGATCGCTGCTATGTAGCAGAGCCGATCGCGTTGTGCCAGCTTCTGAGGCTATTGAAGCATGGCAAAAGTAAAAAAAAAAAAAAAAAGTAAAAAATGTGAAAAAAATTTAAAAAAAGTTTAAATCACCCCCCTTTCGCCCCAATCAAAATAAATCAATAAAAAAAAAAATCAAACCTACACATATTTGGTATTGCCGTGTTCAGAATCGCCCAATCTATCAATAAAAAAAGCATTAACCTGATTGCTAAACGGCATAGCGAGAAAAAAACGCCAGAATTACGTTTTTTGGGTCGCCGTGACATTGCATTAAAATGCAATAACGGGCAATCAAGAGAACGTATCTGCACCAAAATGGTATCATTAAAAACGCCAGCTCGGCACGCAAAAAATAAGCCCTCAACCAACCCCAGATCATGAAAAATGGAGATGCTATGGGTATCGGAAAATGGCGCAATTTTTTGTTTTTTTTTTACCACCTAGATAAAAAATAACCTAGTCATGTTGGGTGTCTATGAACACGTACTGACCTGGAGAATTATAATATCAGGTAAGTTTTAGCATTTAGTGAACCTAGCAAAAAAGCCAAACAAAAAACAAGTGTGGGACTGCACTTTTTTTGCAATTTCACCGCACTTGGAATTTTTTTCCCGTTTTCTAGTGCACGACATGGTAAAACCAATTATGTCGTTCAAAAGTACAACTCGTCCCGCAAAAAAAAATAAGCCCTTACATGGCCAAATTGACGGAAAAATAAAAGTTATGGCTCTGGGAAGGAGGGGAGTGAAAAACGAACACGGGAAAACTGAAAATCCCAAGGTCATGAAGGGATTAATATTCAACTTTTTATGTGGGGAATGCCCAAAAAGCATTTGGATGTTTGGTGGCGGAAGGATTCTGTCTACGCTATAATAATGATGCGCAGTTATAACTAATGTGGAGCAGTGTGTGGATCCAAATGGACACAGGCTGTAGAATGTGCAAATTGCATACATGTAGGGCACCTGCCTGTAATGATGCTTTGGGGAATTAGCATTAGGGTTGCCTTTGAGCAGGCGCCGAAAGGAATGATGACGCTCGTTGAGAAAAGCTTTCCACAACCTGATGGTGGTGTCTGTCCCAAGGTACTCGGTCCCCAGTCACCACTATTTCTCCTGGTGTGCCGTAGCGGCATTACACCAGCACATGTCCCACAACATTCCCAGTAACAGCATTGTTGAGGGCATGGGTAAAGTCCACCTAACCACAGACACGTGGATAAGTGCTTGTTGGCGGGGATGGTACATCTCACTGACAGCACACTGGGTTAACATGGTGGAAGCCGGGACCCAGTCGGACCTTGGGATGGAACACATCCTCCCCATGCTGAGGATTGCGGGCCCTAAATCAATCGGTTGCCCTCACAGTCTACAGCTCCTGCACCTCCTCTTCAGCCTCCATCTCTGAAATCGACACATCAGTCAGAAGCTGAAAGCACTGCCTCAGCCAAGCGGCAATAGGCTGTGCTGAAGCTAATCTGCATAGGTGACAAACCACACAATGCTCAAGAATTGTGGACAGCGCTGAAAGAGCAGTCAGATACTTGGATGACACCGCTGAACCTACAGCCAGTCATGGTTGTGTGTGACAATGGCCAGAACCTGGTGGCGGCTCTGAGGCAAGGTGAGCTCACACACGTACCTTGCTTGGCCCATGTGCTTAACCTCGTGGTTCAACATTTTCTGAAAAGCTACCCGGAGCTGCCGGATCTGCTAGTCAAAGTACGCCGTCTGTCTGCCCATTTTAGAAAGTCAGCTAGAGCTTCAGCCGCCCTTGCCGTGCTTCAGCAGCGTTTGCAGCTTCCGGCTCACCGACTGGTGTGTGATGTCCCCACGCGCTGGAACTCTATGCTGCATATGTTGGAAATGATTTGTGAGCAGAAGAGGGCAGTTGACTACCAACATCAACAAGGCCATCGATATTCAGTTCAGACTCCACACATAAGACCTCAGGAGTGGACATGGATATCAGACATATGTACCATCCTACAAAACTTTGAGGACTGCACCAAGATGGTGAGCGGCGATTACGCCATAATTAGCATCACCATCCTGCTTCTCAGCATTCTGAAAACCTCTCTGCTCTCATTTAGAGGATGCATTGCAGGCAGAGCACGAGGACATGGATCAAGGAACCATACAGGGTGATTACACTCAGCCCAGCCTCATGTCTTCCTAAGGTGCATTGGCAGGCAATGAGGAGGAATAGGAGCTACTTTCTTGCGCTATAGACGGTACTACAAGCACAGCTGTCAGCAGGGAGGAGGAGGACCGCATGGTCAATCATCCTGTTGGTGAGGACACGTAAGTCTTGCCTGTTAGCAGTCTGGCACGCATGGCTGACTTTGTGTTGCGCTGTGTTTCACGTGACCCTTGCAGTCTAAAAATTTTTGGTGACACTCATTACTGGTTGGTGACACTTGTAGACCCGTGCTACAAGGAGAACTTTCAATCTCTTCTGCCAGAGGCAGAGAGGTGTACTAAAATGTTGCAGTACCAGAGAGCCCTTGTAGCAGAATTACTTAGAAAATTCCCATGTGAAAACGCAGGCAGCAGACGTCAGTTTGTTGTACAACCAAGGAGTCCAAGCCAGAGAGACCGAAGTACAATCCAGCTCAGACCGGGGAACAATGGCAAATTTCTGGGACAGTTTTCTCACACTCTCATTGTGAAGGCACAGAGGCAAAGGGTGCTCTCACAAGAAGTGCAATGTTTGGAAAGATACTGAGTGAGTACCTTGCTGATGGTACAAACATCCTCCGGGATTCCTCTGTGCCTTTTAATTACTGGGTATCCAAGCTGGACACGTGGCATGAACCGGCTCTCTATGCCTTGGATGGCCTGGCCTGCCCTGCTGCTAGCGTTCTATCAGAGCGGGTTTTTAGTGCCTCTGGTGGAATTATAACAGATTAAGCGCATTCGCCTGTCAACCGAAAATGCTGACAAGCTGACATAAAAATGAACAAGGGCTGGATTGGGAAAGACTTCTGTACAGCACCAAGTGAAACAGCTAAACATAACCTCCGCAGTGTATCCCTCCGCCGCCGGGAGAGAGGTTACCTGATTCATGCAGTCACCGGCAACGCGGTGTGAGAAAATTCTCACGCAGCGGAGCCATAAAGTGAGAGCACGAGCTCCGGTGACCTCTTTTCAGTGATGCACTGCAGTAGTGATGATCTCCTGTCAGTGCATCGCCGGAGGCCATGTAGAACAGTCACATCTGATGTGACAGCTCTACAGGGGAGATCATCGTGGGCTTACATCGGAAAAGGGAGTATTTGTGTTGGTTTATTATTTTATTTATTTGCAAGAGAATGAGGGCATCACCAGAATTAGGCATCTAATAAATATGGTAAACTGCGTTGTCTTATTTCATTAAAATACTGTATTCTGGCTGTGTATTTAGCATGTAACAATTATAGGATTAGTAATGGATAGGTGTCTTATTGTCTTGATGTCACCTTACAATACAAAGGTGACATCAATCCCACAACTATTACCACATTTGCCACCACTACAGGGCAAGTGGGAAGAGCGAGGCTAAGTGCCAGAATTGGCGCATCTTAGAGATGGGGTGGCTGAGAAATGAGGTTTTTGGCCAGGGGGCAATATCCAAGGCCCCTTCCTAGGCTATTAATAACAGCCCGCAGCTGTCTGCATAGCCCTTGCTGGCTATTAATTATGGGGGAACCCCACGTCATTTTTGGGGGGCCTCCCCTATTTTAATAGTAAAGGCTAAATATACAGCTGTGAGCCAATATTAATAGCCTGGGAAGCTCCATGGGGATTACACTCTTCCCAGGTTATAAGCATCGGCCCCCAGTCGCTGGCTTTCCCTCTGCTGGTTTTGAAAATTGCGCAGGACGCCATGCAAATGTTTTTTCCATTTTTTTTTTAATTGGACAGATATTGCGTTTAAGGCCGGGGTCATACTTGCAAGAAACTTGCAGGAGTCTTGCACCTCAATACCTGTCACTGTTGCCGGCACTCAGGACCGGAATGTGCGGCTGCATGTATTTCTATGCTGCTGAACGCTCCGGTCCAAGTGCTGGCAGCGGTGCCGGGAATTGATGCAAGATACTCGAGCTAGTTTCTTGTAAGTGTGACCCCAGCCTTAATGTATGTTTACACGGTCAGAAACCACTGTGGATTGGACGCTGCATACAGCCGCAGCATCCAATCAGCAGCGTCCAGATGTTACAGCATAGTGGATGGGATTTTATGAAATCCTATCTCCACTGTGCGTTCAAAGATGCAGGTGGTAGACCTGTGTATATGCACATGTGGCACGTCTTTATAGACCGCAGTATGTCTATCTCGTGGAGATGCTCAGTCTATGTCTATGTATATATAGGATGCGGTGATTCCACATGTGTTCAATGAACATATGCAGAATCACAGCGTGTACAAAAGCTGGCAGCGCTTTGGATGGAGTGGGTATCTACTGCGTCCAATTGCTGCATATCCGGACCATGGAAACATGCCCTAATGCAGATTTTGTGTGTGTCTTTATTTTAACTCTTTCTGTACCATTTTATTATGTTAAAGGGAACCTGTCACCCCCAAAATCGAAGGTGAGCTACGGTCCGGTCCGATGGGCTTCGCGGTCCAGTCCGGGGCCTCCTATCTTCTTATGATGACGTCCTCAGGCTCCGGAGCAGGCATACTTTGCCCTGTTGAGGGCAGAGCAAAGTACTGCACTGCGCAGGCGCCGACAAAGGTCAGAGCGGCCCGGCGCCTGAGCACTGCAGTACTCAACAGGACAAAGTACGCCTGCGCTGGAGCATGAAGACTAGAAGAGGATGTCATCCTATGAAGATGGGAGGCCCCGGACCGCGACGCCCATCGGACCGCCCGCCCAGGTGAGTATAATCTAACCTCTTTTTCTCATTTTTCAGGTTACATCGGGGGCTTATTTACAGCATTCCAGAATGCTGTAGATAAGCCCCTGATGCCGGTGGGCTTAGCTCACCTTCGATTTTGGGGGTGACAGGTTCCCTTTTACTAAACATCGGGCTTGGTATTATCTATATCTATTATCTATCTACAGTATCTGTTGTGTGTGTGTAAACATTATTCTATCATATTATTTTTGGAGTATGTAAATGAAGAGGTTGGATAAGAAATTACATCACAATTTTTTTTTGTTAAATAATATATCTTTATTTAGCTTACAAAAACACATACAAATCCGCATCAAAACCACGCAGATTTTCAACTGCGCTTTCTTCCTCTAAGAATCCACGCAGAAAATTGCACAGGCAAATTTGCAACGTGTGCAAATACCCTAAGGCTAGTTTCACACTAGCGTTAACTGGATAACGTCGCAAATCCGTTTTTTTGCCGAAAAAAACGGATGCGTCAAAAAAGTGAAAAACTGTGACAAACGTATGCCACGCATCCAGCATTTCGACGGATACGTCGCAAATCCGCTAAACGTTTCTGTCGAAAATACTGGATGCGTTGCATACGTTTTACCATCCGTTGTATCCGTTTTTCCGACGGATCCGTTTTTAAAATGGGAGGCTCCCAAATTTGATTGGCTACTGGAAAATTTGAAAAACTATATAGTACTGTTTTTACAGCCCATCTTTGTGGGTTTTAGTTTTGTGGCAGCGATGGAAGGTGTTCTTGGGAGGATTGCTAGTTTGGTTACCGACGTTATCTTTGAGACAAATCGCCTGGATATCATAGTGCGGGAGAAGGAGGCGGCAGCGGAAAGGCGTAGGATGCTTCTGCAGCAACGGAGACGACTGTGGATTCATCCGATTAATCAACTACGGATGACCCGGGGTGTCCAGTCCACTCTGTACCTGGAGTTGCGGCACAATCCACACAAATTCCACAACTACGTGCGGATGAGGATTGAACATTTTGATTTTTTGCTTGCAAAACTGGAGGATGTCATCCGAAGACAGGATACAAGGATGAGGCTTGCCATCACACCGGCGGAGCGGCTGATGGTGACCCTGCGGTAAGCCTCTTTTTTTTTTTTCTGTCATTGGTCATTTTGAATGTTATATTACATGCTGCAGACAATACTGCGCTGACATACTGCGCACTATTTTCTGCAGCATGTAATTTGGGTTTTCTTGGCGGACATTCCACTGCTTTATTTAAATGTCATTGCTGATATTGAATGTTAGATAACAGACTGCAGAAAATACTGCGCTGAAATATTGCGTTGCATTTTCTGCAGTTTTTTTTTTTTTAAAGTTTTTTGGGTTTGATGACATGCAACTGCTTTTTTTTCTTTCATTGGTCATTTTGAATGTTATATTACATGCTGCAGACAATACTGCGCTGGCATACTGCGCACTATTTTCTGCAGCATGTAATTTGGGTTTTCTTGGCGGACATTCCACTGCTTTTTTACACCGGTTTCATGCTGGTTTTATTGTGTGTCCCGTCCTTAAAAAAAAATTAACAGTGCCATATTAAAACTTGTTGGTCTGTGGAATTTTTTCTAACATTTTTTTTTTTTTTTTTTTTAAAGTTTCCTAGCTACGGGTGAATCTAAAGGCCCCGTCTCACATAGCGATTTACCAACGATCACGACCAGCGATACGACCTGGCCGTGATCGTTGGTAAGTCGCTGTGTGGTCGCTGGGGAGCTGTCACACAGACCGCTCTCCAGCGACCAACGATCAGGGGAACGACTTCGGCATCGTTGAAACTGTCTTCAACGATGCCGAAGTCCCCCTGCAGCACCCGGGTAACCAGGGTAAACATCGGGTTACTAAGCGCAGGGCCGCGCTTAGTAACCCGATGTTTACCCTGGTTACCAAAAAAAACAAACAGTACATACTCGCCTTTCGGTGTCCAGGTCCCTTGCCGTCTGCTTCCTGCTCTGACTGAGATCCGGCCGTACAGTGAGAGCAGAGCGCAGCGGTGACGTCACTGCTGTGCTCTCACTTCTCACTGTACGGCCGGCAGTCAGTGAGAGCAGGAAGCAGACGGCAGGGGACCTGGACACCGAAAGGCGAGTATGTACTGTTTGTTTTTTTTTACATTTACGCTGGTAACCAGGGTAAACATCGGGTTACTAAGCGCGGCCCTGCGCTTAGTAACCCGATGTTTACCCTGGTTACCAGTGAAGACATCGCTGGATCGGTGTCACACACACCGATTCAGCGATGTCAGCGGGGCCTCAACGACCAAAAAAAGGTCCAGGCCATTCCGACACGACCAGCGATCTCGCAGCAGGGGCCTGATCGCTGGTACGTGTCACACATAGCGAGATCGCTATGGAGGTCGCTGTTGCGTCGCTATGTGAGACGGGGCCTTATGACTTCGCTCCATTATCAGTTCAGGCTGGGCATTTCCACTATCTCTGGAATAGTGAAGGACACATGTCAGGCTGTTTGGACCACTTTGCAACCAGAGTATATCCCCCAACCATCCATGGAAATCTGGTTGCGAAGTGCTGAAGAGTTTCAGCAAATTTGCAATTTCCCTAATTGTGTGGGTGCAGTTGACGGGAAACATATAAGGATTGCGAA
The DNA here is from genome assembly GCF_051348905.1 of Ranitomeya variabilis. Taxonomy (NCBI): domain Eukaryota; kingdom Metazoa; phylum Chordata; class Amphibia; order Anura; family Dendrobatidae; genus Ranitomeya; species Ranitomeya variabilis. The sequence goes on along the minus strand of NC_135235.1, from coordinate 380,349,535 downwards.
ACCGGCAGGAACAGGATCGGAGTATTATAATTATAAGAAGTATTTCTCCATCGTCCTTATGGCTATTGCAGATGCCAACTGCAGGTTCCTTGCCGTGGACATCGGAGCATATGGACGGTCCAACGATTCGCAAGTTCTTAAAAACTCTCCAATGGGTCGTTGCCTTTATGGAGAGAGCTACGATTTACCGCCAGCCAGACCACTGCCAGGAACAAATGACCCAGCCCTGGAATATGTCTTTGTAGGTGATGAAGCCTTTCAACTGTCGCCGCACCTACTGAAACCGTACAGTAGCCGGAACTTAAACCATACCAAGCGGGTCTTTAATTACCGGCTTACTAGAGCACGAAGAGTAGTGGAGTGTTCCTTTGGCATATTGACGGCGAAGTGGCGAGTTTTGCTGACGGCTATCAAGCTGAAAACAACAACAATAGACGAGGTAGTTAAAGCCTGTGTGGTGCTCCACAACTTTGTCCTTTCAAAGGAGCCCGTTTCCTTGGATGATGAAGATTTGGAGACCACCTTGTGGGACTACCGCAGCAGCTCGGTTCGCTCTACAAGTTCAGTTACAAGGATGAGGGACCAGTTTGCCGATTATTTTGTCTCACCTGTCGGGCGGATCCCGTGGCAAGACATGATTGTGTAACCTGTTTCCCATGTGTAACCTGTTTCCCATGTGTTTTGTTTATGTAAAAAATGTGTTTCTGCCCCCCCCCAAAAAAAAAAAGGCCCAAAAGCGTGGTTTTCTTACTAGTAAAACCATTATGTTATACCTTTAACATGTCTGGTGTTTGTTTTTATTAAACCTTTTTTATTATATTACCTTAATAAATCCACACACACACAGAGTACAATTATAATCAGAATTTTATTTTAACTCTTTATTTTTTGGCAAAAAAAAAAAAAAAAAAGTTTTTTTTTATTTTCCAATTTTTTTGGGGGGAAAACTTAGCAAAATTTTTTTGACATAAACATTTAAAAAACATATTTACAAGTCTTCAAAGTTTTGGGTGGAGATATGAGAGGAGGAGGGGCAGGAAGGTTGGACCACGTCGATAGGTGGGGAAACCCTACTTGTTTGGGGTGCAGTGGAAGGGGGGGTTAAACCAAGAGGCTGACCAGAGGGGGGTGGTGTTGGGGTAGGGGGAAGAGAAAAGCTGAGTAAAGAAAACATTGGGGAAGTAATTTGGTCTGGGGGCCGGGATTGTTGTGGGGACTGGGTTGGGTATTGTGACTGGGTAGGGTAGTGGGACTGGGTTGGGTAATGGGGCTGGCGTGGGGTTTGTGGCTGGGTTTGGTAATGGTGCTGGTGTGGGGATTGGAGCTGGGTTTGGTAATGGTGCTGGTGTGGGTATTGGGGCTGGGTTTGGTAATGGGGGGTATGGTGTGGAAATGGGGCCTGGGGTGGGGCCTGGGGTGGAATTGGAGTGGAGGTGTGGGGAGGTGTGTGGGTAGCTTCATTAACGGCCTGCAGTGCAGCATTATGGCAGGTATTCATTACCCGCATCTGTTGCTCAAAAGAAAGCTTCTCCATGCTCATGAGCATGGATTGGAAAAAAAGATTGGCCGGATCGGGACTTACAGCTGAATGCAGCCTATCCAAGCGACTGCTGGTTTCACGGCTTGTTTCACTGATGCGTGACTGCACCATGTTGAAACCAGCAGTCACTTGCTCTCCCAAAATTTTGAAAGAGCCTTGGAAGGATGCATTCAGGTGTAAGAACTCAGGAGCATAGCTCCTTTCCTGACCCCTCTGTCGCTGCCGCCACGAACCTAATGGTGGTGTCGAGGTGGCAGGATCAGAGGGGTGGGGTAAAGGGAACGCTAACTGTTCAGCATCAGATGCGAGCAATGAAGCCTGCAATAATGCTCCACTGCTTGGGGCGGATGAAGTGGAGGGGACAGAGGGGTCAGAGGAGGGGACAGAGGGGTCAGAGGAGGGGACAGAGGTGTGGGGCCTACTGACGTGGCCCTCAGTGGCGGACTCAGGAGGGATCGCTCCAGAGGGCGCAGAGGAAGATGCAGGCGCCCGGTGGCTGGAGAAGGTGCTGTGAAAGAAAAAACAAAAGAAATTAATACATTGGAATGAAAAAGCCCTGACTGAAAACAAACTAAGTAGACAGGTTAACATGGTTATTAGTGTGCTGTAGAATACTTACACTCTGCTTAGCATGGTTCGCCTCAGGAAGGAGAGGGCCTGGCCATATTTATATTTGCTCCTCTTCCTTCCTGCAGATCCACTCGGGGCCTTCATCTCATCGATGAATTCCCTCTTAAAGCGATCCCTCAGTGACCGCCACCGCTTCCTAACCTTTCCAACTGTGAAGACAAGAATCAAAAGAAAAAACAAACAATTGGTAAATGCAATACATTACAGTCAGCTCAAAACATCACTGGAAAGTGAATACTTACCTAGTTTGCTCTGCTGCTGAGGATGAAGGCTCTCCCGCCTTGGAAACAGGTTGCGACACACTTCGTCCCAGAGCCGACGGGTGACACCGGTATCAGCATGCCTGCGGTCAGCCATGTTCCACAGCGGCTCCCGCTCGCGAACCTCCTCGATGAGATTCTCGATATCAATGTCGGCATCATCATCATCCTCTTCTGCGGGAGCACGCTGTGAAGCCTGTGCCAAAAAGGAAAACAAACAAATTAGTACACTGAAACACTAAAGTACCAATAGAATACCCCTCCCCAAAAAAAAAAAACTCACTGATGGCCGACCGCGGCGATGAGTCCGCCGACTCTGGGAGTGTCTGGGAGAGCCTTCAGCGGCAGCAGCAGCAGCCTGAAATAAAGTAAACAAATTCTCAGTTAAGGTAGGCATATATTTTCTGTGTTTAGTAATCTGTTTTGTGTATGGTGCAGTGTGATGTGCGAAGCAACTGTTTCACCACTACTTACACTTGGTTCCTCCTCCACTTGCATCTCTCCACCCATCTCGCCCCCTTCTGACAGCTCCTCATCTGATTCAGCTTCCTGTTGAAACATAATTTATGCATGTAGTTATCAAAAAAAAAAGTAAATTTAAAAAAAAAAAAAAAAATTTGTGTAAACTTACCGATACACGCTGTTGCTGTGGAGGAGGGCTGTCAGAAGAGGACATTGTTGTGTAAGTAAAGGCCGGTGGCTGTGGTCCTGGTGGGCTGACAGGCGGCGGCTGTGGTCCTGGTTTTTCTGTAAGTTTAAAGACACTTGCAATCTGCTCTACACATTGAAGCAGCAGATTTGGGGTCTTCAAAACTTACTTTTAACAGTTGGTGGCTGTGGTCCTGGTGGGCTGACAGGCGGCGGCTGTGGTCCTGGGCTGACAGGCGGCGGCTGTGGTCCTGGTTTTTCTGTAAGTTTAAAGACACTTGCAATCTGCTCTACACATTGAAGCAGCAGATTTGGGGTCTTCAAAACTTACTTTTAACAGTTGGTGGCTGTGGTCCTGGTGGGCTGACAGGCGGCGGCTGTGGTCCTGGGCTGACAGGCGGCGGCTGTGGTCCTGGTTTTTCTGTAAGTTTAAAGACACTTGCAATCTGCTCTACACATTGAAGCAGCAGATTTGGGGTCTTCAAAACTTTTAACAGTTGGTGGCTGTGGTCCTGGTGGGCTGACAGGCGGCGGCTGTGGTCCTGGGCTGACAGGCGGCGGCTGTGGTCCTGGTTTTTCTGTAAGTTTAAAGACACTTGCAATCTGCTCTACACATTGAAGCAGCAGATTTGGGGTCTTCAAAACTTACTTTTAACAGTTGGTGGCTGTGGTCCTGGTGGGCTGACAGGCGGCGGCTGTGGTCCTGGGCCCTGGTGTATCTATAATAAGTATAATGGATTTCTAGTTAGACCACCCCCTAAACTAGGTAATGTTTTAATAAACACCCTGCTAAAATGATGTGAGAAAAGTTCATTAAATGTGAACACCAAAACCCCAAAACAGGTGCACGGTATACCATTCATTTCCATGTTCCCCAAAAAAATTTTTTAAATGTGAACCCACCATGTAAACATATATTTACCACATTTTATTTCAAAAATCACCTCCCCAAAAAAACCTTTAAGTGTAACCTTTATTAAAAAAAAGTGCCCTCAACCAACTGTGTATTGCAAGTATAACCATTGGTACATACACCTGTTTTAAATTTACCTGTATGAAATGATACTACGGACATTTTTTTAACAAAATTTTTTTTTTTTTTTTTTTTTTTCACTCTTTTTTTTAAAAATCACAATTAGGAGCTGACATGCTCTTTATTTTAAATACAAGTACATCAACTGCAAATGGTTTTAACAGTAATTAAAATAAAATCAACACTTTTAAAGGGAACCTATCACCCCGTTTTTTCGGCATGAGATAAAAATACTGTTAAATAGGGCCTGAGCTGTGCATTACAATAGTGTAGTTTGTGGACCCCGATTCCCCACCTATGCTGCCGAAATACATTACCAAAGTAGTCGTTTTCGCCTGTCAATCAGGCTGGTCAGGTCAGATGGGCGTGGTGTCTTCCCCCAGATATTGCGTAGTTTTCCATTGGTGGCGTAGTGGTGTGCGCATGTCCAAGGTCCCGAATCCTGCACAGGGGTGTGAAAATAGCAGCGATGTCCGTTATTCCATTGGTGGTCGGTGGGCGCGGCCATCTTCCTTTGGCCGCGCGTGCGCAGATGGCTATCGCGGCGGCCATTTTCCTGAAGCCGCGGCCAGCAGAGCGCCGCGGCCAGCAGAGCGCCGCTTCTGCGCACGCGCGGCCAAAGGAAGATGGCCGCGCCCACCGACCACCAATGGAATAACGGACATCGCTGCTATTTTCACACCCCTGTGCAGGATTCGGGACCTTGGACATGCGCACACCACTACGCCACCAATGGAAAACTACGCAATATCTGGGGGAAGACACCACGCCCATCTGACCTGACCAGCCTGATTGACAGGCGAAAACGACTACTTTGGTAACGTATTTCGGCAGCATAGGTGGGGAATCGGGGTCCACAAACTACACTATTGTAATGCACAGCTCAGGCCCTATTTAACAGTATTTTTATCTCATGCCGAAAAAACGGGGTGATAGGTTCCCTTTAAATAGAAAAAAAAAACCACACTCACACATTCAAACAACAAGCTGCAGACCGCTAGACTTTTTAAAAAAATACATCAGATTAAAAAAAAAAAAAAAAACACTTTTAAACCACATGCTGCACAGACCACTATACAGTCAATACATCAGAAAAAGGCAATTAACTAATTAAAGCATGGACAAATGCACATGCAATCAACAAGACACACACACAAACATGCATGGTATGTGTCCACATTCCGGATAGCATCAGGATTTGGTCATGATTTTCCATCAGTATTTGTAAGCCAAAACCAGGAGTGTAACAAGAGGGAAAGTATAATAGGAAAACAGGCACACTTTTGCTTTTATCACCCACTCCTGGTTTTGGCGTACAAATACTGATGGAAAATCCTGACCAAATCCTGATGCAATCCTGAACAGGGACACATACCCTCCCACATGAACAGGCATAAAATTGACAAAGGCATAATAAGGTGCAGGCACATGATACAAAAGCACACAGCCGTCCAAAAATACACACATACACATGCACGCACATAGCTTTATGCAAATACACATATGTACAACAAAGGCAGAAAGGTGAACTCAATCAGAAGACGAATACACACACACACACACACATACAAAAGGCTGACAATCCTTTGGCTGAAGCAGCAGGTCTTCACAGTGGCTGGCATCATGGTGGATCTGGACTCTAGCATGGCACTGGCTGGTGCAGGACGATGGCAGGCCTCAGGTTCTCTTCAGGTTTTAAGCTCTTGCTGTAGTCAGTAGTACCTCATACGCACAGAAATGCACAGGCACACAAAAATTGCAATACTCACACTGGCTCTATGGTGGCTGGAGTCTTGTGGCTGGAGTCTTGTGGCTGGAGTCTTGTGGCTGGCTGGGGTCTTGTGGCTGGCTGGGGTCTTGTGGCTGGCTGGGGTCTTGTGGCTGGCTGGGGTCTTGTGGCTGGCTGGGGTCTTGTGGCTGGCTGGGGTCTTGTGGCTGGCTGGGGTCTTGTGGCTGGCTGGGGTCTTGTGGCTGGCTGGGGTCTTGTGGCTGGCTGGGGTCCTGTGGCTGGCTGGGGTCCTGTGGCTGGCTGGGGTCCTGTGGCTGGCTGGGGTCCTGTGGCTGGCTGGGGTCCTGTGGCTGGCTGGGGTCCTGTGGCTGGCTGGGGTCCTGTTGCTGGCTGGGGTCCTGTTGCTGGCTGGCTCTTGCTAGCAGGCTTCTCTCTTTTGTCTTCTTGCTGGCATATGTGGGGTTGAAGGCCCAGGCCAGGTTTATATAGATTTGGGGGTGTCTGACCAATTGGCAACAAAATTCTGCTTCTGAGCATGCTCAGTGTAAAAAAAAACGTATTGCAGCGCTGTATTGCGTCGTACGACGTGTCCCGACGCATCCGTCGCTCATAGGCTTCCATTGCAGCCAACGACGTATGCCGCAGGATGCGTTGCGACACGTTTTTTAGGCGGAGACAAAAAACGTTACAATCAACGTTTTTTTGAGACGACGTGTCGCCAAATTTCGACGCATACGTCGTAAAACGTACACGACGTATGCCAATCCGTCGCCATACGTCGCCAATACAAGTCTATGGGAAAAAAACGCATCCAGCAAAAAGTTTTGCTGGATGCGTTTTTTCTGAAAAAAGACGTTTTGAGACGTAATGCAGTTAACGCTAGTGTGAAAGTAGCCTAAGGCTTTAATGACGGCACGAAGAGCCCTAGAAGATTGTTTGATAGTACTTACTGTAGATGAAAGACGGGGAAGATGGAAACAGAAAAATCCTTTATTTGGAAGCTTCCGTGGAGTGGCAATAATTCTGGCAGTGCGGCAAGATTTGTTTTAGTTTGTACCTGATTTTATTAAGCCAATTAGAATAGTAATGGTTAATTGCGAACTTAAAGGTCAGTCCGCGCTGGCAGAAGGCACGAATCCGGGGTGCCCAAACTTCCTCAAGTTATATGCCTTGACTATTGAACAATAAGGCTGTGTGCACAAGATGTCTTTCAGGATGGTTTTCGAATGGACCCATATTCTTTTCTAAATAAACGTGCACTGCAATGTCACTGTTCATATGTTCAGTATCTTTTAACTTCTTTTAACTGCTTCAAGCTTTGGAAGATGTATAGCAGTTAAAAGAAATTACCTGACCATTCTTCATGTGGAATCACTCTGGAAGCTACTTACGATTGTATACATAATAAGGGGAAAAAAATAATTACGGGTAATTTGATTTTCCAGAGCCATGACGGCACATGAGATGGTATCCGCTCCCCAGAACATGAAACCTGTAGCAGAGATAAAAGTTGGGGCGGCACCTCTCTCCTCAGTTTGTTTCAGAGTATGCAAGGTAACCGCCCAATTAGTTCACATGTGCATTCATTTTAACAAAGTTTCTCTTATTCACTTTTTTTTTTTGTGCATCACACAACCATCATCAAGATAGAGCGGGAATTAATGTGGTGCTGTCGTGGCTCTGGAAAATCAAATTACCGGTAATTATCATTTTTTCCCTTCCCCATGACAGCACCCCGCACATGAGAGGAAGAAATAGAAGAGACTCCTAGGGTGGGACAACAGCAGATAACATTTCTACCAAAGGCCAGATTTGAGAGCCCTAGATCTAGCCTATAGTGGCGGAAGAAAGTGGAGGGTGAAGACCATACTGTTGCTCTGCAAATCTGTTCTACAGATGCATTCGCCCTTTCAGCGCAGGATGTGGCTATAACCCTTGTAGAGTGAGCCGTTATACCTGGTGGGGGAGTCTGACTTGAGGAAGAGCAAGACCGTGAAATAGCCATACGATGTCACCGTGCAATAGTCGAATTTGAAGCTTTTTTCCCCGTTTGTCCCCTGAAAGTTGACAAAAAGGGCTGATGACTGTCGCCATGATTTTGAGATTTCTATATATTGGAGTAGGCAACGTCTGACATCTAGACAATGGAAGGTTTGTTCTCCCTGGGATTTTGGGTTGCCATAAAATGAGGGCAAAATTATTTCCTGGTCCCTGTGAAAGTTTGAATTGACCTTTTGGAAGGAAGGCAGAGTCAGTTCTTATGATTACTCTGTCCTGCAAAAAAAGTAGTATATGGGGGATTTACAGAGATAGCTTGCAGCTCACTGACACGCCAAGTAGTGATGAGCGAGTATACTTGGTACTCGACATCTCCTGAGCACACTCAGGTGTCCTCCGAGTATTTGTAAGTACTCGTTTCCTGCGCCGCAGCTGAATGATTTACATATGTTAGCCAGCTTGATTACATGTGGGGATTCCCGTGTTCGGGAAATCTCGAGTACCGAGTATACTCGCTCATCACTAACGCCGAGCTGACATCAGGGCAACCCGGAGCACTGTTTTCAATGCCAAAGCCTTTTCTGAAATAGAAGTAAGAGGCTCGAGAGGAGGAGAAGTTAAGGCATTTAAAACTAAATTTAGATCCCATGGCAGCTGCCTTAGGTGGTGATTTTAAGGGTCTGCTGCAAAGGAGGCTCAGATGAACCGGTAGATCCAAGGGTGATCTGCAAGTTTTTGGTCAAACAATGCACTCAGGGCAGAGACTTGCACTTTTAGGGCTCATTTCCACTTGCGAGGAAAACGGACGAGTGCAATCCGATAAAAAATCGGATTGCCCTCAGGCCAATGTTACTCAATAGGTGTCTTTTCATTTGCGATTTTTTTCTCAGCCGAAATTGGACTGAGAAAAAAATCGCAGCATGCTGCGTATTGCTGCGATTCTCGGATGAGACTCGTCAATGCAAGTCAATGGGTGCGAGAAAAAAAATCGCACAGCACTCGCACCATGTGAGTTTGTCCGATTTTTACACACCGGTGTCCTTTGAAAAGCCGGTAATTCAGCGCGGTGTACAGTAAAATCACGCTGACAGGTTAGAATAGAGTGTGTGTGTGTGTGTGTATATATATATATATATATATATATATATATATATATATATATATATATATATATATATATATATATATATATATATATATATATATATATATATACATACACTCACTGGCCACTTTATTAGGTACACCTGTCCAACTTCTTGTTAACACTTAATTTCTAATCAGCCAATCACATGGCGGTAACTCAGTGCATTTAGGCATGTAGACATGGTCAAGACAATCTCCTGCAGTTCAAACCGAGCATCAGAATGGGGAAGAAAGGTGATTTGAGTGCCTTTGAACGTGGCATGGTTGTTGGTGCCAGAAGGGCTGGTCTGAGTATTTCAGAAACTGCTGATCTACTGGGATTTTCACGCACAACCATCTCTAGGGTTTACAGAGAATGGTCCGAAAAAGAAAAAAAATCCAGTGAGCGGCAGTTCTGTGGGCGGAAATGCCTTGTTGATGCCAGAGGTCAGAGGAGAATGGGCAGACTGGTTCGAGCTGATAGAAAGGCAACAGTGACTCAAATCGCCACCCGTTACAACCAAGGTAGGCCTAAGAGTATCTCTGAACGCACAGTGCGTCGAACTTTGAGGCAGATGGGCTACAGCAGCAGAAGACCACACCGGGTACCACTCCTTTCAGCTAAGAACAGGAAACTGAGGCTACAATTTGTACAAGCTCATCGAAATTGGACAGTAGAAGATTGGAAAAACGTTGCTTGGTCTGATGAGTCTCGATTTCTGCTGCGACATTCGGATGGTAGGGTCAGAATTTGGCGTAAACAACATGAAAGCATGGATCCATCCTGCCTTGTATGGAGCATCTTTGGGATGTGCAGCCGACAAATCTGCGGCAACTGTGTGATGCCATCATGTCAATATGGACCAAAATCTCTGAGGAATGCTTCCAGCACCTTGTTGAATCTATGCCACGAAGAATTGAGGCAGTTCTGAAGGCAAAAGGGGGTCCAACCCGTTACTAGCATGGTGTACCTAATAAAGTGGCCGGTGAGTGTATACATACATACATACATACATACATACATACATACATACATACATACATACACATAGAATGTGTATATATACATATATATATCAGTGAGACACCTATATATGTATATTTATATTTAATGCAGCGCTAGATAGCATAAAAGCTGCTAATTCAATTGCCGGCTTTTTCTTTCTCCTTCACAAACCTGACAGGATATTTAATAGCTAGAGCCCCCAAATTTGACACACAGACACTTCTTACATTAGTGAAGAGGAATATGTAATAAAAGAAGGGATATGAGATGGTTTACTGTATGTAAACCATGTCTCATATCCTGTCGGGTTTGTGAAGGGGAGAGCAAAAGCCGGCAATTTGAATTAGCGGCTTTTATGCTATCTAGCGCTGCATTAAATATGCCTATATAGGTGTCTCACTTATATATATATATATATATATATATATATATATATATATATATATATATATATATATATATATATATATATCTATTCTAACCTGTCAGTGTGATTTGACTGTACACAGCACTGATTTGCCAGCTTTTCAAAGGACACCGGTGCGTAAAAATCGAACAGCAATATGGATGTCATACGGATGTTGCGATAAAAAACATCGCATGACACTCGCATGACAATCGCATGATTTTCCTCCGTTTTTTCGGTCCGTAAATCGGACCGTTTTGTCTCTTGCATGTGGAAATGAGCCCTTAGGGTGTTAGTAGATAACCCTCTTTCCAGCCCTTTTTGAAGGAATTCTAGAATTTCCTTTACCGGGACTTTCTGACTCGTATTAGACAGCTGTCGTCCTGAAAACTCCAGGAATTTTCCCCATGTTTTTTGGTACTTGTCCGATGTTATCATCTTTCTGCTAGCGAGCAAAGTGGTTACTAAAGGGTTTGAAAAACCTTTTTGCTAGTATAAGTCCCCTCTCAAGTTCCAGGTGGTGAGATGGAGTCTGTGCACTTGAGGATGTAGTACTGGGCCCTGGTGCAGGAGATTTGGGATATCCGGGAGGATCCATGGGTCTAAGATAGACATGCGTCTGAGCCATGTGAACCATGCCCTTTTTGGCCAAAAGGGTGCGACAAGGATTATCCGTGCCTTGTCTTCCCGAATCTTCTTTAGGACTATCGGGATCAGTGGAATTGGGGGAAAATGCGTACCCCAGGTGAAAGTTCCAGCGGTGCAGCAGTGCATCCACTCCTTCCGGGTGTTCCTTTGGATTTAGGAAGTAGAATCTGTTTACCTTCCAATTTTTCCTTGTGGCAAACAGATCCACTTCTGGCATGCCCCAGATGGCACAGACTTTCCCAAATACCTCTTGATTTAGGGACCACTCTCCCTGGCGTAATACGTGACGACTTAAAAAATTTGCCACAAGATTGTCCATTCCTCTCAAGAGCGTACCTGTTAGGAACAAAAGGTTGCTTTCTGCCCATCTGAACAGCTCTTTGGCTTCCACCATCAGGGATGTTGATCTTGTACCTCCTTGTCGTTTTATATAAGCTATAGTGGTGCTGTTGTCGGACAGTATTGTGACATGTCTCCCTTGGACTTCCTTCCCTGCATGAAGAAGTGCTCGCCTTACAGCTGTTAACGCTCTTAGGTTGGAGGATGCCGCTCTCATTCAGGGTTCCCATGGACCCTGCAGAATTTGGTCTGACAGGTGTGCTCCCCAACCTAACGCACTTGCATCTGTAGTTAGTACCACTGGGTTTTGAATTGACCAAGGTACAGCGTTGCTTAAGTTTCTGATTCTCAGCCACCACTTTAATGATTTCTGCACCCGCGGCGATAGGAGAATCTTTCGATTTAAGTTGTATGGATCCGCTGCCTGTTCAGACAGGATCTGCCATTTGTAACTCCCTTGTATGGGCTTGCGCCCACTGGACTGCTGGGATTGTCGCTGTTAGGACGCTCAAGAGCGACATTGCTGACTGAGATGGGCTGACCCGATTATACCTGCCGTATCTTTTGTTGAATGGTCCAGATCTTTGTCTCTGGTAGGACGCATACTTGCTTGACTGAATCCAGTCGGATCCCCAGGAATTCCTGTATCCGAGTTGGATTTAATCTTGACTTTTTGAAATTTATTATCCAGCCTAGACTGGTCAGCACTTCTAGCACTCTTGTGACTGCCTTTGCGCATTTTCCCTTGTCGTCTGCTGCGACAAGAAAGTCGTCCAAATAGGGTACCAGCAGTATATTTTCCTTCCTCACGTAGGATGCCATTTTGGATATGATTTTTGTAAATATACGAGGGGCTACCGAGACCCCGAAGGGGAGACACTGATATTGTAGGTGAGTGGAGATTTGCGCAATCTCCACTACCAATCTTAGGTACTTTAGATCGGAGAAACACGAGTCAAAATTGGCCCAAGTAAATATAAAAATATTATTTATTGAAAATTGATAATAACCACTAAAACATACACAAACTGTACAATAGGTAGTAATTCACAAAATTGTGTAAAGTGACTAATCCATAGGTGCAACCAATATTCCAGGTATACAGAAAAGGACACTAATACCTTAAATAAAGGGTATCTAGCACGTACCCATGAATAGTAGTGAGCCCGGTGTATGGCACATGGAATAAATGACAGTATTACGTGGCTATACAAGCTAAACCAATAGTACCACCATGCACCATATCTGTGCTGACCATAGCATGTAAACTAAAAAAGGTAGACGCATTAATTACCCATGTCTAACGGAGTGTCCAATCTGGATCCTGGTCCCATACCCCGGGTTAATTTTCAATAAATAATATTTTTATATTTACTTGGGCCAATTTTGACTCGTGTTTCTCCGATCTAAATTACTTATGATTGAGTCGCCGTGTGTTAAGTATTTATCTGACGCCTGTTTCTATACAATCTTAGGTACTGCTGGTGTTCTCCGTAGATTGGTACATGGTAAAAAGCGTCGGTTAGGTCTATTACCGCCATGCAGCAGCCTGGATTGAGTAGCTTTACTGCTGACTTTAAAGTTTCCATTTTGAAACTCTGCACCTGGATATATCGGTTTAATGTTTTTAAATTGAATATTGTCCTCATTGAGCCCTCTCCTTTTGGTGTGAGGAAAAGGATGCTGTAAAATCCCTCTCCTATTTGGTGATGTGGTACCTTTATCACCACTTCTTTCTGTAGGAGGATTTGAACTTTTTCTAGTGTGGCTTGGTTTTTCTTGGCCACCCGAGTGATTATCATCCTCCGCGGAGGGGGGCTGAGGAAACTTAGTTGCAGGCCCTCGGATAACAAATTGGTTATCCACTGTGAGGCGGGTTCCTCCAGGGTTTTCCTCGCATGGACCTGTCATCTGAGCATCCCCGGCCACCTCTATTCCCTGATCCTCGAAAGGACAAGCGAGCATCACCCCAACGGTGCCTAGAGAAGGGGGGTGGTGGAAATCGTTTCTTCTTATCCGACGCTTTCTCCAAAAGTTCGTTTAACGCCTTTCCAAAAAGGTACTGACCTTCAAAAGGGACTGAACAGTGCTTTACTTTTGACTGAAAATCTGCAGCCCAGTTTTTTTAGCCATAGTGCCCTGCGCCCTGAATTAGATAGGGCGCACGCACGGGCTGCACATCGAACGGAGTCAACTGATGCGTCCGCTAGGAATCCCGCCACCTTCTGTAAGGAGGGTATTGCCTCCAATAGCCCTCTCTCAGGCATTTGTTTTTAATCTGTTCACTCAATTCTTCAAGCCACTGGACCATAGAATGAACTGTGCAAGTGGCGGCAACCCCAGGTTTAAATGACCACGCTGACGCCTCCCAAGCGGATTTTAAAAAGGCATCTGCTTTTTTGTCGAGGGGCTCTTTTACAGCACCCATCTCCTCGAATGTTAGGGCTATTCCTCTAGACGTACTGGCAATAGCCTCATCCAGTCTAGGAGCTTTTTCCTCACTTTTCACAGACCTCATTAAATGGGTATTTACGTTTAAGCGTCTGAGGCACAGACATCTTTTGTTAGGCGTCTTCCATTTCCTTTTAATTAAATTTATTAGGTTGTCATGAAAGGAAAAAAACCTGCGTTTTTTCCCTTCTAAGTTACTAAACATGGAATCCTGCACTGTGCGTTGTTCTCTGGGCATTTTGACCCCATAGTGGACCTGACCAGCTTAAGTAATTTCCCGATATTTTCGGATAAAAAATATGGGTGGCCATACTCTTCGTCTGAGGAGTCCAGATCTGAGACATCAGAGGGAGTTAATTCTCCTGGTTCTTCCTCTGAATCTATATCAGGGCTTTGGATTTTTGTAGAAGGATGGGGAGGGGTGGGCTTTTCAGAGCTGAAAGCAGCTTGCTCCTCTAACTGCTCCCTCACTGATATCTTCACCTCGTCTCGAATGATGGTTTTAATACTCTGGAGCAGGGACGGCGATTCCTCGGCCACTGTCTTATCAATACATGAGACAGATTAATTTATATGTTCTAGGGAGGGTTTCACTGCATAACGCACATGCCCTATTTTTCTGTTTTGCTTTTTACCCTAAAAAATACAAACATAATATAGGGCCGTCACTACCAGTGTTTTTCGCCTTACAAAGGCACTCACCCACCGGAACCCCCTGGGTATCACGGTAGCCTGTGGGTTTCCTTCATCCTCCGATGCGCGTACTTCCACAGCGGGGTCTGCCATGCTTCATGTGAGGCTGTTAGCCGCTGAACTATTGCACGCTGCTTCTTTTATTATGGTAGGAACGGTGTGCGCACCCCTGGAACAACTTCCTCCCGGAAGCATCCAGCAATCCATATTCCTCCGCCGTGTGACATCACTTCCGGCGCGACCAGAAGTCGTGATGGGCACGCCTCCTCCCATCCCAGCCTCCAGCTGGGAGCGGCCGCTGGGGAGTCCCATCGCGGCATCTGACAGCCCCCTCCGGCCAGGATTACAGGCGCGCGCAACCCACGCCCAGCTGCATCTCCCCTGCACCATGGACCTCTGCCTCCGGACCGGATTTCATCAGAGGGAGATCCCCCTGAAGGTATAGAGCTTGCTACAGGCATACACTTGCAGTAACAGGAAACCAAAAACAAACTGAGGAGAGAGGTGCCGCCCCATCTTTTATCTCTGCTATAGGTTTCCTGTTCCTGGGGCGGAAACCATCTCTCATGTGCGGTGCTGTGATAGGGAAGGGAAAAAAAACACACCACCACAAAAGATTTTTCTGTTAGAACAGCACCTGTGTATTCCTGAAGGATCTTCCGCTTGAAAAACATGACTGGTACACCAGCGTCTAAAGATATTCGTGTGCATATACCCAAAGTTTACATTTGGAGAAATCCTGAAATAAAGGTGTGTTCACTCAGAGGATAGGTGCTGAGTTTTTGGAGTGGAAACTCCAAATATTAGGGGAGGATTTGGGGATCATTTCTACTCAAATACCTCCTGAAAAAATAAATAAATCGGTGGCAACATATCCCAAGAGCATTTTTCTTTGTCTTGGTAGCAGCAGTTCTTGAGTTGTGCCTCGTTGAAGTCATGGTCATAGACTAAGTGGAAAGATCTGGGGCTTTCTCTAAAATCACAACAGAATCAGAACTAGCTTTAGTTATTGCATGCTCATTGACTCTTTGGAGCCTGAAGGGTCAGGTCAGTTCTTTTTAGCGGTTTGGCATTTACGAAAACCTTAAGCTAATTAAAGAATCTGGCAGCAGGTTTTTTCTATTCCATTTCATGTAGGGATAAAGAGTCCGATTCCAGCGATATGTCACTTTCTAGGCTACATGCTGGTGTTTTATAATGTAGAGGCACAAAACCTAATTACAGAGGTGTATTACTTACTAGGATGTGTACTTTAGTTTCAATGCAATCAGTGTTTTATTAGCAGGAGATTATCACTGCCTGACTAGGTCTCATGTGCAGCTAGTCCAGTTAATCTCTGTAACTCCACCCCCACCACTGATTGGCAGCTTGTGTAGACAAGCACAGTGTAGACAAGAATCTGTAAGTCAGCGATGTGGGCTTATACATAGCTCAGCATTCTGACCACTGCTACATCTACAGCAGAATGAACAAGGATTCTATCCAAACTGCAGACTTGCTTCAAAAGATTTTAAAAACTGTGCATACATTCCCTTAGAATAACTAGTGCGGAAAGTAGTTTTAAGTACTTATAAGGCCACAGTCTACATAGACCCAACAGTCTCTTTTATAAGTCTAGATCTCAGCACAGTGACACATTACTTCTCAATACCATATGAACTCCCCTCTTCTTACAAAAACGCAATGGCTGATCCGCAAACTGCCGGGGTGTACGCTCCGGGTGGCGTTTCTGTCCAACTCTGATGGCCGAATGAATTTTCTTCATCTAGAAATAGCCCTCTTTTTTTCTGTCCCCTTGGGAGATGCACTCTTTTTCTGAGACACCTTCTTCCCAGCTTTTGACATCAGTGTATCTCTCTTTTCTATGCTGCGCAATTGCTTCTTGCAGGCCGTTTCAATATTGCTGGATTTTGGATCAAAAGGACCAGAACATGCATTTGGTTAGCAATGAAGTACAGGATCTGAGAGACCTTCACACAAAAAAGTAGAGACTGCCGTGAATATTTTATATGTGGCAGATTCGAATCATCGATTTTCAGCCATTTAGGGTCAACATTCGCCTTAAAGGAACACTATATGAAGAAAATATACAAAAGGGTTCACATAAAACTGCAACTCAGAAGTAATGAACCCCCTCAAAAATTGAAGACTTAAATAGTTTTTTTTTATAGCGAAATACATCATTTTTTCCTATTTTTTAATGAATGAAAAAAGGATGTTTCTTAACTTCTTTTGCAGGAAGGATTAACATAGTATATTTATTCTAAATGTACATTTTTACTGATAGGCTTATATAATGCAGCATGCATTAACAGTATGAAACCAGGGCTGACGACGATACAAAACCAGCCCCCTTTCTTTCTTAACCTTGCAATCCACATGGACAGCAGAGACCACTTACCACTTGTACCACTTCAGCTTTCCTCTCATTTTCCAACCTATGTCTCAGGTTTTCTTCTCGATGATTCCTTTTCGCCTGTAAAGAAAAAAAATGTAATACATGAAAATATTCTCTTCACCATCTTGACAAGCTCCATTAATGCAGTATAGGATATTAGGTTATTGCCTTGTATACCCACAGATTTTGAAGCAGAAACTGCCAGTGGTGTTTTACTGAAGTGTCGTCTTTGGTATCTTTTTAGTCATTTTTTTGCAACGCCTTTTCACTTTAATTCTATATATAAGATATTGGAGACTTCCAAGCAGAAGCCAACCAAAGAATGGGCAGGCCACTTTTTTTAGCCGCTTCACGGCTTTCGAAGCCTAAAGCAGCTAAAAGACGCTCAAGGAGACAGAACATGTCGTTTTGACATAACTGTGCATGTGGGCCTTATTTTTCATGCTTGAAGGGAACCTGTCACCCCCAAAATCGAAGGTGAGCTAAGCCCACCGGCATCAGGGGCTTATCTACAGCATTCTGGAATGTTGTAGATAAGCCGCCGATGTATCCTGAAAGATGAGAAAAAGGTTAGATTATACTCACCCAGGGGCGTTCCCGCTGCGGTCCGGTCCAATGGGCGTCGCGGTCCGGCGCCTCCCATCTTCTTACGATGACATCCTCTTCTTGTCTGCCTGTTGAGGGCAGAGCAAAGTATTGCAGTGCGCAGGCGCCGGGAAAGGTCAGAGAGACCCAGCACCTGCGCACTGCAGTACTTTGCTCTTCCCTCAACAGGGCAGACAAAGTACGGCTGCATGAAGACAAGAAGAGGACGTCATCTAATAAGATGGGAGGCCCCGGACCGTGACGCCCCTCGTACAGGGACCGCCCCTGGGTGAGTATAATCTAACCTCTTTTTCTCATCTTTCAGGATACATCGGGGGCTTATCTACAGCATTGCAGAATGCTGTAGATAAGCCCCTGATGCCGGTGGGCTTAGCTCACCTTCCACTTTGGGGGTGACAGGTTCACTTTAAGCAATTTCTCAGGTGGGATAAAAGTGAATTCTGCCTGAAAAAAGACAGTTTGCACATACCCGAACTGATCTCTGATACATAAAACCAAGCATAGTTAAGCAATCTCCAAATAGTACACTTTACATTAGATTTTTTTCTTTTTTTTAAACCTTGGCTAAAAACTGCATGAAACAATAAAAAAACAAACAAACCCCATGCACTTAAAGCATGCAGTTCCACTTCAAATTGCTACTGTTTCCTGATATGATTTTAACACACACGTTTATTTGACACACTTCACACAAAAACCACATGGCAAACCCCCAGCAATTCACCATAAAATGATGAGCTTCTAACGCCTTGCTGAAGTCTCAGACGTGAGCCCATAGACAAGGATTAATGATGTCAAGTGTCATACTGAAGAGCTGACTGACTAATTATTGTTATACAATACCACTTTTTCCACCAGTCAGTTTGTGAAATTTCTGATCTGCTTTCAAATCGCTTGGTTATCGGTGGGAAAATGTTCTCTGGAGTGATGAATATCATTATTTGTCAACGGTCTGATGGATACAACTGTTTGGGAGCAATGCTTCCTGACCAAATTTTACTGCCTAATGTAAAATTTGGTTTAGAAGAAGTGACAATGGTGTTGGCTTTTCAGGTTTTGAGCTAGGCCAGTTCTCAGACATTTGTGATGGTCAAGCATCTACACATTCTCTCCTGATGCCTTCCAATAGGTCAGTAAAGGACACAATGATTTATGGCTCCTGCTACTCATCTAGTCCCACATTAAACAGATGGTCTCACCTCTTTCTCTTGCTGCTTTTCATCCTTCAGTTGTTGGGCTAAACTTCTGAGTAACCTTTTCTCCTGCCTTAGTTTCATCTTCACCTCCCAGAAGGTGAGCAGTGGACGATCTCTTAACCCCTTCATGACCCAGCCTATTTTGGCCTTAATGACCTTGCCGTTTTTTGCAATTCTGACCAGTGTCCCTTTATGAGGTAATAACTCAGGAACGCTTCAACGGATCCTAGCGATTCTGAGATTGTTTTTTCGTGACATATTGGGCTTCATGTTAGTGGTAAATTTAGGTCGATAATTTCTGAGTTTATTTGTGAAAAAAACGGAAATTTGGTGAAAATTTTGAAAATTTCGCAATTTTCACATTTTGAATTTTTATTCTGTTAAACCAGAGAGTTATGTGACACAAAATAGTTAATAAATAACATTTCCCACATGTCTACTTTACATCAGCACAATTTTGGAAACAAATTTTTTTTTTGCTAGGAAGTTATAAGGGTTAAAATTTGACCAGTGATTTCTCATTTTTACAACAAAATTTACAAAACCATTTTTTTTAGGGACCACCTCACATTTGAAGTCATTTTGAGGGTTCTATATGGCTGAAAATACCCAAAAGTGACACCATTCTAAAAACTGCACCCCTCAAGGTGCTCAAAACCACATTCTAGAAGTTTATTAACCCTTCAGGTGTTTCACAGCAGCAGAAGCAACATGGAAGTAAAAAATGAACATTTAACTTTTTAGTCACAAAAATGATCTTTTAGCAACAATTTTTTTATTTTCCCAAGGGTAAAAGGAGAAACTGGACCACGGACGTTGTTGTCCAATTTGTCCTGAGTACGCTGATACCTCATATGTGGGGGTAAACCACTGTTTGGGCGCAGGGCTCGGAAGGGAAGGAGCGCCATTTGACTTTTTCAATGAAAAATTGGCTCCAATCTTTAGCGGACACCATGTCGCGTTTGGAGAGCCCCCGTGTGCCTAAACATTGGAGCTCCCCCACAAGTGACCCCATTTTGGAAACTAGACCCCCCAAGGAACTTATCTAGAAGCATAGTGAGCACTTTAAACCCCCAGGTGCTTCACAAATTGATCCGTAAAAATGAAAAAGTACTTTTTTTTCACAAAAAAATTATTTTAGCCTCAATTTTTTCATTTTCACATGGGCAACAGGATAAAATGGATCCTAAATTTTGTTGGGCAATTTCTCCTGAGTACACCAATACCTCACATGTGGGGGTAAACCACTGTTTGGGTGCACGGCAAGGCTCGGAAAGGGAGGCGTGCCATTTGACTTTTTGAATGGAAAATTAGCTCCAATCGTTAGCGGACACCATGTCGCATTTGGAGAGCCCCTGTGTGCCTAAACATTGGAGCTCCCCTACAAGTGACCCCATTTTGGAAACTAGACCCCCCAAGAAACTTATCTAGATGCATAGTGAGCACTTATAACCCCCAGGTGCTTCACAGAAGTTTATAACGCAGAGCCGTGAAAATAAAAAAATAATTTTTCTTTCCTCAAAAATGATTTTTAGCCCAGAATTTTTTATTTTCCCAAGGGTAATAGGAGAAATTGGACCCCAAATGTTGTTGTCCAGTTTGTCCTGAGTACGATGATACCCCATATGTGGGGGTAAACCACTGTTTGGGCACACGGCAGGGCTCGGAAGGGAAGGCACGCCATTTGGCTTTTTGAATGGAAAATTAGCTCCAATCATTAGCGGACACCATGTCGCGTTTGGAGAGCCCCTGTGTGCCTAAACATTGGAGCTCCCCTACAAGTGACCCCATTTTGGAAACTAGACCTCCCAAGGAACTAATCTAGATGTGTGGTGAGCACTTTGAACCCCCAAGTGCTTCACAGAAGTTTATAACGCAGAGCCATGAAAATAAAAAATAATTTTTCTTTTCTCAAAAATGATTTTTTAGCCCACAATTTTTTATTTTCCCAAGGGTAACAGGAGAAATTTGACCCCAAAAGTTGTTGTCCAGTTTCTCCTGAGTACGCTGATACCCCATATGTGGGGGTAAACCACTGTTTTGGCACAAGTCGGGGTTCGGAAGGGAAGTAGTGACGTTTTGAAATGCAGACTTTGATGGAATGCTCTGCGGGCGTCAGGTTGCGTTTGCAGAGCCCCTGATGTGCCTAAACAGTAGGAACTCCCCACAATTGACTCCATTTTGGAAACTAGACCCCCAAGTTCCCCAAGGAAACTTATCTAGATGTGTGGTGAGCACGTTGAACCCCCAAGTGCTTCACAGAAGTTTACAACGCAGAGCCGTGAAAATAAAAAATCATTTTTCTTTCCTCAAAAAAGATGTTTTAGCAAGCAATTTTTTATTTTCACAAGGGTAACAGGAGAATTTGGACCCCAATATTTGTTGCCCAGTTTGTTGTTAGTACGCTGATACCCCATATGTGGGGGTAAACCACTGTTTGGGCACACGTCAGGGCTCGGAAGGGAAGTAGTGACATTTGAAATGCAGACTTTGATGGAATGGTCTGCGGGCGTCACATCGCATTTGCAGAGCCCCTGATGTGCCTAAACAGTAGAAACACCCCACAAGTGACCCCATTTTGGAAACTAGACCCCCGAAGGAACTTATCTAGATGTGTGGTGAGCACTTTCAACCCCCAAGTGCTTCACAGAAGTTTATAACGCAGAGCCGTGAAAATAAAAAATAATTGTTCTTTCCTCAAAAATTATGTTTTAGCAAGTAATTTTTTATTTTTGCAAGGGTAACAGGAGAAATTGGACCCCAACAGTTGTTGCCCAGTTTGTCCTGAGTACGCTGGTACCCCAAATGTGGGGGTAAACCACTGTTTGGGCGCACGTCGGGGCTTGGAAGGGCGGGAGCACCATTTGACTTTTTGAACGCAAGATTGGCTGGAATCAATGGTGGCGCCATGTTGCGTTTGGAGACCCCTGATGTGCCTAAACAGTGAAAACCCCTCAATTCTAACTTCAACACTAACCCCAACACACTCCTAATCCCAACTGTAGCCATAACCCTAATCACAACCCTAACCCCAACAAACCCCTAACCACAACCCTAACCGCAACACACCCGTAACCCTAATTCCAACCCTAATCCTAACCCTAATCCCAACTGTAACCCTAATCCCAACCCTAACCACAACTGTAACCCCAACACACCCCTAACCCTATCCGTAACCCTAACCTCAAGCCTAATCTTAACCCTATTTCAAACCCTAGCCCTAATTCCAACCCTAACTCTAATTCCAACCCTAACCCTAAGGCTATGTGCCCACGTTGCGGATTCGTGTGAGATTTTTCCGCACGATTTTTGAAAAATCTGCAGGTAAAAGGCACTGCGTTTTACCTGCGGATTTACAGCAGATTTCCAGTGTTTTTTTGTGCGGATTTCACCTGCGGATTCCTATTGAGGAACAGGTGTAAAACGCTGCGGAATCCGCACAAAGAATTGACATGCTGCGGAAAATACAACGCAGCGTTTATGCACGGAATTTTCCGCACCATGGGCACAGCGGATTTGGTTTTCCTTAGGTGTACATGGTACTGTAAACCTGATGGAAAACTGCTTCGAATTCGCAGCGGCCAATCCGCTGCGGATCCGCTGCGGATCCGCGGCCAATCCGCTGCGGATCCGCGGCCGATCCGCTGCGGATCCGCGGCCGATCCGCTGCGGATCCGCTGCGGATCCGCTGCCGATCCTCTGCGGATCCGCGGCCGATCCGCTGCCGATCCGCTGCCGATCCGCTGCGGATCCGCGGCCGATCCGCTGCCGATCCGCGGCCGATCCGCTGCGGATCCGCGGCCGATCCGCTGCCGATCCGCGGCCGATCCGCTGCGGATCCGCTGCCGATCAGCTGCCGATCCGCTGCCGATCCGCTGCCGATCCGCGGCCGATCCGCTCTGTGTGCACATGCCATAACCCTACCCCTAACCCTAACCCTACCCGTAACCCTAACCCTACCCCTAACCCTACCCCTAGTTCTAACCCTAGTTCTAACCCTAACCCTAGTGGAAAAAGAAAAAAAAATATTTTCTTTATTTTATTATTGTCCCTACCTATGGGGGTGATAAAGGGGGGGGGGTTTATTTATTATTTTTTTTATTTTGATCGCTGTGGTAGAACCTACCACAGCGATCAAAATGTACTTTGCCGGCCGGCAGATGCGGCGGGCGCACTGCGCATGCGCCCGCCATTTTGGAAGATGGCGGCGCCCAGCGAGGAGGCGTACGGACACCGGGAGGATCGGTAAGTATGAAGGGGTGGTGGGGGGGTGGATTGGAGCACAGGGGGGGGGGTGATTGGAGCACAGGGGGGGTGATCGGAGCACAGGGGGGAGCGGACAGCAGGACGGGGGAGCCGGCAGGCGGACGGAGGGGACCGGAGGACTAACGGAGGACTGGGGGGGCGATCGGTGGGTGTGGGGGGGGTGACTTCAGGTTTTCCAGCCATGGCCGATGATATTGCAGCATCGGCCATGGCTGGATTGTAATATTTCACCAGTTTTTTAGGTGAAATATTACAAATCGCTCTGATTGGCAGTTTCACTTTCAACAGCCAATCAGAGCGATCGTAGCCACGGGGGGGTGAAGCCACCCCCCCTGGGCTGAAGCACCACTCCCCCTCTCCCTGCAGATCGGGTAAAATAGGAGTTAACCCTTTCACCCGATCTGCAGGGACGCGATCATTCCATGACGCCACATAGGCGTCATGGGTCGGATTGGCACGGGTTTTCATGACGCCTACGTGGCGTCATGGGTCGGGAAGGGGTTAACATGTTAGAGAACCTGGTAAAAAAATAAATAAAAAGTTTAAACACAACATTTTAGCATATTAACATTGACCACGTCTACAATACGTTATGGTACATGGCTTATTTTGTAACCGTAAAGATACTTTTAGCTCAAGATCCGGATTCCCATCCCCAGCCATTCCCTTCCTGGACTTTTAATGAAAGTGTGAGCTGGCAGTACATTGACTCAACTGCCTATGTCTTACGCCTGCGTGTAGACACTGAAAATGCTGCAGTATTTTGGACAATACACACCTTTAACACCTTAATGACCGGAGCTTTTTTCGGTTTTGCGTTTTTCGCTCCCCTCCTTCCCAGAGCCATAACTTTTTTATTTTTCCATCAATATGGCCATGTGAGGGCTTATTTTTGTGGGACAAGTTGTACTTTTGAATGACACCATTTGTTTTACCATGTCTTGTACTAGAAAACGGGGAAAAAAAATCCAAGTGTGGTGAAATTGCAAAAGTGCAATCCCACATTTGTTTTTTGTTTGTCTTTTTTGCTAGTTTCACTAAATGCTAAAGCTGACCTACCAAAATGATTCTCCAGGTCATTACAAGTTCATAGACACCAAACATGTCTACGTTCTATTTTATCTAAGTGGTGAAAAAAAATTCCAAACTTTGCTAAAAAAAAAAATATTTAAAAAATTGCGCAATTTTCTGATACCCGTACCGTAACTCCATTTTTTGTGATCTCGGGTTGGTTGAGGCCTTAATCTGCTGCAAATACTCAGGTGTTGGCAGGAAAAGAGCTACATAAAATACAAGTGGCAGGAGAGATGACATTGCACACAGTGACTGAAAGTTGGGACACAACCAAGGCTGGCATTAGGGCGCTGCAAACTAAGCATTTGCCTAGTGCCCCCACTCCCCCAGGGGCCCTCAGAGGCATGCCGCTAATAGTGGCAGACCACACAGCTAATAGTGGCAGACCACACAGCCACTATGGGTCCTATGTGTGGGGGGCCCAGTGTCATTGCTGGCTCTTGGCCCCCCCTCTCCAAGCATCGCACATTCGACTGTATCAGCATCCTCGATGCCTATACAGTTGAAACAATGATGGAGGAGGAAGTGTCAGGTGATGCTTCCTTTACTATCTCTGACGCTAGTCACTTTTTCACGGCCAAGCTGTGAGTCAGGATAGTCAAGGAGTCCCAGGTCAGAAGGCAAGAGGGTATGTCAAACGGAAGAGACAAAAGCATGGACCGGTAATGTTCTGAGGTCAGAAAACCAGAAGGATAATGGATCAGAGCAGAAGTGGTTAAACAGATGGATGCTCAGAATGAGGTTCAAGGTCAGGCAACAAAAAAACAACAAACAGAACGCAAGGTACAGAGAGAACAAACCACACTTAGTGGAATGTACGTCTGGCAGAGGCCTAGGAGAAGCAGCTCAGTTAAGTAGCCTGGCAATCACCTGGGATAATGAACACTTAAGAGACAGACCGCGCCTCCCAGTCTCAGTTTGGAGGGCTGAGTTGTCAATCAACGTACCGACAGTTCAGCATGCCCCTGCACCAGACTGGATGACTGAGCTGTCAATCAAAGTATCAATATCTTCAGCACGCCCCTGTACCAAATTGGATGACTGAGCTGTCAGTAATTGTATCCCAGACACTGAGGGGTGGAACCCTGACATCATCATTCCCCCTTTGCATCTGATGTTAACACAGCGGGCTCAATGACATTACTTCATCGGGCCAGGCAGTGGAGCTACTGAGGGAGACATGCTGCACAGACCGGAGCAGTGAGGAAACTGGGACAGGTGAGTATTGTATTATGTTTTTTTTTCTTAAATCAGTGAGTACGTGGTGGCCATAATACTGGAGGACTATGGGGTGTGCATTATACTATATAGGGGCTGAATTATACTAGATCAAGGACTGTGTATTATACTATATGTATTTGTCACAGGGTTACCGCAACAGAGAGGAGCCAGAAGACCGCAGCGTCAAATTGTTCCTACTCCTGCACTGAGAAGAAGCACTTCTTCATTTTAATGGTGTTTATTTCTTTTGGCAGAACGGTTGTTAATTGGCCATGTTGGAAACTCTGATCTCTTAGCTGAGCTCGGTTAGCCACTCCCAAACCCCTTTATAATATGGGTCCTGATTCAAATCCATGTCAGATCTAGCATTTGCTGCATGTTTTAGGAGGAAAGATGTTCATATGAGAAGGAGTTTTGGAGGCGTTATCTGTGACTGTTGCATGGTTTGTAAGTGTGGTAATTCCCTTCCCTCCTCTACTTTGGTTTTTTCCCCCATCATCCACTCCCCTGTGCACTCATCTATGATATGTGAGTGAATATTTTGTATGCCTGGTGTTTTCAGTTAACCTTTTGTTTGTGCATCCTTGTTTGTCGAGTTGGTGTACTACAGTGCACAGTAGCACCCCTCTTCCCTGGGTGGGGGAAGAGAACAGACGGAGGGCTTACTCGGGAGATAAGGCATGGGTGGTGGCCCCGACATCTTCACCTTCAGAAGTATCCCGGGGAAGAGGGCAAGCTAGGGCGCCCCTAGTGTTAGAGACAGAGAAAGAGCCCCTGGTGGATCACCCGATAGCTGTGTCATGACAGTATTATATGGGAAGTGCAATACTCTATGAAGGACTATGGGGAGTTGTCACATTGTGACTGTAGGGAAGTCGGGGAAGAGGGACCCTATCCTGTCCCTCATTCTAGGGAAGCCCTAGTCTATCTCTAACCCTAGGGTTACTCTTGAAGGTGAAGATTCCTGGTTATCATAACTCTCTGCTGCTACAAAATCCTACACAGCTCCCACCTTCCTCCCCATGGAGGAAAGGGGCAGGAGTAACCATGGGCAACACTGGCTGTAAAATCAGGAGGAAACCAAGGTACAACCAAATGATAGGCACACAGGATAAAAATGCAAAGAGAAAATGGGTGCACAGTAACAAGACAGAAAAGCAACACCAAAGAAAGCCACGAGAGAGAGGAAGAGGTATCCACAACAAACGGCATGTCACAATCTCAGGATGACAGGAATGACTTTCCAGAAACCCTTTTCTCCAATGCAGCCAAGAACAGAATGAAGATTCTATTGCTCTAAAAGGGGGAGCCAGACACAGGTTTATATAATGGAAGGGTGTGGTTCCAATAAGCAGCACAGCCAATAAACCATGAGGAACTCTATACCCTGTCCATGCCATAAGAAACCAGTTAACTCATGGATGACCATGAGGACTTAAAGGGAATCTATCACCTACTTTTTCGTATATAAACTTCGGCCACCGCCATCAGGGGCTTATCTACAGAAGATTGCGGCAATTAGCCAAACACAGGACTTCTTTAAAGGGAATCTGTCACCTACTTATTCGTATATAAGCTGCGGCCACAGTGAGCTTAATGCTGTAGATAAGCCCCCCCCCCCCGATGTAACCTGAAAGATAAGAAAAACAAGTTAGATTATACTCACCTGGGGGCGGTGCGGTCTGGTCCGGTCCGATGGGCGTCATGGTCCGGGTCCAGCGCCTCCCATCTTCATGCAATGACGTCCTATTCCTTGCTTCCTGTCGCAGCTCCTGCACAAGCGTACTTTATTTGCCCTGTTGAGGGCAGCGCAAAGTACTGCAGTGCACAGGCCCTGGGCTTCTTGGACCTTTCCCGGCGCCTGCAGTACTTTTCTCTGCCCTCAATAGGGCAGATAAAGTACGCTTGTGCAGGGGCTGCGACAGGAAGCAAGGAAGAGGACGTCATTGCATGAAGATGGAAGGCTCCGGACCCGCGACGCCCATCGGACCTGAACCGCAGCGGACCACCCATGGGTGAGCATACTCAAACTTGTTTTTCTGATCTTTCAGGTTACATTGGGGGCTTATCTACAGCATTAAGCTCACGGTGGCCACAGCTTATATACGAATAAGTAGGTGACAGATTCCCTTTAAAGAAGTCCTGTGTTTGGCTAATTGCCGCAATCTTCTAATCTCAGCAGTACTACAAGTCCCAGCAGAATGTGGTACATTCATGACATGAATGCATTATAATATATGAAGGACTATGTGGAGTGTATTATACTATATGGAGGACTATGGGGTGCATTATATTATATGGAGAACTATGAGGTGTATTATACCATGTGGAGGAATGTGGAGACATTTGCATTGGCCCATTTTCCTTTTAGTAATTTTCAAAATGTAAAAGGTGAATATATATATATATATACACACATAGGTAGACAAAAGAACTAGGTCCGTCAAGCTCAACCTTAATGGTTTTTTGCCTAAAATACAAAGTAAATATGCAATCTTTAAAGGGAACCTGTCACCCCCAAAATCGAAAGTGAGCTAAGCCCACCAGCATCAGGGGCTTATCAACAGCATTCTGTAATGCTGTAGATAAGCCCCCGATGTATCCTGAAAGATAAGAAAAAGAGGTTAGAATATACTCACCCAGGGGCGGTCCCGGTCCGGTTCTGGTCCGATGGGCGTCGCGGTCCGGTCCAGGGCCTCCCATCTTCATAGGATGACGTCCTCTTCTTGTCTTCACGCCGGGCCTCTCTGACCTTTCCCGATGCCTGCACACTGCAGTACTTTGCTCTGCCCTCAACAGGGCAGACAAAGTATGCCTGCGTCGGAGCCGCAGCATGAATACAAGAGGATGTCATCGTAAGAAGAAGGGAGGCCCCGACCGGACCGCGACGCCCATCAGACCAGAACCAGACCGGGACCGCCCCTGGGTGAGTATAATCTAAACTCTTTTTCTCATCGTTAAGGATATATCGGGGGCTTATCTACAGCATTAGAGAATGCTGTAGATAAGCCCCTGATGCTGGTGGGCTTAGCTCACATTCGATTTTAGGGGTGACAGGTTCCCTTTAAGTTTAGGCCTTTTAGAGATAATTTCATATTCAACTTGCTTAACTGTTCACAATAACAGTAATTTTGCACGGTGGCTCAGTGGTTAGCACTGCAGCCTTGCAGTGCTGGGGTCCTGGGTTCAAATCCCACCAAGGACTACATCTGCAAGGAATTTGTATGTACTCCCAGTGTTTGTGTGGGTTTCTTCCAGGTTCTCCGTTTTCCTCCCACACTCCCAAGACATACTGATAGGGAATTTAGATTGTGAGCCCCAATGGGGACAGAAATGATAATGCACTGCAGAATATGATAGCGCTATATAAGCAATGCATAATAAATAAATAAGTATGTAATGTGTAATGGCTGTGTCTGACCGTGCATGAACATGGTCTGATCATACTACAGCTCCTGGACAGGGAAGGACGGAAAACAGTATGCAGACATTACAACACGGAATTGCGGCTGATTATTTATTTGAGGTAAAATATGTCAAAACAGGCAGGGAAATATTGTACCCCACAGAAAGAATCAGCTGCGATCCCCTGCTGCAATATCTGTGTACTCTTTTGTTTCATTGTTCCATGCGCTCATTGCCCCCAGAGGCGCAGCATTGATGGGAATCAAATGTTATGAACAGATTACTCTTTAACCCCAAGGGTGGTTTGCACGTTAATGACTGGGCCAATTTTTACAATTCTGACCACTGTCCCTTTATGAGGTTACAACTCTGGAACGCTTTAGCCCTGATGTGCCTAAACAGTGGAAACCCCCCCAATTCTAATTCCAACCCTAACACACCCCTAACCCTAATTCCAAACCTAATCAAACCCCTATCCCCAACACACCCCTAACCCCTACATACCCCTAATCCCAACCCTAACCATAACCACACCCCTAACCCTGACACACACCCAACCCTAATCCCAACTGTAAATGTAATCCAAACCCTAACCCCATCTCTAGCCCCAACCCTATCTTTAGCCCCAACCCTAACCCTAATGGGAAAATAGAAATAAATTCATTTTTTTAATTGTATTATTATTATTTTGGTTTGGCAGCTGTCACACACTAAAAAAAAACAATAAAAGTACATATACACTGTGTTCCAAATTATTATGCAAATAATATTTCCTCATATTTTCTCTAAATTACCTATCTGAATTGCAGTCATTGTTATTTTCCAGTCATCTACTATTCTAGTATAATTGCAATGTTTTGGAACTAACTGCCTATGAAAACAGTATCTTTAAAAAAAAAATAAACACTCAAAATGCATGTTCCAAATTATTATGCACAGCAGAGTTTTCAACCTTTTTTTTTATTTTGAACAAAAAAATGGCCAATTGTGAAGTTATAAGCATTATCAGCTTATTACAAAATGAAATCAGTTTTCAAGTGAAAACTTTATTCTAGGTGATGTTACATTTGCACGTAGGACCCCTTGTTCAAAAGAAGCTTCTGAACTCTCTCGCCCATTGAATTTGTCAGTTTTTGGATGGTTTCTGCTTCAATTGTTTTGCATGTGGACAGAATACCCTCCCAGAGCTGTTGCTTAGATGTGAACTGCCTCCCGCCATCATAGACACTCCTTTTGATGATGCTCCAGAGGTTCTCAATGGGGTTGAGGTCAGGGGAAGATGGTGGCCACACCATAAGTTTGTCCTCTTTTATGCCCATTGCAGCCAGAGATGCAGATGTGTTTTTTGCAGCATGAGACGGTGCATTATCATGCATGAAAATGATCTTGCTGCGGAAAGCACGGTTCTTCCTCTTGAACCATGGCAGGAAGTGTTGTTTTAGAAACTCCACATAGATTATGGAGTTCATCTTTACCCCTTCAGGGATCATAAAGGGGCCGACAATCTCTCTCCCCATGATTCCAGCCCAAAACATTACTCCACCTCCTCCTTGTTGGGGCCTTAGTCGTGTTTTTATGGGGTGTCCATCCTCCACTCCATCCATCTGGACCATCGAGCGTTGCCCGGCACTCATCGGTGAACAAAACAGTTTGGAAGTCAGTCTTCATGTATCGTTTGGCCCACTGGAGCCGTTTCTGCTTGTTGCAGTGGATAGAGGTGGTCGACAGGATGGCTTATGCACAGCTGCAAACCTCTGAAGGACCCTGCATCTTGTTGTTCTGGGGACGTTGAAGGCACCAGCAGCTTAAAAAACTTGTCTGCTGCTATGACAAGGCATTTTTGCAGCTGCTCTTTTAACCTTACGCAATTGCCTGTTGGAAAGAGTCCTCAATTGTTCATTATCAGCACGCACACGTGTGTGCTGGTAATCAGCCACATACTTCTTGATTGTGCGATGATCACGATGAAGTGTCTTGGCAATGTTGATTGTAGTCATGCCTTGACCTAAATACTCCACAATTTGTTGCTTCTCAGCAGCCGACACATCCTTTTTCTTTCCCATTTTGGCAAAAAATGTAGGCTGCTTAATAATGTGGAACAGCCTTCTTAACCCCTTAAGCCCCGAGGGTGGTTTGCACGTTAATGACCGGGCCAATTTTTACAATTCTGACCACTGTCCCTTTATGAGGTTATAACTCTGGAACGCTTCAACGGATCTTGGCGATTCTGACATTGTTTTCTCGTGACATATTGTACTTCATGTTAGTGGTAAAATTTCTTCGATATAACTTGCGTTTATTTGTGAAAAAAACGAATATTTGGCGAAAATTTTGAAAATTTCGCAATTTTCCAACTTTGAATTTTTATGCCCTTAAATCACAGACATATGTCACACAAAATACTTAATAAATAACATTTCCCACATGTCTACTTTACATCAGCACAATTTTGGAACCAAAATTTTTTTTTGTGACGGAGTTATAAGGGTTAAAAGTTGACCAGCAATTTCTCATTTTTACAACACCATTTTTTTTTAGGGACCACATCTCATTTGAAGTCATTTTGACGGGTCTATATGATAGAAAATACCCAAGTGTGACACCATTCTAAAAACTGCACCCCTCAAGGTACTCAAAACCACTTTCAAGAAGTTTATTAACCCTTCAGGTGTTTCACAGGAATTTTTGGAATGTTTAAATAAAAATGAACATTTAACTTTTTTTCACACAAAATTTATTTCAGCTCCAATTTGTTTTATTTTACCAAGGGTAACAGGAGAAAATAGACCCCAAAAGTTGTTGTATAATTTGTCCTGAGTACGCTGATACCCCATATGTGGGGGTAAACCACAGTTTGGGCGCATGGCAGAGCTTGGAAGCAAAGGAGCGCCATTTGACTTTTCAATGCAAAATTGACTGGAATTGAGATGGGACGCCATGTTGCATTTGGAGAGCCCCTGATGTGCCTAAACATTGAAACCCCTAACAAGTGACACCATTTTGGAAAGTAGACCCCCTAAGGAACTTATCTAGATGTGTGGTGAGCACTTTGACCCAACAAATGCTTTACAGAAGTTTATAATGCAGAGCCGTAAAAATAAAAAATCATATTTTTTCACAAAAATGATCTTTTCACCCCCAATTTTTTATTTTCCCAAGGGTGAGAGAAGAAATTGGACCCCAAAAATTGTTGTGCAATTTGTCCTGAGTACGCTGATACCCCATATGTGGGTGTAAACCATTGTTTGGGCGCAGGGCAGAGCTCGGAAGGGAAGGAGCGCCATTTGACTTTTCAATGCAAAATTGACTGGAATTGAGATGGGACGCCATGTTGCATTTAGAGAGCCCTTGATGTGCCTAAACATTGAAACCCCTAACAAGTGACACCATTTTGGAAAGTAGACCCCCTAAGGAACTTATCTAGATGTGTGGTGAGCACTTTGACCCAACAAGTGCTTTACAGAAGTTTATAATGCAGAGCCGTAAAAATAAAAAATCATATTTTTTCACAAAAATGATCTTTTCACCCCCAATTTTTTATTTTCCCAAGGGTGAGAGAAGAAATTGGACCCCAAAAATTGTTGTGCAATTTGTCCTGAGTACGCTGATACCCCATATGTGGGTGTAAACCATTGTTTGGGCGCAGGGCAGAGCTCGGAAGGGAAGGAGCGCCATTTGACTTTTCAATGCAAAATTGACTGGAATTGAGATGGGACGCCATGTTGCATTTAGAGAGCCCTTGATGTGCCTAAACATTGAAACCCCTAACAAGTGACACCATTTTGGAAAGTAGACCCCCTGAGGAACTTATCTAGATGTGTGGTGAGCACTTTGACCCAACAAGTGCTTCACAGAAGTTTATAATGCAGAGCCGTAAAAATAAAAAATCATATTTTTTCACAAAAATGATCTTTTCACCCCCATTTTTTTATTTCCCCAAGGGTAAGAGAAGAAATTAGACCACAAAAGTTGTTGTGCAATTTGTCCTGAGTACGACGATACCCCATATGTGGGTGTAAACCATTGTTTGGGCACATAGCAGAGCTCAGAAGGGAAGAAGCGCTACTTTACTTTTCAATGCAAAATTGACTGGAATTAAGATGGGATGCCATGTTGCGTTTGGAGAGCCCCTGATGTGCCTAAACATTAAACCCCCCCACAAGTGACACCATTTTGGAAAGTAGACCCCCTAAGGAACTTATCTAGATGTGTTTTGAGAGCTTTGAACCCCCAAGTGTTTCACTACAGTTTATAACGCAGAGCCGTGAAAATAATTTTTTTTTTTTTTTCACAAAAATGAAATTTAGCCCCCAGTTTTGTATTTTCACAAGGGTATCAGGATAAATTGGACCCTAAAAGTTGTTGTCCAATTTGTCCTGAGTACGCTGATACCCCCTATGTGGGGGGGAACCACTGTTTGGGCGCATGACAGAGCTCAGAAGGGAAGGAGCGCCATTTGGAATGCAGACTTAAATGGATTGGTCTGCAGGCGTCACGTTGCATTTGCAGAGCCCCTGATGTACCCAAACAGTACAAACCCCCCACAAGTGACCCCATATTGGAAACTAGACCCCCCAAGGAACTTATCTAGATGTGTTGTGAGAACTTTGAACCCCCAAGTGTTTCATTACAGTTTATAACGCAGAGCCGTGAAAATAAAAATTATTTTTTTTTTCACAAAAATGATTTTTTAGCCCCCAGTTTTGTATTTTCACAAGGGTATCAGGATAAATTGGACCCTAAAAGTTGTTGTCCAATTTGTCCTGAGTACGCTGATACCCCCTATGTGGGGGGGAACCACTGTTTGGGCGCATGACAGAGCTCGGAAGGGAAGGAGCGCCATTTGGAATGCAGACTTAAATGGATTGGTCTGCAGGCGTCACGTTGCATTTGCAGAGCCCCTGATGTACCCAAACAGTACAAACCCCCCACAAGTGACCCCATATTGGAAACTAGACCTCCCAAGGAACTTATCTAGATGTGTTGTGAGAACTTTGAACCCCCAAGTGTTTCACTACAGTTTACAACGCAGAGCCGTGAAAATAAAACATATTTTTTTTCCCACAAAAATGATTTTTAGCCCCCCAAATTTTTATTTTCCCAAGGATAACAAGAGAACTTGGACCCCAGAAGTTGTTGTTCAATTTGTCCCTAGTACGCTGATACCCCATATGTTGGGGTAAACCCCTTTTTGGACGCACGGGAGAGCTCGGAAGGGAAGGAGCACTGTTTTACTTTTTCAACGCAGAATTGGCTGGAATTGAGATTGGACGCCATGTCGCGTTTGGAGAGCCCCTGATGTGCCTGAACAGTGGAAACTCCCCAATTCTACCTGAAACCCTACCCCTAACCTCACCCCTAACCGTTTACTGAACATTTTCTGACAGTCATAAGTGCCACGTATATAAGTGCCACGTATATAAGTGCCACGTATGTAAGTGCCACGTATGTAAGTGCCACGTATGTAAGTGCCACGTATGTAAGTGCCACGTATATAAGTGCCACGTATATAAGTGCCACGTATATAAGTGCCACGTATTTAAGTGCCACGTATTTAAGTGCCACGTATTTAAGTGCCACGATATTTCAGTGCCACGTATTTCAGTGCCACGTATTTCAGTGCCACGTATTTCAGTGCCACGTATTTCAGGCACTGAAAAATACGTGGCACGTAAATACGTGGCACGTAAATACGTGGCACGTAAATACGTGGCACGTAAATACGTGGCACTTAAATACGTGGCACTTAAATACGTGGCACGTAAATACGTGGCACGTAAATACGTGGCACGTAAATACGTGGCACTTAAATACGTGGCACTTAAATACGTGGCACTTAAATACGTGGCACTTAAATACGTGGCACTTAAATACGTGGCACTTAAATACGTGGCACTTATATACGTGGCCACTGAAATATCGTGGCACTTATATACGTATATACGTATATAAACGTATATTTCAGTGCCACGTATTTCAGTGCCACGTATTTCAGGTTAGGGGTAGGGTTAGGGTTTTTTGTTTTTTTCTTGTTTTCTTGTGTTTTTCTATAAAAACGCATGCGTTTTACCGCGTTTACATGCATTTTTTCACACATGCGGTTTTTTAAAAAAACGCATGCAGATAAAAACGCAAGTGTGAAACCAGACTAAAAGACGC
This sequence comes from Ranitomeya variabilis, assembly GCF_051348905.1. NCBI lineage: Eukaryota > Metazoa > Chordata > Amphibia > Anura > Dendrobatidae > Ranitomeya > Ranitomeya variabilis. The sequence goes on along the minus strand of NC_135235.1, from coordinate 380,314,704 downwards.
TTTTTATAGCAAAAAAGTTTTTGCGTCTCCACATTTTGAGACCTATAATTTTTCCACATTTTGGTCCACAGAGTCATGTGAGGTCTTGTTTTTTGCGGGACGAGTTGACGTTTTTATTGGTAACATTTTCGGACACGTGACCATTTTTTATCACTTTTTATTCCGATTTTTGTGAGGCAGAATAACCAAAAACCAGCTATTCATGAATTTCTTTTGGGAGAGGCGTTTATACCGTTCTGCGCTTGGTAAAATTGATAAAGCAGTTTTATTCGTCGGGTCAGTACGATTACAGCGATACCTCATTTATATCATTTTTTTTATGTTTTGACGCTTTTATACGATAAAAACTATTTTATAGAAAAAATAATTATTTTGGTATCGCTTTATTCTCAGGACTATAACTTTTTTATTTTTTTGCTGATGATGCTGTATGGCGGCTCGTTTTTTGCGGGACAAGATGACGTTTTCAGCGGTAACATGGTTATTTATATCCGTCTTTTTGATCGCGTGTTATTCCACTTTTTGTTCGGCGGTATGGTAATAAAGCGCTGTTTTTTGCCTCGTTTTTTTTTTTTTTTTCTTACGGTGTTTACTGAAGGGGTTAACTAGTGGGCCAGTTTTATAGGTTGGGTCGTTACGGACGCGGCGATACTAAATATGTGTACTTTTATTGTTTTTGTTTGGTTTTTTTAGATAAAGAAATGTATTTATGGGAATAATATTTTTTTTTTTTATTATTATTTATTTAGGAATTTTTTTTATTTTTTTTTACACATGTGGAAATTTTTTTTTTTACTTTTTTACTTTGTCCCAGGGGGGGACATTACAGATCGCTGATCTCACAGTGTGCACAGCACTCTGTGAGATCTCCGATCTCACTTACAGCCGTGCAGGCTGCAGCTTTCATCTGCAGCCTGCTCCGACCCGGAAGTGCTCCCTGCAGGACCCGGATACAGCCCCTCGGCCATTTTTGATCCGGGGCCTGCAGGGAGAAGACGTTCGGTACGAGGTGAGTACATCACCTTGTACCGATCGTCTCAGGGAAGCCCGCAGGGAGCCCCCTCCCTGCGCGATGCTTCCCTGTACCGCCGGTACACCGCGATCATGTTTGATCGCGGTGTGCCGGGGGTTAATGTGCCGGGGGCGGTCCGTGACCGCTCCTGGCACATAGTGCCGGATGTCAGCTGCGATATGCAGCCGACACCCGGCCGCGATCGGCCGCGCTCCCCCCGTGAGCGCGGCCGATCGCGTATGACGTACTATCCCGTCACCGGGAATTAAGGCCCACCCCACCTCGACGGGATAGTACGTCATACGGGCTTAAGGGGTTAAGTAGTCTTGCCTTTATTTGGACACACCTGCCAAACTAATTAGCACAGGTATCTGCAATTGTTTTCAGTGATATAAAGAGCCCAGACACACATCACCATCAATGAGTTTAAATGACAAACAAAAAAATTCTAACCTTATCACTCCTAAACTCTATGTGCATAATAATTTGGAACACAGTGTATTTAGTATCACTGCATCCGTAACGACCCGACCTATAAAACTGTCGCACTACTTAACCCCTTCAGTGAACGCCGTAAAAAAATTAATAAAAAACGAGCCAAAAAACAATGCTTCATCATCATACCGCCAAACAAAAAGTGGAATAACACGCAATCAAAAAGTTGGATATAAATAAACATGGTACTGCTGAAAATGTGATCTTGTCCTGCCAAAAACGAGCTGCTATACAGCTAAGTTATAGCCCTCAGAATAAAGCAATGCAAAAATAATTAATTTTTAGATAAAATAGTTTTTATCGTATAAAAGCGCCAAAACATAAAAAAATATAAATGAGGTATCGCTGTAATCATACTGACCCGAAGAATAAAACTGCTTTATCAATTTTACCAAACGTGGAACGGTTTAAACCCCCCCCCCCCCCAAAGGAAATTCATGACTAGCAAATGCATGTAGGATAGCTGCGGAGACACCATCACGTGTTTCTCGACGCAAGCAGTGAATATGCATTTGCATATTTCCCATAAGGGATGGGGGCAGTGTTCTGGATCACTGCGTTGAGAAACACGTGATGGTGTCTCCGCGGTGTTAGATGTTTTGGTCTCCCCGAGGCCAATCATCTGTTCCTTCACAGCCTTTTACTAGGCACTGCTCCTAATAGCCAGATTCCTACTCCACACTGATGAGGGGCAAACACCCCGAAACAGCTGTCTGTGGATGGATACCATGCTTGGCATAGGTGGTTTTCCAGTATTGGATGTTTTCCTTTATTGGATGCTGCCCTTCCCGTGGTTGTTCCCTCCCGGGGAAAGGTCTGGCTATTCACTGCTTGCGTCGAGAAACACGTGATGGTGTCTCCGCAGCTATCCTACATGCATTTGCATATTTCCCATAAGGGATGGGGGCAGTGTTCTGGATCACTGCGTTGAGAAACACGTGATGGTGTCTCCGCGGTGTTGGATGTTTTGGTCTCCCCGAGGCCAATCATCTGTTCCTTCACAGCCTTTTACTAGGCACTGCTCCTAATAGCCAGATTCCTACTCCACACTGATGAGGGGCAAACACCCCGAAACAGCTGTCTGTGGATGGATACCATGCTTGGCATAGGTGGTTTTCCAGTATTGGATGTTTTCCTTTATTGGATGCTGCCTTTCCCGTGGTTGTTCCCTCCCGGGGAAAGGTCTGGCTATTCACTGCTTGCGTCGAGAAACACGTGATGGTGTCTCCGCAGCTATCCTACATGCATTTGCATATTTCCCATAAGGGATGGGGGCAGTGTTCTGGATCACTGCGTTGAGAAACACGTGATGGTGTCTCTGCGGTGTTGGATGTTTTGGTCTCCCCGAGGCCAATCATCTGTTCCTTCACAGCCTTTTACTAGGCACTGCTCCTAATAGCCAGATTCCTACTCCACACTCATGAGGGGCAAACACCCCGAAACAGCTGTCTGTGGATGGATACCATGCGTGGCATAGGTGGTTTTCCAGTATTGGATGTTTTCCTTTATTGGATGCTGCCCTTCCCGTGGTTGTTCCCTCCCGGGGAAAGGTCTGGCTATTCACTGCTTGCGTCGAGAAACACGTGATGGTGTCTCCGCATTTGGAGAGCCCGGATGTGCCTAAACAGTGAAACCCCCCAATTCTAACTGAAACCCTAACCCAAACACACCCCTAACCCTAATCCCAACCCTAACTATAACCCTAACCACACCCCTAACCCGAACATGCCCCTAACCCTAATCCCAACTACACCCCTAATCCCAACCACACCCCTAAACCCAACACACCCCTAACCCTAATCTCAACCCTAACCACACCCCTAACTCCAACACACCCCTAACCCTAATCCCAAGTATAACCCTAACCACACCCCTAACCCGAACATGCCCTTAACCCTAATCCCAACTACACCCCTAATCCCAACCACACCCCTAAACCCAACCACACCCCTAACCCTAATCTCAACCCTAACCACACCCCTAACTCCAACACACCCCTAACCCTAATCCCATATGTAAATGTAATCCAAACCCTAACCCTAACTTTAGCCCCAACCCTAACTGTAGACCTAACCCTAACTTTAGCCCCAACCCAAATCCTAATTTAGCCCAACCTTATCCCTAACTTTAGCCCCACCCTAACTTTAGCCCCAACCCTAAATTAACTGTAGCCCCAACCCTAACCCTAACTTTAGCCCCAACCCTAACGGGAAAATGGAAATAAATACATTTTTTTATTTTATTATTTTTCCCCAACTAAGGGGGTGATGAAGGGGGATTTGATTTACTATTTATAGTGGGTATTTTAGCGGCTTTTTATGATTGGCAGCTGTCACACACTAAGACGCTTTTTATTGCAAAAAATAGTTTTTGCGTCTCCACAATCATCTGTTCCTTCACGGCTCTCCAAATGCGACATGGTGTCCGATCTCAATTCCAGCCAATTCTGCACTGAAAAAGTAAAATTTGGGGGGGCTAAAAAAAACATTTTTGTGGGAAAAAAATTATTTTTAATTTTCACGGCTCTGCGTTATAAACTGTAGTGAAACAATTGGGGGTCAAAGTTCTCACAACAAATCTAGATAAGTTCCTTGGGGGGTCTAGTTTCCAATATGGGGTCACTTTTGGGGGGTTTTTACTGTTTAGGTACATTAGGGGCTTTGCAAACGCAATGTGATGCCTGCAGACCATTCCATCTAAGTCTGCATTCCAAACGGCGCTCCTTCCCTTCCGAGCTCTGCCATGCACCCAAACGGTGGTTCCCCCACACATGGGGTATCAGCGCACTCAGGACAAATTGGACAACAACTTTTGGGGTCCAATTTCTCCTGCTACCCTTGGGAAAATGCAAAACTGAAACAAAAAAAAAAATGTTCACGTTTCTGCGTTATAAACTGTAGTAAAACACTTGGGCTCTTACAACACATCTAGATAAGTTCCTTAGGGGGTCTACTTTCCAATATAGTGTCACTTGTGGGGGGTTTCAATGTTTAGGCACATCATGGGCTCTCCAAATGCGACATGGCGTCCCATCTCAATTCCACTCAATTTTGCATTAAAGTCAAACGGCACTCCTTCCCTTCCGAGCTCTGCCATGCGCCCAAACAGTGGTTTACGCCCACATATGGGGTATCAGCATACTCAGGACAAATTGTGCAACAAACTTTGGGGTCCAATTTCTCCTGTTACTCTTGGTAAAATAAAACAAATTGGAGCTGAATTAATTTTTTTGTGGAAAAAAAAAGTTAAATGTTAGTTTTTTTTTAAACATTCCAAAAATTCATGTGAAACACCTGAAGGGTTAATAAACTTCTTGAATGTGGTTTTGAGCATGTTGAGGGGTGCAGTTTTTAGAATAGTGTCACACTTTGTTATTTTCTATCATATGGTCCCTAAATGGTCCCCATATGGTCATGTGGTCCCTAGAAAAAAATGGTGATGTGGTCACCAAAAATAAATGGTGTTGTAAAAATGAGAAATTGCTGGTCGAGTTTTAGCCCTTATTACTCCCTAACAGAAAAAAATTTGGTTTCAAAATTGTCTTGATGTAAAGTAGACATGTGGGAAATGTTGCTTATTCAGTATTTTTTGTGACATATCTCTGTGATTTAAGGGCACAAAAATTCAAATTTGGAAAATTGGAAAATTTTCAAAATTTTCGCCAAATTTCCATTCTTTTCACAAATAAACTCAGGTAATATCAAAGAAATTTTACCACTATCATGAAGTACAATATGTCATGAGAAAACATTGTCAGAATCATCAGGATCCGTTGAAGCGTTCCAGAGTTATAACCTCAAAAAGGGACAATGGTCAGAATTGTAAAAATTGGCCCAGTCATTAACGTGCAAACCACCCTTGGGGGTTAAGGGGTTAAAAAATATTTTTACACATGTTAATTTTTTTTTTACATTGTCCCAGGTTGGGATATCACTGTATAATGTCAGATCGCTGATCTGACATCTTGCAGAGCTCTTTGTCAGATAAGCAATCTGACAGGCAGTGCAGGAGGCTTGCCGGTGCCTGCTCTTAGCTTCGGCAAAGCTCCCTCCAGCAGCGCGCACTCGCCGGCGACTGACAATGACATCAGACGCCTGCGACGTGTAGGGGCTCGGTGAGCAGATGCCCACCGGGCCCATAAGCCTGTCAGGGCAGTAATGCCCTGATGGCGGCAGTCAATCTGAGCGGTTGCCCAGGGCCCCCCCACACCACTGGGCCCTGGGCTACCGCCCAGATTGACCTCATTATAATCCACCACTGTATACAGCTCACCTCCTGCAGAATACTATAATATACAGTTCACTTCCTGCAGAATATTATAATATACAGCTTACCTCCTGCAGAATAATATAATATACAGCTCACCTGCTGCTGAATTTTATAATAAACAGCTCATCTACTGCAGAATATTATAATATAAAGCTCATCTACTGCAGAATATTATAATATACAGCTCACCTGCTGCAGAATATTATAGCGTACAGCTCACCTGCAGAATTTTATAATATACAGCTCATCTGCTGCAGATTATAATATACAGCTCACCTGCTGCACATATTATAATATACAGCTCATCTGCTGCAAAATATTATAATATACAGCTCACCTCCTGCCGAATATTATAATATTAAGATAATCTCCTGCAGAATATTATAATATACAGCTCACCTGCTGCAAATATTATAATATACAGCTCATCTGCTGAAAAATACTATAATACACAACTCATCTGCTGCAAAATGCTATAATATACAGCTCATTTGCGGCAAAATATTATACTATAAAGATCACCCCCAGCAGAATATTATAATAAACAGCTCATATTCTGCAAAATGTTATAATAAACAGCTCATCTGCTGCAGAATATTATAATATACAGCTCACGTGCTGCAGAATATTATAATATACAGCTCACCTGCTGCAAACATTATAATGTACAGCTCATCTGCTGCAGAATATTATAAAATAAAGATCATCTCCTGCAGAATATTATAATATACAGCTCATCTACTGCAGAATATTATAATATACAGCTCATCTGCTGCAAAATACTATAATACACAACTCATCTGCTGCAAAATGCTATAATATACAGCTCATTTGCGGCAAAATATTATAATATAAAGATCACCTCCAGCAGAATATTATAATATACAGCTCACCTGCTGCAAATATTATAATACACAGCTCATCTGCTGCAGAATATTATAATATACAGCTCACCTGCTGCAAATATTATAATACACAGCTCATCTGCTGCAGAATATTATAATATACAGCTCACCTGCTGCTGCAAATATTATAATACACAGCTCATCTGCTGCAGAATATTATAATATACAGCTCACCTGCTGCAAATATTATAATACACAGCTCACCTCCTGCAAAATATTATAATATACAGCTCACCTCCTGCAAAATATTATAATATACAGCTCATCTGCTGCAAACTATTATAATATAAAAACCAGCTCCTGCAAAATATTATACTATACAGCTCATCTGCTGCAGAATATTATAATATACAGCTCACCTGCTGCAGAATATTATAATATACAGCTCACCTGCTGCAAAATATTATAATATACAGCTCATCTCCTGCAGAATATTATAATATACTGCTCATCTGCTGCAGAATATTATAATATACAGCTCACCTGCTACAAATATTATAATATACTGCTTGTCTGCTGCAGAATATTGTACTATACAGCTTATCTGCTGCAAAATATTATAGTATAAAGAACACCTCCTGCAGAATATTATAATATATAGCTCATCTTCTGCAAAATATTATAATACACAGCTCACCTGCATCAGAATATTATAATACACAGCTTACCTGCTGCAAAATATTACGATACACTGCTCACCTGCTGCAAAATATTATAATATACAGCTCACCCGCTGCAAATATTATAATGCACAGCTCATCTGCTGCAGAATATTATAATGCACAGCTCATCTGCTGCAGAATATTATAATATACAGCTCATCGACTGCAGAATATTATAATATACAGCTCACCTGCTGCAGAATATTATAATGTACAGCTCATCTGCTGCAGTATATTATAATATACAGCTCTTCTGCTGCAGAATAATATAATATACAGCTCACCTGCTGCAAATATTATAATAAACAGCTCATCTGCTGCAAAATACTATAATATACAGCTCATTTGTTGCAAAATATTACAATATAAAGATTACCTCCTGCAGAATATTATAATAAACAACTCATCTGCTGTAGAGTATTATAATATACAGCTCACCTGCATCAGAATATTATAATATACAGCTTACCTGCTGCAAAATATTATAATATACAGCTCACCTACTGCTAAATATTATAATATACAACTCACCTCCTGCAGAATATTGTAATATACGGCTCATCTGCTACAGAATATTATAATATACGGCTCATCTGCTGCAGAATATTGTAATATACAGCTCATCTGATGCAGAATATTATAATGTACAGCTCACCTGCTGCAGAATATTGTTATACACAGCTTATCTACTGCAGAATATTATAATATACAGCTCATCTGCTGTAGACTATTATAACCTACAGCTCACCTGCTACAGAATATTATAATATACAGCCCATCTACTGCAAACCATTATAATATACAACTCAACTGCTGCAAATATTATAATACACAGCTCATCTGCTGAAGAATAGTATAATATATAATGTACCTGCTGCAGAATATTATAATATACAACTCACCTGCTGCAGAAAATTATAATATGCAGCTCACCTGCTGCAAAATATTTTAATATTGTAATATATCTTCTTGTGAACGTTCAGGACATTGTGAACGAGTAGTAATTTTAGTTGAAATCAATTATCTTTACTGTATAATGTACTGGGGTGAAATGGTGACAAACGTCTCAACGTCGCCATTTTTGGGCAGTTTCGTTTTCATGGCTTTGTATGGTAAAAATGATCTGACTCCAAGATTCTGCAGGTCAGTAAAGTTACTGTGATGCCAAATGCATATGATTTTTTTCTATATTTTATTGTTTTAAAAAATTCAGAGCTTTGTAAAAAAGAAATTCACGTTTGTATCTCACTTTTCTGAGAACTTTTTTGTTTGTCAGTCAGAGGAAAAGTGAGTAAAGCACAGGCTTGTTTAAAAAAAAAAAAAAAAAAAAAAAAAAACCTGATCGTCTGAATAACCCTATTGGTCCTAGTGCTGTCCTTGTGATGTCAGATTTTTTCACAGGGATCTCTCGGGCCATGTGAACGTAGTGAGTCTGGAGACCTGCTTTAGGCTACATTTACACTTTCAGTATTTGGTCAGTTTATTACATCAGTATTTGTAAGCCTAAACCAGGAGTGGGTGATAAAAGCAGAAGTGGTGACATGTTTCTATTATACTTTTCCCCTCACCCATGACGGCACACCTGAGAGAGGGATCCGCCCAGCTAGGACAGCAACCTACTGAAATTAAAGGGTAGTACCTCTCACTTGCTTCAGTTGGGTTCCGGTCCTTGATGAATTCCTATGCTGAAATTGGCAGTAACCTGTGATGGGTGAAGAGAACGATTGCTCCAGACCTGTCCCGGCATCGGAAGAGCAGACTACGTACCTGTGGCACCGGCCTTCAGGTGACTGGACGCACTGTCCACGGGTCTCCCAGGGGCTTGGTGTACAAGCGGGTGGCACAGTCAGCACTATTTTGGTTTGGTCCGCCGCCCTTGCCCCTGCTGCTCTCCCTGTGCCAGCTCCCCGCTGGTCTCAGCGTGGTAGAGCGGCCGGGGTGATATCTGGAAGTGGCGAGTACCCCTGACTACACAGGCACAGGGCACGCTGGGTATGGCCGTGCCAAAGTGACGTCAGGGGGTGTGCCGAAAAAAGATGGCGGAACCCGGCACATCACTGGCCGGGATACTAAGCAGGACAGCATGCCCGTTTGCCCTCCCCCTCCCCCAGGAAAGCCAATCGTCTGGACCGGAAGGGAGTCCCCACAAGATGGCGCTGGCTACCCCTTCTTAAGGGTCAGCAGCAGAGCAGGTCACTACTAAAGACTCCAAGTCATTGTACCAGGAGAACACAGACTTGGCCCTATCCTGGATATCGTCATATCTGACAGACCGAACATTGTGTCTCCCTCCCCCACACCACCTCCTCACTCTGCCCCTTGTCCGTCGGTGTACCTCAAGGCTCTGTTCTAGGACCCCTACTCTTCTCCATCTACAACTTCGGCCTAGGACAGCTCATAGAATCCCACGGTATGCAGTATCATCTCTACACTGATGATACGTAGATCTACCTATCCCGACCTGACCTCACCTCCTTACTTACCAAAATCCCACACTGTCTGTCTGCTATCTCAGCCTTCTTTTCTGCTCCCTTTCTAAAACTGAACATGAACAAAACAGAATTCATCATCTTTCCCCCACCTCACTCTACCCCTCCACCAGCCCTATCAATCAATGTCAATGGCTGCTCACTTTCCCCAGTCCCATACCCCCGGTGCCTTGGGGTGATCCTCAACTCTGCCCTCTCTTTCAAGCCCTTGCCTCCTCCTGCCGTCTCAAACTCAAAAATATCTCCCGGATCCACGCATTCCTTGACCGCGACACCACAAAAACACTAGTGCATGCCCTTATCATCTCCCGCCTTGACTACTGCAACCTCCTGCTCTGTGGCCTCCCCTCTAGCACTCTGGCACCACTCCAATCCATCCTACACTATGCTGCCTGACTAATCTACCTATCTCCCTGCTATTCCCCAGCCTCTCCTCTATGCCAAGCCCTTCACTGGCTTCCTATCGCCCAGAGACTCCAGTTCAAAACCCTTACAGTGACATACAAAGCCATCCACAACCTGTCCCCTCCATACATCTGTGACATGGTCTCCCGATACTTACCTACATGCAACCTCCGATCCTGTCAAGATCTCCTTCTCTACTCTCCCCTCTCATCTATTCTTCCCACAACTGCATCCAAGACTTCTCCCGTGCTTCCTCCATACTCTGGAATGCTCTACCACAACATATCAGACTCTTGCCTACCATAGAAACCTTCAAAAAGAACCTAAAAACTCACCTCTTCTGACAAGCCTACAACCTGCAGCGATCCTCAACCTACTGAACCGCCGCACAACCAGCTCTATCCTCTCCTAGTGTATCCTCACCCATCCCCTGCAGACTGTGAGCCCTCGCGGGCAGGGTCCTCCCTCTTTATGTACCTGTGTGCCTTGTTTTTTGCTCATGTTTAGTTGTATTTGTCTATATTTGCCCCCTTTTCACATGTAAAGCGCCATGGAATAAATGGCACTATAAAAATGTACAATAATAATATACAGCTCACATCCTGCAAAATATTATAATATACAGCTGACCTGCTGCAGAATATTATAATATACAGCTTATCTACTGCAGAATATTGTAATATACAGCTCATCTGCTACAGAATATTATAATATACAACTCATCTACTGCAAAATATTTTAATATACAGCTCAACTACTGCAGAATATTATAATATACAACACACCTGCTGCAGAAAATTATACTATACAGCTCATCTGCTGCAGAATATTATAATATACAGCTCATCTACTGCAAAATATTATATACAGCTCAACTGCTGCAGAATAGTATAATATATAACTTACCTGCTGCAGAATAATATAATATACAACTCACCTGCTGCAGAAAATTATAATATAGAGCTCATCTGCTGCAGAATATTATAATATGCAGCTCACCTGCTACAGAATATTATAATATTATAATTATATAATTATAATATGGTGTTTTCTCCTCAAGCTTTAAACATGCCTCCATCACACCTATCCTCAAAAAGCCTTCTCTTGACCCATCCTCTGTATCTAGCTATCGCCCTATATCACTTCTCCCCTATGCCTCCAAACTACTGGAACAACACGTCTACCTTAAACTGTCCTCCCATCTCTCTTCTTGCACCCACACACACCACCTCCTCACCTCACTCCCTATCTGTCGGAGTCCCACAAGGTTCAGTTCTAGGGCCCCTGCTCTTCTCCATTTACACCTTTGGCCTGGGACAGCTCATAGAATCTCATGGCTTTCAGTATCACCTCTATGCTGATGACACACAGATCTACATCTCTGGACCAGATATCACCTCCCTACTAACCAGAATCCCTCAAAGTCTATCCGCTATTTCATCCTTCTTCTCTGCTAGATTTCTGAAACTTAACATGGACAAAACAGAATTCATCATCTTTCCCCCATCTCATGCGACCCCCCCAACGAACCTATCAATTACAGTAAATGGCTGCCCACTCTCCCCAGTCCCACAAGCTCACAGCCTCAGGGTAATCCTTGACGCTGATCTCTCCTTCAAACCATATATCCAAGCCCTTTCCACTTCCTGCTGACTTCAACTCAAAAATATTTCACGAATCCGTACATTCCTCAACCAAGAATCAGCAAAAACCCTAGTCCATGCCCTCATCATCTCTCGCCTTGACTACTGCAACCTCCTGCTCTGTGGCCTCCCCTCTAAGGCTACGTTCACATTTGCGTTGTTGGGCGCAGCGTCGGCGACGCGACGCAACCAACAACGCAAGTACACAACGTGGCGTTTTGCGACACATGCGTTGTCGTAAGATCCTACAGTTCGGGAATTCCGGCACAGGGAAAACGCTATAAGCCCTGTCTTGTGCGTCTATATGAAAAGTCATAAAACGCAGTACAACGCATACCGGCGCATGTCCATGCGCCCCCCCATGCGTCAGTATGCGTTGACGACGCTGCGCCCAACAACGCAAATGTGAACGTAGCCTTACACTCTTGCACCCCTCCAATCTGTTCTAAACTCTGCTGCCCGACTAATCCACCTGTCCCCCCGCTATTCCCCGGTCTCTCCCCTCTGTCAATCCCTTCACTGGCTCCCCATTGCCCAGAGACTCCAGTACAAAACCCTAACCTTGACGTACAAAGCCATCCACAACCTGTCTCCTCCATACATCTGTGACCTCGTCTCCCGGTACTTACCTACACGCAACCTCCGATCCTAACAAGATCTCCTTCTCTACTCCCCTCTTATCTCCTCTTCCCACAATCGTATACAAAATTTCTCTCGCGTATCACCCCTGCTCTGGAACCCTCTACCACAACACATCAGACTTTCGCCTACCATCGAAACCTTCAAAAAGAGCCTGAAGACCCACCTCTTCCGACAAGCCTACAACCTGCAGTAACCACCGATCGACCAAACCGCTGCATGACCAGCTCTATCCTCACCTACTGTATTCTCACCCATCCCTTGATTGTGAGCCCTCGCAGGCAGGGTCCTCTCTCCTAAATAATAATAATATACAGCTCATCTGCTGCAGAATAGTATAATATACAGCTCACCTGCTGCAGAATAGTATAATATACAGCTCACATGCTGCAGCATATTTTAATGTACAGCTCATCTGCTACAGAATAATATAATATACAGCTCATCCACTGCAGAATATTATAATATACAGCTCATCTGCTACAGAATATTATAATATACAACTCACATGCTGCAGAATATTATAATATACAGCTCACTTGCTGCAGAATATTACAAAATACAGCTCACATGCTGCAGCATATTATAATGTACAGCTCATCTGCTACAGAATATTATAATATACAGCACACATGCTGCAGAATATTACAATATACAGCTCACATGCTGCAGAATATTATAATATTCAGCTCACCTGCTGCAGAATATTACAATATACAGCTCACATGCTGCAGCATATTATAATGTACAGCTCATCTGCTACAGAATATTATAATATACAGCTCACATGCTGCAGAATATTACAATATACAGCTCACATGCTGCAGAATATTATAATATTCAGCTCACCTGTTGCAGAATATTACAATATACAGCTCACATGCTGCAGCATATTATAATGTACAGCTCATCTGCTACAGAATATTATAATATACAGCTCATCCACTGCAGTTTTTATAATATACAGCTCACCCGCTGCAGAATATTATAGTATGCACTTCATCATAGTACATTGATTTAACTCAGAACTTCATTATAGAAAACCGATGTAAAATTGGGGCTATTTACATCAGCCAATATACATTTTGTTTACTCTTTAAAAAGAGGTTTTGCAGCAGCTGCAGTTTGTGTACAGCCTGGTGCCCCAAGTTTGGCAAAATCTCACATTATGAACCTCAGATACTTGGAATATGATTTATTTTTTTAAATGATTAATTAGTTTCACCTGATATATAAATTCGACCTCTAAGTTTTGGAGCCCCATAAAGCAAACTGAGCCTGGATTAGATGTTGATCAATGACATCACAACGGGATCCTCTTTAGGAGCCTCAGCGCTGAGGTCAGGCCTCTCATTCCTGCCTCATCTCTACACAGAGAGGAACAAGACTCAGACCAGGAGGAGAAGCCATCATGAGATGTCACAGGCGGTCCCGATCAGCACAAGCAGCCGCTGGTCATGACCTTATCAGCCTCCATGTTGTTTAGCACATTTCTTCTAACCGGACTGAGGACTTTTGGTAAAAGTGGAGACAAATGATTAGGAATTGTACCTTCCTGGACAGGACATCAACCATAGTGAAAGGTCAGTGGGCAAAGACCACATGAATTTGCGCTTTCTTAAAGGGGAACTGTACTTTTAAGTAACTTGTTAGAATTATCTGCTTTATGTGTATGAGATACAACACTATTTCCGATCAGTATATAACTTGTGTCCGCACTGGTTCTCCAGTTTTCCCCTCTGAAAGCTCTTTCTGTAATTTGCAATTGACTGTAAGCTTGTAGGAGGAGACTCACCAATATAATGTCTCCAATACACTAAACACACAGAAAAGAAGATGTCCTTCTCTCTTTCCAGCTTTTGGCAGCACACAGACATGTTAATATATCTGACCAGCTGGCTGGGTGTTATAGAGCAGGAGGAGCTGATCAGATTTCTAGACATTTTCGTGGGAAACGTTTCAGTAAAATTAGCATTTTATTAATTGAAATCCCTGATGTTACATACATATATCCCAGTATGTGGTGCTAGTAGTGATTGACAGTCTTCCCTGTATGATGGTGCATGCAGAAACAGCTGTCAATCACTTGTAGGTCCGCCCCCTTGACATATATGAGTCTGCTCAGCTTTTATATATTATAATTTCCATAGATCACACTGCACGTGCAACATGACAGGTTGTCTTTAACGTGTAACTGTCATTTGAGGTGAGCAGGCAGCAGGATGTCTGTGCTGCCTCCTCCCTCCTCCCCGCTCCATAGACTCTCATGAGCAGCAACTGTTATCTCATTGGTTATTAACATGGAAATCTGTAGTCACTGAATAAAGATTACATCCTCATCTGCTGCAGATTATTACTGTATAGCTAATAATCACTTTTATTATATAAATCTATATATATAATTGTCTAAGGGTTTTTCTGTCTGTCCTGAAAATCCCGCGTCTCTGATTGGTCGAGGCCGCCTGGGCCTCGACCAATCAGCGACGGGCACAGTATCAACGTAGATGTCATAATGGTTGCCATGGCGATGATGATGTCATGCTGATTGGTCAAGGCAACCTTTGACGGGCACAGTCTGCCGCAAATTCTGGAATCATCATTGTCCATATACTACGGGGACATGCATATTCTAGAATACCCGATGCGTTAGAATCGGGCCACAATCTAGTATATATATTTTCTCTTATATAAGTGTTGCAACTACATATAAGTAGTAGAGCATAGGGATGTTTCATCAAACTCAATTTGACAGGTGGACCCGCCCCTATCAAAATGTATCAAAGTGTGTAACCCCTCCCCTCCCTGGCAGCCAGCTGTCCCTCCTTGTCTGGCTGTCAGCTTTTGATATAGTTTGATAGTATTGTTTTTATATTAGATTTTCATATTATATGTAGCCGGTGTGAGATTATTCTGTAAGATGTGTTTTATTACCAATGAGCACATATAGTGCAAAATTGTGTTTTATAACACACCGGGGCAATTATATAATTTTATATCCTAGGATTCTCATTTTTACACGTGGTTTATAACACCAGTCTCATTATATGGGCACATTATGTATGTGGCCATATTACAACACCCGCAAGTATGAAGCGGTGTGTTTTATACATTTATAAAAAACCAAAGACACGATACAACACCCGCAAGTATGAAGCGGTGTGTTTCATACATTTATAAAAAACCAAAGACACGATATTGTAAAAGTTTAAAAGATTTTATTGTAAAATAAATACAACTCAAAGACATTTCAATACTATAAAAATTCTTACAGAGTATAAAAGCAAAAACATTAAATAGTACAGTGATCATACATCAACACACTTCGTACAAAATAAATAAATAGTATCACAAGTACAATGAACATACATCATTACACTTCTTACAAAATAAATAATATAGTGTTACAAGCCATGTACAGCATTTATCCAATACATTCTTTACATCGTGAGCCACATGGTTTGTAGCATCGGTAGAGACCTTTTTTTAGGTAGCAGAGTTCCACGTGTGGTACCTAATGACGGGGAATGTAAAGATTGAATTGTACGTGGGGGTGGGGCTAGCTTCTGCGGCGTAGATACAGCGTGTGTCTCACTGCTGGAAATTTTTAATTCATCTAAAAGATTCCTAGTAGTGGGGTTACCAACAACTGTAGATGGTATATTTAGCTCGGCCATAGCCTGTATAAATGAATCCCAACCCGGCGGTAAATTTCTGCCGGTCAGAGCATGACTCTGCGTTGTACTACGTACCAAATCCAGTAAGTTAGACCCTGGTATTACGGATCCTTTGAAAATAAATTCAGCTTTATTATTCCAGGCTGTAACATTTTTATTCTGCAGTAACCTGTTTAGTAAAAATTCAGCATTCTTTTTATATCTTTGATAAAAATCAAGAGATCTCTGAAATTGTCAGCCATATAAACCAGAGTCGGTATTTGCCAATTGTTGCTGATCAGGATCAGGAGTGCTAACGAGATTTAAAGCCGTTACTTCTTTTGAGCTGTGCCGCGTATGTACCAAGTAGCGCTGTAGCACGGTGCTATACATTTTAATTTTCACATCATCGGGAATGTCGCGTCGTTGTAAAATGTCGCTAATTTCACCATCAAGGCGGCGAATAACACTGTCGCGTATGTTATCTGTAGTACCGGGTCTTAGTTTGTCTAGCGCCTGTTTGGGGACTAGATACATTTTCTGTGTATGCTCCATTATCTTCCTGCGAGCAGACTTGTTATTATAGGAATTGCAAAAGCTAAAAGAGGGCCGATAAACCCGCCGGCCTGCTTTAGTAGCCGCTTCTTTTTCTTTATGGGCTGAGATCTGTTGCTCAGGGTTCTTATAGCTTTACGCCACTTCTTTAATATGCCTTTTTTACGCTCTTTCAGCGGAATCCTGCCTTTTAAGATGTTTAAAGCAATCTCGCCTATGGCTGTAATTAAATCATTGCTTGCATTGCGCAAAATAGACTTTCGGACAGCGGGGGTTGCTTTCACCAGAGTTTTTAAGAGAGCCCAGTTACGCCGGAGTCTCTCAGACATCTTTACATCACAACGCACACAGCGTAGAATGTCTGATACCTGGGTAAAATTCACTTTTTAGAAGTGTTTTTCTTTTGAACATAGACAGCAGGCAACGATGGTGGAAACAATCCGGTCCTTAAGCGAAGATCCTCAGGGGTACATCTGACGAGGTAGAGTTAAAATTTGTAATTTATCTCAGGGGTTATTAAAAAGCACCATGTACTTTGTGTTTAAATTTATCGTGCGGCTTTTCTTACCCTGACAAAATATGTTTTGTACCAGGTAGAAAATGCTGAGATTTCTGTGGTGCACATACTTGGTAAAGGCTTTTTCTATCTCACAATTTTCACTAGCACTCTCCATGAGATCATCAACAATAGCCAAATTCACCTTCTCCGGCGGGAATAATTCGTCATCTTCGAATGTATTTGACAGACCCTCCACAAATCTGGCGTGGGGAAAAGAGAGAGAGAGATTTCATCATATAGTTTCTGCCAACACGAATAAAACCAAACAATATTATCAGGTTTCTGAGAAAAATTAGTTTCAATATTATACAGCAGTTGTTTTACAAAAGAGCTCTTTCCAGAATTAGACGGCCCTGCTAGAATGCATGAGAATGGGTGTTGCAGGCGTGTATCCATCACCACAATACTTGGCTAATACCCAAAAGGCAAGGTAGTGAAACCGTCAATTAGTCGCCGCTTTGTGTAAACGCACTTTTGTGTTTTGCGTAATGGCCTCGTTTCAATCTCCCAGTACTTTTTATTTCTCACAATGGACGGTTGCTGTATGACAATACGTTTCTGTGTATCTGTGTCAGAATTGCACGGGTAGTCCAGAACTAGATCTTTTAGACTGTTGAAATTAATAGATTGAGAGTTACCGACATTTAGTCTTATCCCCTTAACTTTTAAGACAATTTTACCAGTGTTGAGTTTGTATCAGTAAGTTTTGGGGCCCGCGGATACAAATTCTGTGATGTGTGTACCATCGGGTATTTCACTGGTCTGTTCCCCCAGGTAATCGCCTAAAGGCGGCTGCCACTCACCATCTCTCTGTACAAAAATAACTGAATCTGTGTCGTGATAAAGGCACCTCTCCTGCAGACGGTCCAGTAGCGAATAGAGCTCTAACCGAGCATACGCCGTTGTAAAACACGCTATAAAAATGTTTGTGTTTTTGTTGACGGTGTGGTGACCTTTTGCGTATTTCCAGTTAATGGTTGCGGTGTCATCATCAAGGAAATGTAACATCGAGATGTCATAGTAAGACAGGAACAAATACTTAAAAAGCTCATCTGGGTCCCTAACAATGCTGGTACATGATAGATTAGATCTCTGAGCAAACTTTCCCCATAAAGAATTTAAGAAAAGCTTGGAGATCTGTCTCTTAGCAGGATTGACAGCTATATTTTCAGGCCGTAATTGGACACCTTCTTTTTCAAGAAAGGAGTCAATGTACTGCCTTTTCTTGTCCTCATCAGTGCACCAGCTAGGGTAACCAGAGGCTTCCTGCTTTTCCCTCAGATGTAATTTAATGTAGGGAGCAAACAGATCATCAGTGGTTTTAGGAAAATGCCATATTTCATAGATGTGCGCGATTCGATACCCTTTTTCTATCGCCATCTCGAGCTCTATAGTGCACCAGGTGCCTGACAGGGCACGTTCTTCATCACTATGAGGACAAATATCTGCCTGGAAATTTACAGCGCATGTGTAGCAAAGGGGAAACATTAATTTTTTGTTGAGTTTTACTGGTAGAACTGGAAAAAATAAATCTCCCGGCGGGTAGACCTTGACTTTAGCAATGCCAAAGTATTTTTTAATGAACCCAAAATTGTCATAGATGATGTCTGGATGACCTACAGCGTATGTTTTAGTTTTGTTTACAAAGGGGTACAGACTGGTGAAATCGTAGTAATGTAAAGTCTCCCCTTCTACCAGCTGGTGATAGAGCTTAATGGCGTTAGTTCGACCACCATAAAGCGCATCACGGGGATCTAAAGGAACGGGAAATTCCATCTGGTGGAGAAATGATTGAAGGTTAGAATCATTTTCAACCATTTCATTCCACTCATGCTCCCACATCACTCTTATTGTGTACCCGCAGGCCTGTAAGTAGCGCTTTTTAGCTAAAAAGGTATAATATAATTGACCGTAGGACGTGTTTGTGACCTTATTCATGTCATTTTCATTATAGCACACGGGACACCCGTGGTAAAAACACCCTTGAAATTCAAATGCTATGTGTTGACCGCTAACATAGGCATAACCATCTAGAAAATATTTTCCGACTTGTTTTTCACCGCCTCTCAATGCGTGACGGATGTCGATGTTCTCGGATTGTGCTACATACATGAGCCATTGTATAGCTGGTGACGAGTAGCGCTTTTTTGCCTTGTGATAATTATCACCAGGCAAAATGCAGATGGTCTTTTTTGGAAGAAATTTAAACCTGTACATTGCCATACACACTGAGGCCAGGGTGATGAGCTGAAAAGGATCAACACATCTGCTCACTACAATCGTTTGCTTTTGACGCTTACAGTATTTTTTGACATTTTTCTGTGTCATATGCTGAATACGCTCTCTATAGATCTCGCAGGTGTGTCTCAGGATTTCAACATCTTGTTTGCAATAAGATTTTAGCTCAGCCTTGAAGTCAAAAGTTGTATTTACCTGTGTCGCATACCACTCCAGGAACTCTGACTTCTCACCAGGTGACATGTACTAAACCCCATAATATTTTACATCAGGTATGGGGCCTACATAGTTTTGGTTTTCTCTGGTATTAAAAAAGTGTGGAAAGTGTCCTTTGCCCCCTGAAAAGCCCATGGCCTGTGGTAATTTACTGAGTTTCATGGGGATAAAATTTAGAGAGTCTATGAACCTTATAGACAGATCGGGTAGCGTCACACACAAGAGGCGGCCACCTTGGGTTATCAACTTTACCTGGAGTTTTTCAGAAATCAGTTCCTTAACAATAAAGAATGAGTCGTATCTACCACCATTGTGGGCAATAAATGTATGATCTGAAAATTTACCGCTTGTAAAGAACTGTACAAAGTCATGTGTACAGGTATCACCCTCAAACTCCCAGGAGGGGTGGCCATACAGCGTTGTAGCATAAATGTAATTCGGGATGTGCGTGCCTGTCTCCTGCATACATTCAAAATCATAAAAGATATAACAATCCGACTCATCCTGTGCTACATACCGCCGCATGTAACAAAGATGAGCATCAAATTTATTTATACGGCCACGACATACAGGACAGCGCAAGCCATTATTACATTTATGCTCAGTCTCGCTATTTCTGAAAACAAAACGGTTGCATTTATCACAAAATGTTTTAAGCCTGCAGAATGCTAAGTCGGCTACACCCAATTGTGTGTGATAATCTAAGCACTCGCTCGATCGGCAATAAACCCTGCAATCAGGGCACCTGGGCTGTTGGGCGGCACTGCTTTCTACACAATCCTCTCTCTGACAGGCTTTACAAAAATACTGACAGGAATGATTGCTCTTGTGATGAAACACAGAATTGAAGCGCTCACAAAAGTAATCAGCGCCGATAAAACCCTTCATATTTTTGATACCGTAGTAGTGATGATCATGGAACAATATGAATACGGTTTTACCATTAGCTGTATTGCCGCTCTGAAAGTAACGCCAGTCACCCTGGCTATAGTACAGTACTTTAATGGTGACCCCCAAATATTTTTCAAATGCAGGAATGTCGCTAAAGCTCACTAACTGACCATCAGGGATGCCCAGTGCTGTGTGTATGTTTTTAGAGGGGCTCAGTAAATCGCCATCAGCGAGATCCGTGTCGTCCATCAGGGCGCACACACTAGCAACCAAACACAGATTTGTCGTGTAATTGTTAAAATCATACAGCCACTGCCTCTTTTGCTTAATGATCCGACTGCTCGCTATAGATTTCAAGCGCCTTTTTACACCACCGCGGCGGTTTTTAATGATGGTGACGACTAGCTTTAGCGAATTGGTTGCTATGCATTCAGCGTTACTTTAAAGTGTGCGGGCAACAGCATTTAAAAAAGATTCAGAATTAACCCCTTCATGACCCAGCCTATTTTGGCCTTAATGACTTTGCCATTTTTTGCAATTCTGACCAGTGTCCCTTTATGAGGTAATAACTCAGGAACGCTTCAACGGATCCTTGCGGTTCTGAGATTGTTTTTTCGTGACATATTGGGCTTCATGGTAGTGGTAAATTTAGGTCGATAATTTCTGAGTTTATTTGTGAAAAAAACGGAAATTTGGTGAAAAATTTGAAAATTTTGCAATTTTCACATTTTGAATTTTTATTCTGTTAAACCAGAGAGTTATGTGACACAAAATAGTTAATAAATAACATTTCCCACATGTCTACTTTACATCAGCACAATTTTGGAAACAAATTTTTTTTTTGCTAGGAAGTTATAAGGGTTAAAATTTGACCAGTGATTTCTCATTTTTACAACAAAATGTACAAAACCATTTTTTTTAGGGACCACCTCACATTTGAAGTCAGTTTGAGGGTTCTATATGGCTGAAAATACCCAAAAGTGACACCATTCTAAAAACTGCACCCCTCAAGGTGCTCAAAACCACATTCAAGAAGTTTATTAACCCTTCAGGTGTTTCACAGCAGCAGAAGCAACATGGAGGGGAAAAATTAACATTTAACTTTGTAGTCACAAAAATGATCTTTTCGCAACAATTTTTTTATTTTCCCAAGGGTAAAAGGAGAAACTGGACCACGAATGTTGTTGTCCAATTTGTCCTGACTACGCTGATACCTCATATGTGGGGGTAATCCCCTGTTTGGGCGCACGGCAGGGCTCTGAAGGGAAGGAGCGCCATTTGACTTTTTGAATGAAAAATTGGCTCCAATCTTTAGCGGACACCATGTCGCGTTTGGAGAGCCCCCGTGTGCCTAAACATTGGAGCTCCCCCACAAGTGACCCCATTTTGGAAACTAGACCCCCCAAGGAACTTTTCTAGAAGCATAGTGAGCACTTTAAACCCCCAGGTGCTTCACAAATTAATCCGTAAAAAAGAAAAAGTACTTTTTTTTCACACAAAATTTCTTTTAGCCTCAATTTTTTCATTTTCACATGGGCAACAGGATAAAATGGATCCTAAAATTTGTTGGGCAATTTCTCCTGAGTACGCCAATACCTCATATGTGGGGGTAAACCACTGTTTGGGTGCACGGCAAGGCTCGGAAGGGAAGGCGCGCCATTTGACTTTTTTAATGGAAAATTAGCTCCAATCGTTAGTGGACACCATGTCGCGTTTGGAGAGCCCCTGTGTGCCTAAACATTGGAGCTCCCCTACAAGTGACCCCATTTTGGAAACTAGACCGCCCAAGGAACTAATCTAGATGCATAGTGAGCACTTAAAACCCCCAGGTGCTTCACAGAAGTTTATAACGCAGAGCCATGAAAATAAAAAATTATTTTTCTTTCCTCAAAAATGATTTTTAGCCCGGAGTTTTTTATTTTCCCAAGGATAATAGGAGAAATTGGACCCCAAATGTTGTTGTCCAGTTTGTCCTGAGTACGATGATACCCCATATGTGGGGGTAAACTACTGTTTGGGCACACGGCAGGGCTCGGAAGGGAAGGCACGCCATTTGGCTTTTTGAATGGAAAATTAGCTTCAATCATTAGCGGACACCATGTCGCGTTTGGAGAGCCCCTGTGTGCCTAAACATTGGAGCTCCCGTACAAGTGACCCCATTTTGAAAACAAGACCTCCCAAGGAACTAATCTAGATGTGTGGTGAGCACTTTGAACCCCCAAGTGCTTCACAGACGTTTATAACGCAGAGCCGTGAAAATAATAAATGTGTTTTCTTTCCTCAAAAATATTTTTTTAGCCCAGAATTTTTTAATTTTCCCAAGGGTAACAGGAAAAATTTGACCCCAAAAGTTGTTGTCCAGTTTCTCCTGAGTACGCTGATACCCCATATGTGGGGGTAAACCACTGTTTGGGCACATGCCGGGGCTCGGAAGGGAAGTAGTGACGATTTGGAATGCAGACTTTGATGGAATGGTCTGCGGGAATCATGTTACGTTTGCAGAGCCCCTGATGTGCCTAAACAGTAGAAACCCCCCACAAGTGACCCCATTTTGGAAACTAGACCCCCCAAGGAACTTATCTAGATGTGTGGTGAGCACGTTCAACCCCCAAGTGCTTCACAGAAGTTTACAACGCAGAGCTGTGAAAATTAAAAATCCTTTTTCTGTCCTCAAAAAAGATGTTTTAGCAAGCAATTTTTTTTTCACAAGGGTAGCAGGAGAAATTGGACCCCAATATTTGTTGCCCAGTTTGTTGTGAGTATGCTGGTACCCCATATGTGGGGGTAAACCACTGTTTGGGCGCACGTCAGGGCTTGGAAGGGAAGTAGTGACATTTGAAATGCAGACTTTGATGGAATGGTCTGCGGGCGTCACGTTGCATTTGCAGAGCCCCTGATGTGCCTAAACAGTAGAAACACCCCACAAGTGACCCCATTTTGGAAACTAGACCCCAAAAGGATCTTATCTAGATGTGTGGTGAGCACTTTCAACCCCCAAGTGCTTCACATAAGTTTATAACGTAGAGCCGTGAAAATAAAAAAATAATTGTTCTTTCCTCAAAAATTATGTTTTAGCAAGTAATTTTTTATTTTTGCAAGGGTAACAGGAGAAATTGGACCCCAATAGTTGTTGCCCAGTTTGTCCTGAGTACGCTGTTATCCCATATGTGGGGTAAACCACTGTTTGGGCGCACATCGGGGCTTGGAAGGGAGGGCGCACCATTTGACTTTTTGAACGCAAGATTGGCTGGAATCAATGGTGGCGCCATGTTGCGTTTGGAGACCCCTGATGTGCCTAAACAGTGGAAACCCCTCAATTCTAACTTCAACACTAACCCCAACACACCCCTTAAGGTACCGTCACACTAAATGATATCGCTAGCGATCCGTGACGTTGCAGCGTCCTCGCTAGCGATATCGTTTAGTGTGACAGGCAGCAGCGATCAGGATCCTGCTGTGATGTCGCTGGTCGCTGAATAAAGTCCAGAACTTTATTTGGTCGTCCGATCGCCGTGTATCGTTGTGTTTGACACCAAAAGCAACGATACCAGCGATGTTTTACACTGGTAACCAGGGTAAACATCGGGTTACTAAGCGCAGGGCCGCGCTTAGTAACCCGATGTTTACCCTGGTTACCAGCGTAAAAGTAAAAAAAACAAACAGTACATACTCACCTGCGCGTCCCCCAGCGTCTGCTTCCTGCTCTGACTGAGATCCGGCCCTAAAGTGAAAGTGAAAGCACAGCGGTGACGTCACCGCTGTGCTGTTAGGGCCGGAGCTCAGTCAGTGTCAGGAAGCAGATGCTGGGGGACCCGCAGGTGAGCATGTACTGTTTGTTTTTTTTACTTTTACGCTGGTAACCAGGGTAAACATCGGGTTACTAAGCGCGGCCCTGCGCTTAGCAACCCGATGTTTACCCTGGTTACCCGGGGACCTCGGCATCGTTGGTCGCTGGAGAGCGGTCTGTGTGACAGCTCTCCAGCGATCAAACAGCGACGCTGCAGCGATCGGCATCGTTGTCGCTATCGCTGCAGCGTCGCTTAATGTGACGGTACCTTAACCCTATCCTTAACCCTAACCACAGGCCTAATCTTAACCCTATTTCCAACCCTAGCCCTAATTCCAACCCTAAGGGTACCGTCTCACATAACGATTTACCAACGATCACGACCAGCGATACGACCTGGCCGTGATCGTTGGAAAGTCGTTGTGTGGTCGCTGGGGAGCTGTCACACAGACCGCTCTCCAGCGACCAACGATGCCAAGGTCCCGGGTAACCAGGGTAAACATCGGGTCACTAAGCGCAGGGCCGCGCTTAGTAACCCGATGTTTACCGTGGTTACCAGCGTAAAAGTAAAAAAAAAAAAAACGTACATACTCACATTTCGGTGTCCTTCAGGTCCCTTGCCGTCTGCTTCCTGCTCTGACTGAGTGCCGCCGTACAGTGAGAGCAGAGCGCAGCGGTGACGTCACTGCTGTGCTGTGCTCTCACTTTCCGGCCGGCAGACAGTCAGAGCGGGAAGCAGACGGCAAGGGACCTGAAGGACACCGAAATGTGAGTATGTACGTTTTTTTTTTTTTACTTTTACGCTGGTAACCACGGTAAACATCGGGTTACTAAGCGCGGCCCTGCGCTTAGTAACCCGATGTTTACCCTGGTTACAAGCGAACGCATCGCTGGATCGCTGTCACAACGATCCAGCGATGACAGCGGGAGATCCAGCGACGAAAGAAAGTTCCAAACGATCTGCTACGACGTACGATTCTCAGCAGGGTCCCTGATCGCTGCTGCGTGTCAGACACAGCGATATCGTATGGATATCGCTGGAACGTCACAGATCGTACCGTCGTAGCGATCAAAGTGCCACTGTGAGACGGTACCCTAACTCTAATTCCAACCCTAACCCTAAGGCTATGTGCCCACTTTGCGGATTTGTGTGAGATTTTTCCGCACCATTTTTGAAAAATCCGCAGGTAAAAGGCACTGCGTTTTACCTACGGATTTACAGCGGATTTCCAGTGTTTTTTTGTGCGGATTTCACCTGCGGATTCCTATTGAGGAACCGGTGTAAAACGCTGCGGAATCCGCACAAAATTGACATGCTGCGGAAAATACAACACAGCGTTTCCGCACGATATTTTCCGCACCATGGGCACAGCGGATTTGGTTTTCCATAGGTGTACATGGTACTGTAAACCTGATGGAAAACTGCTACGAATTCGCAGCGGCCAATCCGCTGCGGATCCGCGGCCAATCCGCTGCGGATCCGCGGCCAATCCGCTGCGGATCCGCGGCAATCCGCTGCGGATTCGCAGCCAAATCCGCACTGTGTGCACATGCCCTAACCCTACCCCTAACCCTACCCCTAATTCTAACCCTAGTTCTAACCCTAACCTTAGTAGAAAAAAAAATAAAAAATATTTTATTTATTTTTATTATTCTCCCTATGGGGGTGATAAAGGGGGGTCATTTACTATTTTTTTTATTTTGATCACTGTGATAAGCTATATCACAGTGATCAAAATACATCTGAAACGAATCTGCCAGCCGGCAGATTCGACGGGCGCAGTGCGCATGCGCCCGCCATTTTGGAAGATGGCGGCGCCCTTGCAGAAGCCGGATGGATACCGGGAGGCCCGGTAAGTATTAAGGGGGGGTGATCGGATCACGGGGGGGGACCGGAGCACAGGGAGGGGGGACCGGAGCACGGGGGGAGCGGACAGGAGGACGGAGGAGCGGACAGGACGACTTAGGGGGGCGGACCACGTAACGGAGCACTGGGGGGGCGATCGGTGGGGTGGGGGGGGGACAGATTAGGTTTTCCAGCCATGGCCGATGATATTGCAGCATCGGCCATGGCTGGATTGTAATATTTCACCGTTTTTTGGGGTGAAATATTACAAATCGCTCTGATTGGCAGTTTCACTTTCAACAGCCAATCAGAGCGATCGTAGCCACGAGGGGGTGAAGCCACCCCCCCTGGGCTGAAGCACCACTCCCCCTGTTCCTGGAGATCAGGTGAAATTGGAGTTAACCCTTTCACCCGATCTGCAGGAGCGCGATCCCTCCATGACGCATACGCTGCGTCACAGGTCGGATTTGCCCCGACTTTCATGACGCAGCGTATGCGTCAAAGGTCGGGAAGGGGTTAAAATCTTCCCTGGTCTGTTTTGTAGTGAAAATAGGGTCTAGAGTATCGCCACCTTCAAGTCTTAACTGTACAAAGTCACCGGGTTCAATGTCCCTGATGATTCTATCCAGTAATGACTGAATGCCGTCATGAACAATATTCACGCCCTCTACAAATGATTGTACACGCTCCAAATTTACAAATCTAACAACAACATATGAATGAGCGGGCACCATCCACCTTATAATATAACTAGGGGATCACCATATGCATACTCTACGTGAGAACGTGTATGCACAAGAATTGGGATCACCACAACAATATTGAAAAAGTATAAACAGTCTTTATTTTGGAACAGTACACACAAAGAATATTGTTAAAAACATTTAAAAGCCCATAACATAGTTATTGGGTATTGGGTCCACATCAAAATAACAGATAAATTCCCGAAATAAGTATAAATCACAGAACAGCCAAATACTTAATAAGATATAAATGCACATAAACAGATCACATATACCAGTCCATCCAAAGAGGTTGCATCTCCAATAGCCCTGTGTGCCAGTATGATTGGTATAGTTTTATTAGAGCCACTATATCCTAAACTCCTGCCTATCAGTACTTGCAGGGAAGGGGGGGAGGCAAACAAAAAATTGTGTTTGTCCTAAATAATGGAGATATACAGGCAAAGTGCCTTCTACCCACTCCAACCCCTCAGCAATGAGAGGGCTCTTACCTAACCTTCCAGGGTGAAAATACCCTAAGATGTCTGGTCTATCCGATCAGAAAGGCTGCGTGCATACAGTGACCCACGCGTATCGACGCTGCAAGCGTCTTCCTCAAGGTCAGTATTTGTCAAAAGTGGTACATTCCCAAGTTTAAATAGAAACAAGAAATGTTTGAACACATACCAGGTGTGTACAGCAATGGCGGTAGCGGTTCATCCTGTCGGCGTATCTAAGATCTCACCGCGCAGGCGTTAGGAATTTTCACCTGCTCCCGACTCAGACACAGTGCGCATGTATTGGGCGCCATTAGGATTATCCCCATAGAGCTGGTAAGTAACTACTTCCGCCCACAGATACGGTATCCTCTTAGGTTCAGTGAGGGCGGTCGCACACAGCGACAGTGTGATTTTCGCCCTGGAGACATACAATCAGGTTTCCTGTGCAAGCGCTCACCACACTTACCCTGGCCAGGGCACACACTTATCACGCATACACTCGCGCTTCAGATGGTCCTGCACATATACTATCAGACTACCAAAAGGGGTTCTCCCATGAATCCAACACTGCACCTTATAAGCCCCAAGATCACCGCAATGATAACATTCATTAATATGACTTATATGTCATACTAAACAAAGGGGCAACATATTGCTAGTGAGGTGTTGTAAACATACTTAGGAAACAGTGCTATAAGAAAGCACCCTATCCATCTGATGTATACCATACATTATTGTAAGTGCTGCAGATCAGGTAATAATAAAGACGCACATTGATAGAAACTCTCACACATAATGTTGACAGTCTGAATATGCCTATACTGTCCAGGAAATAAATTTCCTAAGGTTCCCAGTAGTTCTTTCGAATATTGTGTTCTTCTTTGGATGGTCCAATCTTGCCCAAATTCCTGTAGAGCTGCATATTATAGGTAGCGACCCGGGTTCTCCATATGGGCTACCTAGAATGTAAAAGGTAAAATAAAGGGCAAAATAAAACAAGATGGCACAATAAAGAACAGCCTAGAGGCAGTACATACTCCACCATTATCATGCGAGTGGTGCTATGCATGGTTATGTTCATAACAATCCCAAAAAGAACTTAGGAACAATTGCCTAAAGCTTTTTGTAGAAGCCCGTGTATAGCAGCTCCTCGTTCATGCCTCCCGGTGCCAAGCTTTTAAGTTCGTATATTAGGCGGGACTCCCTTCTCAATAGTTCATCTGTTATCCTACCCCCCCTAATGTTAGGTGTCACCCCTTCTAGGCCCATCACCCGAAGGGTCCTATGGCTACCATTATGGGATTCCAGAAAATGGGCTGCTACGGACGTGATCTGTTTCCCCTTTTCCTTGTCCGTTTTGGCTGTGGTAATATTCAAAATGTGTTGTTGTACCCTCCGGCGCAACTCCTGAGTAGTTTGCCCCACATAAATTTTCTGGCAACCACAGACAAGGGCATACACCAAATTTCGTGTGCGGCAGTTAAAATACGCTTTTGATTTCACCTGAAAGGGCAAAGATGGGACAAAAGTCCCCAAACCAGCCAGCATGAATGGACATACAGAACAGCTACCCCATGGAAAGGAGCCAATAATAGTTTTACCTGAGCCTGTTCTTGTAGTCGGCCGTCTGTAGTGACTCCTTGATAGACAGTCCTTCAAATTCATTGCTCTCCTGGCCACCACCCTTGGCTTACTCGAAATCATTGTCCTTAGTCTTGTATCACTCAATAAGATACCCCAGTTCGATTCCATAAAGTGATGGATATCCCTCCATTGGTTGTTGAATTTGGTCACAAGGCTTAATTGATTTTTATTGTTCCTTTGTTGTGTTCTCAGGACCTCCTCTCTCGATCTCTGTCGTGAGAATTCAAACGCCCTCGAGATCACCCTACGTGGGTATCCCCGTTCTTGGAAACGATTTGTGAGTAGTTTTGACTCCTCCTGAAAGTTTGTCATAGTGCTACAGTTTCTCCTGACCCGCAGGAACTGCCCCTTAGGGATACTATTTCGTAGATGGTGCGAATGAAAACTAGAGTAGTGAAGGATATTATTGGTAGCCGTTTTCTTGCGAAAGAGGGTAGTATTGATACGATTATCTTTGATCATAACCTTCAGGTCCAAAATGTCCACAGAGCTCCTGGAGTAGCATGATGTTAACCGGATATTATAGCAATTGGTATAGCAATTCCGCCGTACCTGTCCACAAGACAATAACATCGTCAATAAAACGGTACCACTTTAAGACATGTTCTTGAAAATATCAGTTCTTGATCACCCGGGTCTCCTCCCACCATCCCATAAAGAGGTTTGCGTATGGGGGCGCGCACCTGGCCCCCATAGCTGTTCCCGACACTTGCCTGTAATAGACCCTATCAAAAATAAAATAGTTTTTCTCCAAAATAATTCTGAGAAGGTCCAGAACAAACGAATCATGACCCCTATTACCAGTTGTATATTTGTCCAAAAAGTATCCCACCGCGGCAATAGCTAAGTCATGGTTGATGTTAGTGTATAGCGCCTCCACGTCAAATGTGGCCAGAATGGTGTCATCAGGTAGTCTCAGGGGGTCCAGCTGTTGGATCAAGAAGGATGAGTCCCGTATATAGGAGTCAAGTTTTAGGACCATGGGCTGCAGAAAAAAGTCCAAATAAATACATGATCTCTCATAGAGTCCCCCAATTCCCGACACTATGGGTCTGCCCGGTGGTTCCAACAACGACTTATGTATCTTTGGTAACATATAGAACGTTGGAACCACCAGGTGTTTCACTGTAAGGAAGTCCAGTTCCTTTTTATTAATAATGCCGTGAACAAAAGCCCCATCCAGGAGTCTATCCAAACTGGACTTAAATACCAGTGTCGGGTCCGAGGGTAGGGCAATAAAAGACAGGACCTCACTCCCAGGGGCCTGAGAGTTCAGATCTTCCCTGCCTGGGAGGTTGACTCTGATTTCAGGGGGGTCTGGGAAAAAGGCTTACATAGTTGTTCGTATATACTTATTGATTTACTCATCAATCATGATCACAAGGTATTAGCAAATTTGAAGGAAGAAATCAGAAATAAGGAGGCAAAACTTGAAATATTTGATAAAAAGGATAGAGTCAACCCCTTTAAAGAGCACCTTAAAGTGATTATTGATAAATTTGAAAAGGATGTAATTAGAGGCAAAAAGGACAAATTTCAGAGGGACAAAACGGACTATGCGGAAGGGAGGGCCTTTAGGTGGACACACCAGGGTAACAAAAGACTGGTTCATAGGAGACGACAGGCCCAGGCTGTGCATGTTGATGATGGAACCCAGGAATTAGCTTCGAGTGATTTTTTATCCACCGACACCAGCGACCGCGAAATCGGCACAGACGCGGGAGAAGGAAACAGGCTGGAGAGAAAAAAGAGGAATGGCAGACACAGGGAGTGGTCACCGAGCTTCAAGCGGGTCACCCGGTACAACAACCGCAAGCGATAGAGGATACAATATGTAGGCCGCACCATACAAACGATGCATGCGAGACTAAATAAACATAGACAGAACATAAAAATGGCTTCATGTTACACAGCCTATCAAAGCATTTTTTATTGATGCACCAAAAAAATTGGAAAGTGATGCAACTAACAATTATTGACCATATACCTGAGCATGTAACACACCGTTTGAGTAGTATAATAAAAAAAGAAAGCTTCTGGATTTTTAAGCTTGGTACACTGGCCCCTGAGGGTCTAAACCTCATGATTGAGAAAGTTACTAACTAGACGTCTATTTGTATTTTTTTTTCCTTATTTTTTATGATAATTATTTATGCTGATTTTTTATTATTATTGCTTTACTTTATTATTACTTTGGTGATTATTTTTATTTTGTATTCTTATTTTTTCTTTTTGGTTTTTATTGGGCAATTTGTTGCTGCTAAAATCTTGTAACAAATGATACATGCCTACTATCTGTATGTTATATTTGCTGCTTTGCTGCTAAAATGTTGTAATAAATGATACATGCCCACTTTTTGTATGTTACATTTGCATATGTAATTACCAATGTTCTGTGATTTGTCCTTGTAAGGTTAAATACTGCTTCCTTGCATATCATTAATAAATATTCACCTGAAGAAGACGGCGTACGCCATTGAAACGCATTGTGGTTTTACCCTAACTGGTGGAATCTTATCTGAGATCCGGATGATAGGCAAGTGCCTCAACGTGTTTCCCTTCCATAATGCAAGTTCATCAGGAGGCAAATGAATTAGCCGATGTCAGAAGATGCAAGACAAATGGCAGTCAGGACATCCTGGTTGCAGGTGTATGGTGTGCCAGGAAAGTGTGGGGTTTAAATGGCCCGCTTAATTAGGCCAAAGAACTGTGGGTAAAAACACATGAGGGTATACTCAGCGTCACCATACCTGGTATAAGTGTCCCATATTCCAAACTGCGCATGCCTGGTCGCCACACAGGCACTAGAGGTACAAATAGTTCTCTCATGTCTGCGCTTCCATCGCTTAGCCACATTTGCGTCTGCACAGTTCACCATACTGCGTTCCATTTTGCGCACGCGCATTCTCACATTGAGGTGGTGACATGTAAACGAGCTGCACTTAACCCAGTGCACGCCCACCAGCGCCAAAGACTCACCACATCCCTCCCAAGCATGCGTCGCTTCCTTCCTGCGCATGCGCAATTCAAAATACTGTGTTCCATTTGGCACAGGCGCACTATTACCCTAGGGTGGTGTGTAAGGGAATTCTCAAAATGAATACTTATCCTGTAAATCCCTGTTGGTCTTTGTTAGAGTGGCTTGCAGCAACTAAGTCCCAACAATATCCTCGGGACAGATATAACTAGTCTCATCAGCGGTGCAGCCAGGGATTGGAGGTAGCTGTATCCTGTGTATGGTCAGCTCAAAAGTCCTGCAAAACAGTTTCCAACTACCAGCAGGACTATTATATCAGCAGTCTGCTAGAGGTAGGTAGTTTTCACGTAAATTCTAGATATTTTATAAGTTTGACAAATTATCTGTTACGGCTAGCGGAACGCACCGAGTAAATATAGCTGTTTATTATAAATGGTGCGTTCGCAGCCCGGGGTCCACCGTGCAGGAGGAACCTGCTGCTAGTGAATGGTGGCACTGTTTGGCAGTATAGACTAGCTCTGTTACTTCACAGAGTAGCCGTGAGAGGAAAGCACTGCGCCCTGTTAGCCTCACAGGAGCACAAGCTTGCTGCCGAACTGATAGCAGTCAGTGGTTATGCACACACGCAATCTCCTCACCGGAGGTGCCGGAATTCTAGGGGCTTATTTCAGCCGGGTCCCTGAATACGTTCATACAATCTCCTCACCGGAGGTGCCGGTATTCTAGGGGCTTATTTCAGCCGGGTCCCTGAATCCATTCACACATTACCACACTGGCGCAAAGCACATATTTGGATTGATACGTGCGGCCATGCGAGCCTTTTATAGCTGCAGCAAGTACAAGACCTTCCTAGAAGGACCAATGAGAGGCTGCCACAGAGCCTGAGCACCTTCAGGACCTTCCTGGAGAACCAATGGACTTTGCTGCAGTATCCAAGCATGTGACCCTCGATCTCCAATGAGAAATCTTACCCTGGGCATGCTCAGAAGGAGAAAAGCAGGACTTAGTCCCAAAAGCGTCTGCTCGCCGCTGCCCAGCACTGACTTCAATGGCAGAAGCTGGAAAAGCAGGAGTAACCCTTTGTACAGAGTCAGACTAAGCGAGACGCTGGGACCGATGTCTCCGCTGAGCAGACTCCACTGTGGCAGGAGACGAATGGGAGACCGCAGCGGAGATAACCCGAGATTCCCCCTGTGCAGAGGCGGGAACTTGACCCCTAACATTACCCCCCCTAGGGCCCCCCCTCCCTTGGACCTCGCTACGCTCGAAGGCAGCAATGAGCTGCGGAGCCTGAATGTGCTCAGCAGGCTCCCAGGACCTATCTTCAGGACCATTACCCTTCCAGTCCACCAAATAATTTTTTTTTCCACGTACCACCTCGCACCCCAAAAAAGCGTTCACCTCGTAATCGTCCGTAGACGAACCCAATGTCCCGGCAGATGACTCGGAAAACCGGGACATGTAAGGTGTCGGTGATACCCAGGCCACAGGATTAACCTGTTCGAAGACCTTGAAAGGGCCCAAGTAGCGAGGTGCAAACTTAGTGGACTCAACTCGCAGCCTGATGTTATGGGCGGAGAGCCACACCAAGTCGCCAGGAGCAAAGGTCAGAGCGGGGCGCCGATGTGCATCGGCGGAGGACCTCATTCTCTCCTTGGAGGCCCGAATGGCATCCTGAGTGCGGTCCCAAATATCCCGTGCCTCCAAAGCCCAGTCTGCCACCCTGGAATCAGCGGAAGACACGGGCATGGGCACAGGTACCCGCGGATGCTGACCATAGTTAAGGAGGAATGGGGTTTGTCCAGTGGAATTGGCTACGGCGTTGTTCAGCGCAAACTCCGCCCACGGTAGCAAGGATGCGAAGTCATCCTGCCTGGCTGAGACAAAATGTCGCAGATATGTGACCAAGGTCTGGTTGGCCCTCTCTACCAACCCATTCGTCTCGCGATGATATGCGGACGAGAGATTCAACTCAATGCTGAGAAGACGACAAAGCTCTCTCCAGAACCGAGATGCAAACTGGGGACCCCGGTCACTGACAATTTTGTCCGGCATACCGTGTAGGTGGAAAATGTGTTTTATAAACAACGCTGCCAAGGCCCGTGCAGAAGGTAGCCGTGGAAGCGGTACCAAGTGCACCATTTTAGAAAAATGATCGGTGATAACCCAAATGATGGTACAGCCACAAGACTTGGGCAAACCCACCACAAAGTCCATCCTGACCATCTCCCAGGGCCTGTCTGCCACCGGCAAGGGATAGAGTAACCCAGCTGGCCGTTGTCGAGGAGACTTATTTTTGGCGCAGGAGACACACGCCCGAATATAATCTCCGATGTCACGGACCATATGTGGCCACCAGTACGTCCTCACCAGCAGTTCAGATGTCCTCTTTGTCCCAAAGTGTCCACCCACCCTGGACGAATGAGCCCAAGAAAGAACCTCCGGTCGCAAATTAATGGGTACAAAAGTCTTGCCGGAGGCACAGACTCTAGCGAAACCGGAGCTACGGTTCAGGCTCTCAGAAGGGACAATAAGGCGAGGCTCCCCTTCCTCCTCCTCAGATGACACAATGGAGCGAGAGAGGGCGTCAGCACGAATTTTCTTCGACCCAGCAAGATAATGGAGAGTGAAGTGGAACCGGGAGAAGAACAAGGACCATCTGGCCTGACGAGAATTTAGCAGCTGGGCTGTTTGCAAATATACCAGATTTTTGTGGTCCGTGAAGACTTGAAAGGGAAAGCGAGCCCCCTCCAAAAGATGTCTCCACTCCGAGAAAGCCAACTTCATTGCTAGCAACTCCCTGTCCCCGATGGAATAATTCCTCTCCGCTGGTGTGAAGGTCTTGGAGAAGAAGAAGCAAGGATGCTTCCGACCTTGAGCATCCTTTTGGAAGAGGACTGCTCCTGCACCAACGGATGAGGCATCCACCTCCAATATAAGCGGCTTATCAACATCGGGACAATGTAGGATGGGAGCGCTAGCAAAATGAGACTTAATGGAAGAGAACGCCCTGGAGACCTCTTCAGACCACAATTTGGGATTTGCTCCCTTCTTGGTGAGGGCTACCAAGGGAGCTACCAAAGTTGAGAAGTGGGGAATGAACTGGCGATAGTAATTAATTAACCCCATAAAGTGCTGCACCGCTTTAAGAGAATGGGGTTCTTGCCAGTCCATCACAGCCTGTAGTTTGGCAGGATCCATAGCCAATCCCTGGGCAGAGATGATATAGCCCAGGAAAGGTAAAGACTCCTGCTCAAACATACACTTCTCCAACTTTGCATACAGGGAATTTGCCCATAAGAGGTCGAAGACTCTGCCAACATCTCTCCGGTGGGAGTCAATATCTGGAGAGAAGATGAGAATATCATCCAGATAGACTACGACCGAGGTGGAGAGCATATCCCAGAAGATATTGTTGACAAAGTCTTGGGAAACGGCTGGGGCATTACAGAGCCCAAAGGGCATCACTAGATACTCATAGTGCCCATCCCTGGTATTAAACGCCGACTTCCATTTGTCCCCCTCACGGATGCGAATCAGATTATAAGCACCCCGCAGATCTAATTTAGTAAATACCCTTGCTCCCCGTAGCCTATCAAAGAGCTCTGAAATCAGGGGCAACGGGTACTTATTCTTAACGGTGATGGCGTTAAGACCCCTGTAATCTATGCAAGGACATAACTCTCCGTTCTTCTTCTTCACGAAGAAGAACCCCGCCCCTGCAGGTGACACTGACTTCCTAATGAACCCTCTTGCCAAATTCTCCTGGATGTATTGGGACATAGCCTCCGTCTCCGGGAGAGAGAGAGGGGATAGACACGCCCCCGAGGAGGTTCTGCTCCAGGCAAGAGATCAATAGGACAGTCATAGGGACGGTGAGGTGGAACAGTCTCCGCAGCCTTTTTGGAGAAGACGTCTGCATAGGACCAATAGCATTTGGGAAGAGAAGAAAGATCTGCGGGTGTCTCAGTGGTGGAAACCTGAACGCACTCTCTCACACATCTGCCCTTACATGATTCACTCTAACCCAATATCCTCCCAGAGGTCCACTCAATATGTGGGGAGTGGAAACGGAGCCAGGGTATTCCCAGCAGAATCTCGTCCATTCCCTCGGGAAGGACAAGAAGGGAAATAATCTCCTGGTGGGAAGGGGACATGGATAACGTGAAAGGGACAGTTTGGTGTGTGATTTGTGTGGGAAGTGTCGACCCATTCACTACTCTAACAGTCACCGGTTTGGCGATCATCACCTGAGGTATTGCATGGCGCAGAGCAAAAGCAGAGGACATGAAATTCCCCTCTGCTCCAGAGTCCACACAAAGTTCGACTGTTAGAGAAGATGAGCCTAACGTGATTGTCCCTTTAAAGGACAACTTGGAGGAAAATGCCACTGTGTCTAGTGAACCTCCTCCAATGGTTACTAGACGCGATCGTTCTCCCGACCGCCGTGGACATTTATTGGCATAATGTCCTAGTTGTTGGCAATTTTTACAAACCACGGGTACCCGAGCGAGCCGGGAGTTAGGTCCCGCTCGAGAAACCTCCATGGCCTCATGGGAGTCGGACACCTGAACGGAAGATTCTAGAGGTCTGGCAAAGGTGGGAGCCAGCCGAAACCGCTGCCTACACTGGGTCCACTCTAACCTCCGCTCGTTAAAACGGAGGTCGATGCGGGTAGATATAGTAATGAGCTCCTCCAGTGTGGTGGGAATCTCCCTGGTGGCCAAGGCGTCCTTCACATGGTCTGTCAGTCCTTTCCAGAACACCGGAATAAGGACTTTATCCGGCCACTCCAGCTCTGAGACCAGAGTCCGGAATTGGACGGCGAAGTGACTGACCATGGACGAACCCTGTTTTATTGCCAACAATTGGAGCGTGGTATCGTGGGTGACACGAGGTCCCAAAAAGACCTGTTTCAGAGCGTCCAGGGAAAGATGAGCACTCTGCACCACACGATCATTACGCTCCCATAGTGGCCTTGCCCACTCCAACGCCCTGCCCGACAAAAGGGATAAAATAAATCCCACTTTCTCCCGTTCCGTAGGAAAACGTGCAGCCAGGAGCTCAAGATGTATGGAGCACTGACTCACGAATCCCCGACATAGCTTACTGTCACCAGCAAACTTGTCTGGAAGCGGGAGACGGGATAAAGTCGGAGCAGGGGTATGGCAGATGGCAAACTGGCTGCAGCTACACTTGCAGCCTGAACAGCGACTGCGGTAACATCCACAGCTGAGGTTGTGCACTCAAGAACCGCCAACCTACCCTCCAGCTGCTGGATGTACCGCTGTAAACACTGATCATCCGCCATTTACTAGCCAGACCCTAGCGCTAGTATTCTGTTTCGGCTAGCGGAACGCACCGAGTAAATATAGCTGTTTATTATAAATGGTGCGTTCTGTTGTGGATTCTGTTTGCGGGCTCCCTCTGGTGGTTACTGCTGGTACTGGGTGACTTTGGTGGGTTGCGGCCTTTGGTTTCCATCTGTCCATCAGAGGCTGGGTGTTTCCTATTTTACCTGGCCTCTCTGTCATTTCCCTTGCCGGCTAACAATGTGTTCAGATGTGCTCTGTTTGGTTCCTGCCTACCTGCTCCCAGATCTTTCAGGATAAGCTAAGTGCTGATTTTCAGTTGTTTGGTTTTTTGTCCAGCTTGCTTAGAATGTCTCTTTGTTAGCTGGTTGCTCTAGTGGACTGAGGTTCTTCCCATGTGCCATGAGTTGGCACATGGGTTCTTGTAATCTCAGGATGGTTTTTTTGATTAGGGTTTTTTGCTGACCGCTCAGTCCCCTTTTGTGTCATTCTGCTTTCTAGTTTTCAGCGGGCCTCTATTTGCTAAAGCTATATACATCATCTCTATGTATGTGCCTTCCTCTCATTTCACCGTCAATACATGTGGGGGGCAACTATATCTTTGGGGTTAATTCCTCTGGAGGCAAGTGAGGTCTTTGTTTTCTCTGCAGTACTAGTTAGCTCTTAGGCTGGTGCGTGGCGTCTAGAACCAACGTAGGCACGCTCCCTGGCTATCTCTAGTTGCGTTTGTCAGGCGTAGGGCAGCGGTCAGCCCAGGTTCCATCACCCTAGAGCTCGTCCGATATTTATTATACTTTGCTTATCCTGTGCTATCCCTAGCCATTGGGGATTCATGACAGTATAGCCGGCCCACAAAGTGTTAATTGTTTGGGCTGAAGCAGGAGGAAAAGAAGTGTTCAAGGAAAATTTTTTTTTTTTTTTTTTTCCTTCAGAGTTTTGCTGCCTAGCCCTTAATTGCTGTCTAGCTGCTTCTTACCTCCTCTTAACCCTTGAATGGCTCTGATCTTAGCTGTTTATCATGGATGTCCAGAGTTTGGCTTCCAGCCTGAGTAATCTCGCGGCAAAGGTTCAAAACATACAGGATTTCGTTGTTCACACTCCCATGTCTGAACCTAGAATTCCTATTCCAGAGTTTTTTTCTGGAGATAGATCTACCTTCCTGAATTTCAGGAACAATTGTGAATTGTTTCTCTCTTTGAAATCTCGCTCCTCTGGAGACCCTGCTCAACAGGTCAAGATTGTTATATCGTTCCTACGGGGCGACCCTCAGAATTGGGCATTTGCATTGGCACCAGGGGATCCTGCATTGCTCAGTGTGGATGCGTTTTTTCTGGCATTGGGATTGCTCTATGAGGAACCTAACCTAGAGATTCAGGCTGACAAGGCTTTATTGGCCCTCTCTCAGGGGCATGATGAAGCGGAAATATATTGTCAGAAATTTCGGAAATGGTCGGTGCTTACTCAGTGGAATGAGTGCGCCCTGGCTGCAAACTTCAGAAATGGTCTTTCTGAGGCCATTAAGGATATTATGGTGGGGTTCCCTGCGCCTACAGGTCTGAATGAGTCTATGGCTATGGCCATTCAGATTGATCGGCGTTTACGGGAGCGCAAACCCGTGCACCAGTTGGCGGTGTCTTCTGAACAGGCACCTGAGACTATGCAATGTGATAGAATTCAGTCCAGAAGTGAACGGCAAAATTATAGGCGGAAAAATGGTTTGTGTTTTTATTGTGGTGATTCAGCTCATGTTATATCAGCATGCTCTAAACGCACAAAAAGGGTTGATAAATCTTTTGCCATTGATACTCTGCAGTCTAAGTTCATTTTGTCTGTGACTCTGATTTTTTCACTGTCTTCCATTTCCGTCGATGCCTATGTGGATTCAGGCGCTGCCCTGAGTCTTATGGATTGGTCATTTGCTAAACGCTGCGGTTTTAGTCTAGAGCCTCTGGAAGTTCCTATTCCTCTGAAAGGAATTGATTCTACACCATTGGCTATGAATAAACCGCAGTATTGGACACAAGTGACCATGCGCATGACTCCCGTTCATCAGGAGGTGATTCGCTTCCTTGTACTGTATAATTTACATGATGTACTAGTGCTTGGTCTGCCATGGTTACAAACTCATAATCCTGTCCTGGACTGGAAAACAATGTCTGTGCTAAGCTGGGGATGTCACGGGGTTCATGATGATGCACCTCCGATTTCTATAGCTTCATCTACTCCTTCGGAGATCCCTGCGTTTTTGTCGGATTATAGGGATGTTTTTGAGGAGCCTAAGCTCAATTCGCTCCCTCCCCATAGAGAGTGTGACTGTGCTATAGAATTGATTCCTGGCAGTAAGTTCCCTAAGGGTCGTTTATTTAATCTGTCACTGCCAGAGCATACTGCTATGCGGAATTATATTAAGGAGTCCTTGGAAAAGGGACATATTCGTCCATCTTCGTCCCCTCTGGGAGCAGGTTTTTTTTTCGTGGCAAAAAAAGATGGTTCCCTGAGGCCTTGTATAGATTATCGCCTTCTGAATAAGATTACAGTCAAATACCAGTATCCATTGCCATTATTTACTGATTTGTTTGCT
Source organism: Ranitomeya variabilis (assembly GCF_051348905.1). Classification (NCBI taxonomy): domain Eukaryota; kingdom Metazoa; phylum Chordata; class Amphibia; order Anura; family Dendrobatidae; genus Ranitomeya; species Ranitomeya variabilis. The sequence goes on along the minus strand of NC_135235.1, from coordinate 380,274,704 downwards.
CGCATTAAGGGGGCTAGGTGGTTCACTAAAATAGATCTTCGTGGTGCGTATAATCTGGTGCGGATAAAACAGGGTGATGAGTGGAAAACCGCATTTAATACGCCTGAGGGCCATTTTGAGTATTTGGTAATGCCTTTTGGACTCTCCAATGCTCCGTCAGTCTTTCAGTCCTTTATGCACAATATTTTCCGTGAATATCTGGATAAGTTTATGATTGTGTATTTGGATGATATTTTGGTGTTTTCTGATGACTGGGAGTCTCATGTTCTACAGGTCAGGAAGGTGTTTCAGGTTTTGCGGGCCAATTCTCTGTTTGTGAAGGGCTCAAAGTGTCTCTTCGGAGTCCAGAAGATTTCTTTTTTGGGGTACATTTTTTCTCCTTCTACTATTGAGATGGATCCCGTTAAGGTTCAGGCTATTTGTGACTGGACACAACCTACATCTGTTAAGAGCCTTCAGAAGTTCTTGGGGTTTGCTAATTTTTATCGTCGGTTCATTGCTAATTTTTCCAGTATTGTTAAACCTTTGACTGATTTGACTAAAAAGGGTGCTGATGTTGCTGATTGGTCTCCTGCGGCCGTGGAGGCCTTTCGGGAACTTAAGCGCCGGTTTTCTTCTGCTCCTGTGTTGTGTCAACCAGATGTTTCACTTCCTTTCCAGGTGGAGGTTGATGCTTCCGAGATTGGAGCGGGGGCGGTTTTGTCACAGAGAAGTTCTAATGGCTCGGTGATGAAGCCATGTGCTTTCTTCTCTAGAAAATTCTCGCCCGCCGAGCGCAATTGTGATGTGGGTAATCGGGAGCTTTTGGCCATGAAGTGGGCATTTGAGGAGTGGCGTCATTGGCTTGAGGGTGCTAAACATCGCGTGGTGGTCTTGACTGATCACAAGAATCTCATTTACCTTGAGTCTGCCAGGCGTTTGAATCCTAGACAGGCTCGTTGGTCGTTATTTTTTTCTCGTTTCAATTTCGTGGTTTCATACCTGCCAGGTTCAAAGAATGTGAAGGCAGATGCTCTTTCCAGGAGTTTTGTGCCTGACTCTCCTGGAGACACTGGGCCTGCTGGTATCCTTAGGGATGGAGTAATATTGTCCGCCGTATCCCCAGACTTGCGACGCGCATTGCAGGAGTTTCAGGTGGATAAACCGGATCGATGTCCACCAGAAAGACTGTTTGTTCCGGATGATTGGACCAGTAGAGTCATCTCCGAGGTCCATTCTTCTGTGTTGGCTGGTCATCCTGGAATATTTGGTACAAGAGACTTGGTGGCCAGGTCTTTTTGGTGGCCTTCCTTGTCTAGGGATGTGCGTACCTTTGTGCAGTCTTGTGAAGTGTGTGCTCGAGCTAAGCCTTGCTGTTCACGGGCTAGTGGGTTGTTGTTATCCTTGCCCATCCCGAAGAGGCCTTGGACGCACATTTCCATGGATTTTATTTCTGATCTCCCGGTTTCACAGAAAATGTCCGTTATCTGGGTTGTGTGTGACCGCTTTTCTAAGATGGTTCATTTGGTGCCCTTGCCTAAGTTGCCCTCCTCCTCTGAGTTGGTTGCTTTGTTTTTTCAGAACGTGGTTCGTTTGCATGGGATTCCGGAGAATATCGTTTCTGACAGGGGATCCCAGTTTGTGTCTAGATTTTGGCGGACGTTTTGTGCCAAGATGGGCATTGATTTGTCTTTCTCGTCTGCATTCCATCCTCAGACGAATGGCCAGACGGAGCGAACTAATCAGACCTTGGAAACTTATTTGAGGTGTTTTGTTTCTGCTGATCAGGATGACTGGGTTGCTTTTTTGCCACTGGCCGAATTTGCTCTTAATAATCGGGCTAGTTCGGCCACGTTGGTCTCTCCTTTTTTTTGTAATTCGGGGTTTCATCCTCGCTTTTCCTCTGGTCAGGTGGAGTCTTCGGATTGTCCTGGAGTGGACGTGGTGGTGGACAGGCTACATCACATTTGGAATCAGGTGGTGGACAATTTGAAGTTATCTCAGGAGAAGACTCAGCAGTTTGCTAATCGCCGTCGCCGCGTGGGTCCCCGACTTCTTGTTGGGGACTTGGTGTGGTTGTCTTCTCGTTTTGTCCCTATGAAGGTCTCTTCTCCTAAGTTCAAGCCTCGGTTCATCGGTCCTTATAGGATCTTGGAGATTCTTAACCCTGTATCTTTTCGTTTGGATCTCCCAGCATCGTTCGCTATTCATAATGTGTTCCATCGGTCGTTGTTGCGGAGGTATGAGGTGCCTGTTGTTCCTTCGGTCGAGCCTCCTGCTCCGGTGCTGGTGGAGGGAGAATTGGAGTATGTTGTTGAAAAGATCTTGGATTCTCGTGTTTCCAGACGCAAACTCCAGTATTTGGTTAAGTGGAAGGGTTATGGTCAGGAGGACAATTCCTGGGTGGTCGCCTCCGATGTTCATGCGACTGATTTGGTCCGCGCCTTCCATAGAGCTCACCCTGATCGCCCTGGGGGTTCTCGTGAGGGTTCGGTGACCCCTCCTCAAGGGGGGGGTACTGTTGTGGATTCTGTTTGCGGGCTCCCTCTGGTGGTTACTGCTGGTACTGGGTGACTTTGGTGGGTTGCGGCCTTTGGTTTCCATCTGTCCATCAGAGGCTGGGTGTTTCCTATTTTACCTGGCCTCTCTGTCATTTCCCTTGCCGGCTAACAATGTGTTCAGATGTGCTCTGTTTGGTTCCTGCCTACCTGCTCCCAGATCTTTCAGGATAAGCTAAGTGCTGATTTTCAGTTGTTTGGTTTTTTGTCCAGCTTGCTTAGAATGTCTCTTTGTTAGCTGGTTGCTCTAGTGGACTGAGGTTCTCCCCATGTGCCATGAGTTGGCACATGGGTTCTTGTAATCTCAGGATGGTTTTTTTGATTAGGGTTTTTTGCTGACCGCTCAGTCCCCTTTTGTGTCATTCTGCTTTCTAGTTTTCAGCGGGCCTCTATTTGCTAAAGCTATATACATCATCTCTATGTATGTGCCTTCCTCTCATTTCACCGTCAATACATGTGGGGGGCAACTATATCTTTGGGGTTAATTCCTCTGGAGGCAAGTGAGGTCTTTGTTTTCTCTGCAGTACTAGTTAGCTCTAAGGCTGGTGCGTGGCGTCTAGAACCAACGTAGGCACGCTCCCTGGCTATCTCTAGTTGCGTTTGTCAGGCGTAGGGCAGCGGTCAGCCCAGGTTCCATCACCCTAGAGCTCGTCCGATATTTATTATACTTTGCTTATCCTGTGCTATCCCTAGCCATTGGGGATTCATGACAGCGTTCGCAGCCCGGGGTCCACCGTGCAGGAGGAACCTGCTGCTAGTGAATGGTGGCACTGTTTGGCGGTATAGACTAGCTCTGTTACTTCACAGAGTAGCCGTGAGAGGAAAGCACTGTGCTCTGTTAGCCTCACAGGAGCACAAGCTTGCTGCCGAACTGATAGTAGTCAGTGGTTATGCACACACGGAATTCTAGGGACTTATTTCAGCCGGGTCCCTGAATACGTTCATACAATCTTCTCACCGGAGGTGCCGGTATTCTAGGGGCTTATTTCAGCCGGGTCCCTGAATCCATTCACACATAACCACACTGGCGCAAAGCACATATTTGGATTGATACTAGCGCATGGCTGTGCGGCCATGCGAGCCTTTTATAGCTGCAGAAAGTACAAGACCTTCCTAGAAGGACCAATGAGAGGCTGCCACAGAGCCTGAGCACCTTCAGGACCTTCCTGGAGAACCAATGGACTTTGCTGCAGTATCCAAGCATGTGACCCTCGATCTCCAATGAGAGATCTTACCCTGGGCATGCTCAGAAGGAGAAAAGCAGGACTTAGTCCCAAAAGCATCTGCTCGCCACTGCCCAGCACTGGCTTCAATGGCAGGAGTAACCCTTTGTACAGAGTCAGACTGAGCGAGACGCTGGGACCGAAGTCTCCGCTGAGCAGACTCCACTGTGGCAGGAGACGAATGGGAGACCGCAGCGGAGATAGCCTGAGATTCCCCCTGTGCGGAGGCTGGAACTCGGCCCCTAATATTATCTACTTTAAGTTCAGTTTTTAAAAAGTGTTAACTACTTTAAAAACTCGAGGTTTAAGATATACTCTTACCATTATCCAATACAAGGCTAGAGGAGTCCATTTAGCGAAGTTTACATTAATATGATCTTTTCCAAACTATGAGCAAATTGATTAACTATTTTTGACAAAGATAGCAAAAAACACACTTCTCTTGGTGATGGAAAGGACATCTAGAGGGGTTATGAAGGAGGCTGTTTGTGACGTCAGGGACGCACGAAAAGAGAGTGGATCCTCTGGGTCACGGTACTGACGCACCCACGAATGAGCGTACCCGGGATTGACAACCCCTGTACAGGGATAGTTGGGAGCAGGCCCGAGAGGGTCAAATACCGCAACAGCCGGCACCAAGAGGGACGGCTCAGGAAGAGACAGGAGAGGGAGGATGGGAAAAACAAACAGGACTGTAAGGAAAGGGAAACGGGAGACACAGAACGGACCACGGGAGACCGGGCTAGGAAACGGAAGGAGACAGGAGGATATTACGGGAAAATAGTCTGAGAGAGAAAACTAGTCTAGAGCGGACAAGGAGACCGAACAGACAAGGCCTAAACTGAGTACAAACTGCACACAATAATCAGGCGCCTCCATTATGGAGGAAACGCCTGATATAGCCAATGCGGTTACCTGATTGGAGAACCCAGGAGCAGAGAGGACGCGGAAAGGGTTAAGAAGAGGGAAGAGCGCGTGCCCGCGACCTAAGGCGCATGTGCGGAGCAGACACAGGACAGAGGAAGGCGGAAGCACGGTCACCACGCTGAAATCCCCGAGCAGCAGGAAGAGGGACTGAGGAACCAGCGCGATGCCCAGAGCGGTGGGCGGAGACACAGCGGGAGGAGTCGATGGAAGAAGTGGCCGCAGCGTCAGGAAAGGCCGGTATGACAGTACCCCCCCTCTAAGACTCCCCCTACCGAGGTTGGCCAAGAATCTTTTCAGAATCCGTGGAGCGTTAACGTTCTCCCTAGGCTCCTAAGACCTCTCCTCAGGACCAAACCCCTTCCAATCAATAAGATAGAAAACTCTTCCTCTAACCTTCTTCATAGCCAGAATATCCTTTACTTCAAAATCATTATCGATGCCAAAAGGCTGAGGGGAGTCAAGCGGTGCAGGGCAAAATCGATTAAGGATGAGAGGTTTCAGGAGCGAGATATGGAAGGCGTTAGGGACCCGGAGCGAAGCCCTCAACCTCAATTTATAAGCCACGTTGTTAATACGTCCTAAAATCTCGAAGGGACCGATGTATCGAGGACCCAACTTGTAAGAAGGAATCTTCAAGCGGATATGTTTGGTCAAGAGCCAGACCTTGTCATCAGGATGGTACGGTGGAAGATCCCTCCTCCTCTTGTCAGCATGTCTCTTCATCTTGGCTGTGGCTCGTACGAGAGCCTCCTTGGTCTCCTTCTGCTGCAGGGACACCGGAAGGAGAAGACATAGGAAGGGGCACTCCCGGATTCAGACTAGAGACCACAAAGAATGGAGATTTAGAAGTAGCCTCACTGGAATGATTGTTATGGGCAAACAGCCCAAGGAAGAAGAGTTACCCAATCATCGTGATGGGCGTTGGTAAAGTTGCGTAGATAGGAAGTCAAAACTTGATTAATCTGTTCTACTTGCCCGTTGGCCTGAGGATGATAAGCGGAGGAAAAATCCAGAGATATGCCTAAAAGCTTACAGAGAGCTCTCCAGAATTTGGAGGTAAATTGGACCCCTCGATCTGACACAATTCGCTGAGGAAGTCCATGTAACCTGAAGATCTGATGGATGAAGATTCTTGCCAATTCAAGAGCTGAGGGTAATCCAGGCAAGGGAATGAAATGGGTCATCTTGGAGAACCGATCTACCACCACAAAGATGGTTGTGCACCCAGAGGAGCGAGGCAGATCTGTAATGAAATCCATGGCTATTTGCTGCCAAGGAGCTTCGGGAACGGGTAAAGGATGCAAGAGACCAGAAGGCAGCTCTCTCGGTACTTTGTTTCTTGCACAGGTCGTGCAGGAGGCTACAAAATTCAAAGTATCTTGTCAAAGAGACGGCCACCAGTAATACCAGGAGAGAAGAGCAAGAGTCTTCTTGGTACCGACATGTCCAGCAATCTTGGAAGAATGTCCCCAACGCAATACCTCTGTTCTCTTATCACACGGGACGAAAGTTCTGCCAGGTGGAACAGAGAGGAGATCTGAAGGAGCTACCATGATGAGTCTGGCAGGATCAATAACATGTGAAGGATCCTCCTCCATCTCAGGGGATTGCAAGGACCGGGAAAGTGCATCCGCTTTAAAATTCTTATCTCCGGGTCAAAAATGAAGTTTAAAATCAAAACGAGAAGAGAACAAAGACCATCTGGCTTGCCTGGAATTGAGTCTCTGAGCGGACTGAATGTAGGATAAGTTCTTGTGGTCAGTGAAAATTACAAAGGGGTGAATGGCCCCCTCCAAGAGATGATGCCATTCCTGTAGAGCCATCTTTATAGCCAGCAATTCTCGGTCTCCAATTGAATAATTGCACTCCGCGGGAGAAAATGACTTAGAGAAGAACCCACAAGGAACCAGATGGCCAGAGAGAGATTTCTGGGAGAGGATCGCTTTGGCTCCCGAAGAGGAGGCATCCACCTCAAGAACGAAGGGCCTGCTGGCCACTGGTCGATGAAGAACATGAGCAGAAGCAAAGGCCTGTTTTAAGGCGAGAAAGGCGTCTTCAGCCTCCAGAGGCCAAATGTGAGGTCTTGCTCCTTTCCGGGTAAGAGCGATGAGAGGTTTGGTCACTGAAGAGAAATGCAGGACGAATTGTCTATAATAATTTGCGAAGCCCAAAAATCGTTGGATGGCCTTAACTCCAATAGGACGGGGCCATTTGAGTACGGCAGACAATTTCTCAGGATCCATCTTCAACCCCATGTCAGAAATAATAAACCCCAAGAAGGGTAAGGAAGTCTGTTCAAACAAACACTTCTCGATTTTGGCGTAGAGACGATTCTCCCGGAGTTGTTGTAGGACCAGACACTCCTCCTGTGAGAGGATAGGTCGGGAGAAAAAATAGGGATGTCATCAAGGTATACCACCACGCAGGAATACAATAGGTCACGGAAGATCTCATTTACGAACTCCTGGAAGACTGCTGGAGCATTACAGAGACCAAAGGGCATGACCAGGTATTCATAATGACCATCCCAAGTGTTAAAGGCGGTCTTCCACTCGTCTCCAGCGCGTATTCGGACCAAATTATAGGCCCCTCTCAAATCTAGTTTGGAAAAGATCCGGGCTCCTCTCAGTCGATCGAAGAGTTCAGGAATCAGCGGCAGAGGATACCTATTCTTGACTGTGATGGCGTTCAGACCTCGGTAGTCAATACAAGGCCGAAGGGATCCAGCTTTCTTCCGGACGAAGAAAAAACTGACTCCAGCCAGAGAAGAGGACTTCCGGATGAAACCCTTGGCTAAATTCTCTCGGATGTACTCTGACATGGCTAAGGTTTCTGCCGGAGATAGGTTCTGCCCTTGGGAAGAGTAACTCCAGGAGTTAGCTCGATAGGGCAGTCATAGGTTCGATGTGGAGGAAGAGACTCCGCCTCCTTCTTATCAAAGACATCGGCAAACGAGTGATAGGCCGAAGGAAGACTTGGAAGATTGACTGGCACTTGAGGAAGACCAGGACGAGAGATGGACTGCAGGCAACGTTCATGACCCCAGCGGAGTATTTCTCCAGAGCGCCAATCAAGAACTGGCTCGTGCGACCTGAGCCAGGGCAGACCCAAGAGCAGAGCATGGGATAAATTGGGCAAGACATAAAATGCAATCTTCTCCCGGTGTAGAGCTCCAATTTGCATCTCCAACTCGAGAGTAACCACAGTAATGGGATCAGGTAAGAGTTTGCCGTCTACTGCAGAAATTACACGCGGACTCTCAAGGGTAACAACCGGTATCTGAAACTTGTTCACCTCCTCCTCTCGAATGAAATTACCAGCCGCACCCGAGTCCACATACGCCTCCACTGATCTACGCTCAAGACCTAGAAAAATCAATGCTGAAATAGTTAGGGGCAGAGAGGGATTCGGGTCACCTAGGAAGGCCTCTCTTACCTGGCCTAGGTGGAGGAGTTTCCCGGCCTCTCTGGACAGGAACGCAGAAAATTATTAACCCCTCCGCAGTAGAGACACAAACCCTGCGCTAACCTCTCCCTACGCCGCTGCTCCGACAACTTAACTCGATCCACCTGCATAGGCTCTGGAACGGGAGAAGCGGGAGACTTGATTGGAGAAGGACCAGGTACCCACTTAGTCCTAAAGGACCTCCTCTCCCTGACTAATTCCCGAGAGCGTTCCTGGAAACGCAAATCTATACGCGTGGCCAGGGATATAAGATCCTCCAAGGTATTAGGGGTATCCCGACCAGTGTGCTCATCCTTTATCTTGGATGAGAGCCCTCTCCAAAAAGCCCCTACCAATGCCTCATTATTCCACCCAAGCTCAGAGGAAAGTGTCCGAAAAGCGGATAGCATATTGCCCAACAGTAAGGTTTCCCTGTTGGAGTTTAAAGAGAGACTCAGTGGTTGAAGCCACCCGTCCTGGCTCATCAAAGACCTTACGGAAAATGTCTAAAAAGATCTGTATACTGGCAACCACCAGGTCATCCCGCTCCCACAAAGGGTTTACCCAAGACAGAGCCTCTCCCTCAAGATGAGACACAATGAAGGCCACCTTAGCACGATCTGATGGGTATTGCTGGGGTAGGAGCTCGAAGTGTAGACGACACTGGTTCAAAAAACCCCGACACAACTTGGGGTCTCCGCTATATCTAGGGGGCTTTCCCAAACGAGGGGGAGGAAGAGGTACTGGATCACGTTGAGAGACTGAAGAAGCGGCCGCAGACTGAAGAGAAAGTAAACGGTCATCGACGGATGCCATATGAGACTGGGTATTTCGCTGCTGCGCGAGCTCTTGCTGGAGTCCCGCCAGCAGAGGAGCATTCCCAGGATCGGAAGTCTGTAGAGCAGTTAACCGGGAGTCCATAGACTTCATAACAGACATAATCCGGGTCTGATTCTCCCATAAAAACAACAACTCTTTCTGAGTTGCTGCAGAGGCACCAGTGGGGTCCATGGCCTGATTATACTGTGACGTCAGGGACGCACGAAAAGAGAGTGGACCCTCTGGGTCACGGTACTGACGCACCCACGAACGAGCGAACCCGGGATTGACAACCCCTATACAGGGATAGTTGGGAGCAGGCCCGAGGGGGTCAAATACCGCAACAGCCGGCACCAAGAGGGACAGCTCAGGAAGAGACAGGAGAGAGAGGACGGGAAAAATGAACAGGACTGTAAGGAAAGGGAAACGGGAGACACAGAACGGACTACGGGAGACCGGGCTAGGAAACGGAAGGAGACAGATGGATATTACGGGAAAATAGTCTGAGAGAGAAAACTAGTCTAGAGCGGACAAGGAGACCGAACAGACAAGGCCTAAACTGAGTACAAACTGCACACAATAATCAAGCACCTCCATTATGGAAACGCCTGATATAGCCAACGCGGTTATCTGATTGGAGAACCCAGGAGCAGAGAGGACGCGGAAAGGGTTAAGAAGAGGGAAGAGCGCGCGCCTGTGACCTAAGGCGCATGTGCGGAGCAGACACAGGGCGGAGGAAGGCGGAAGCACGGTCACCACGCTGAAATCCCAGAGCAGCAGGAAGAGGGACTGAGGAACCAGCGCGATGCCCAGAGCGGTGGGCGGAGACACAGCGGGAGGAGCCGATGGAAGAAGCGGCCGCAGCATCAGGAAAGGCCGGTATGACACTGTTATTTTTCAGGTGTTTTTTTCTAAGTGTACCTAATCTATTTGCGCACAATTTAGGAAATGTAGCTGAGATCTAAAGTTAATAGATGTCTTTTTATAAAGCAGTGTAATGGGTGAAAATAAAATAAGCAAGGTAGTAAAACAATATTCAAGGTATTTTCTGTAAACTTTTTTAAGCTTCTAAGTTTGATATAGGTCTACATGTTCTAATTATGAATATCTAAAGCTGATATGTTACCCATGTTTTTACTCATATATTAGTATTCTGATATTGAATGTGATATGCCTGACCAATGTTCTGTACATAAGTTATTATCTGGTCAGATGGCCTGACAGCCGACTACCGAAACAACTGTTGTACGGAAAACTGCGCCAAGGAAAGCGAGCAGTTGGAGAGCAGAAGAAGCACTATAAAGACTGCCTTAAGGCGTCTTTCAAAAACCAGGTAGTTAACGCCAATTAATGAGAAGGGCTTGCCCTGGATCGTCCAGGTTGGCGAGGCAGGATCACCTCATGAGCACGTGCAGCTGAAGATAGGAAAATCTTTGATGCAAAAAGAAAGCGTGCAATCCGCAAGGCACAAGTAGAATCTGGTGTACTGATTACATCTGGTTCCTTATGTCAAGTATGTGAGCGAACCTTTAGGGCCCGGATTGGACTCATCAGCCACCTCCGGACTCATAACTATTAATTCCCTTCTAACCCTGAACCCTGAAGTCATGGTCATCTTCGACTACGAAAGACAAACATCACATAAGTTAATGGTACATTTTTTAAGTAGTTGTCTAGGATTTGTGAAAAAAAATGTATAAAGACTAGTAAATAATGAAAAATTATTACTTATCTTATAAATAACCCATGATTCTAATGCGTCCACACCAGTAATACCATCAGCTTTTCCTCAGTGGCCTGCAGCAATAATGTTCTGTGCAAAAACTATAGATACATTTTACGTTGTTTAAGATTTTTAAGAAATGGACACAGAGAAGGGAATACTCAAAATGATTAATAATATATAATAATAATTTTTATTTATATAGCGCCAACATATTCCGCAGCGCTTTACAACTTATAGAGGGGACTTGTACAGACAATAGACATTACAGCATAAGGCCGGCCTCACACTTGGCGTAAGACAATACGCCACGTATTATACGTCCGTACTACGGCCGTAATACGGAGAAATGTTCCCAAAATATTGATCCGTAGTCAGGGTGTGTCAGCGTATTTTGCGCATGGCATCCTCCGTATGTAATCCGTATGGCATCCGTACTGCGAGATTTTCGCGCAGGCTTGCAAAACCGACATCTAATGGATTTATGTGCTCAAATGTTCGGGAAAACATATATACAGTATATATATATATATATATATGTCATTGAGACACATATATATATATATATATATAGTCTGTATTTAGATTTCATTCAGCGCGATATCTGTGAACAGCCGGTAATTCAATTGCCGGCTTTTCATTTCTCCTGCACAAACCCGACAGGATATGAGACATGGTTTACATACAGTAAACCATCTCATATCCCCTTTTTTTTTTGCATATTCCACACTACTAATGTTAGTAGTGTGTATGTGCAAAATTTCAGCGCTGTAGCTGCTGAAATAAAGGGTTAAATGGCGGAAAAAATTGGCGTGGGCTCCCGCGCAATTTTCTCCGCCAGAATGGTAAAGCCAGTGACTGAGGGCAGATATTAATAGCCAGGAGAGGGTCCATGGTTATTGCCCCCCCGTGGCTACAAACATCTGCCCCCAGCCACCCCAGAAAAGGCACATCTGGAAGATGCGCCTATTCTGGCACTTGGCCACTCTCTTCCCACTCCCTGTAGCAGTGGGATATGGGGTAATGAAGGGTTAATGCCACCTTGCTATTGGAAGGTGACATTAAGCCAGATTAATAATGGAGAGGCGTCAATTATGACACCTATCCATTATTAATCCAATTGTTGGAAAGGGTTAAAAAACACACACACACATGATTTCAAAGTATTTTAATGAAATAAACACAGCGGTTGTTGTAATAATTTATTGTTCTCTCAATCCATCAGGAACACCCTCGCTTGGAAAAATAATAAACGCACAAGATACATACCTTCTGGTGAACCGTCTCGTCCCACGAAGTAATCCATCTGAAGGGGTTAACTAATAAAACTGCTTTATCAATTTTACCAAATGCGGAATGGTATGAACGCCCCCCCCAAAAGAAATTCATGAATTGCTAGTTTTTGTTTATTCTGCCTCACAAAAATCGGAATAAAAAGCAATCAAAAAATGTCATGTGCCCAAAACTGGTGCCAATATAAATGACAACTCCTCCCACAAAAAACAAGACCTCACATGACTCTGTAGGCCAAAATATGGAAAAATTATAGCACTCAAAATTTGGTGATGCAAAAATTTTTTTTGCAATAAAAAGCGTCTTTTAGTGTGTGACAGCTGCCAAACATAAAAACTCCATATAAATAGTAACTCAACCCCCCCTTTTGTCACCCCCTTAGGGAAAAATAATAAAATAAAAAAATGTATTTACTTCCATTTTCCTATTAGGGTTAGGGTTAGGGCTAAAGTTAGGGTTAGGGTTGGAGCTAAAGTTAGGGGTGGGGCTAAAGTTAGGATTGGGTCTAAAGGTAGGGTTAGGGTTGGGGCTAAAGTTAGGGTCGGGGCTAGAGTTGGGGTTAGGGTTTGGATTACATTTACGGTTGGGGTTAGGGTTGAGATTAGGGTTAGGTGTGTGTCAGGGTTAAGGTTGTGGTTAGGATTATGGTTAGGGTTGGGATTAGGGTTAGGGGTGTGTTGGGGTTAGGGGTGTGGTTAGGGATGGGATTAGAGTTAGCGATGTGTTGGGGTTAGGGGTGTGGTTAGGGTTATGGTTAGGGTTGGGATTAGGGGTGTGTTGGGGTTAGTGGTGTGGCTAGGGTTGGGATTAGGGTTAGGGGTGTGTTAGAGTTAGGGTTGGAGTTAGAATTGGGGGGTTTCCACTGTTTAGGCACATCAGGGCTCTCCAAACGCGACATGGCGTCCGATCCCAATTCCAGCCAATTCTGCGTTGAAAAAGTAAAACGGTGCTCCTTCCATTCCGAGCTTTGTTGTGTGACCAAACAGTGATTTACACCCACATATGGGGTATCAGCATACTCAGGACAAATTTTGTGGTCCAATTTCTCCTGTTACCCTTGTGAAAATAAAAATTTAGGGGCTAAAAAATGATTTTTGTGGGGAAAAAAATATTTTTTATTTTCACTGCTCTGCGTTATAAACTTTAGTGAAGCACTTGGGGGTTCAAAGTTCTCACAACACATCTTTTTAAGTTCCTTGGGGGGGTCTAGCTCCCAATATGGGGTCACTTGGGGGGTTTATATTGTTTAGGTACATCAGGGGCTCTGCAAATGCAATGTGACGCCCACAGACCATTCCATCAAAGTCTGCATTCCAAAACGGCGCTCCTTCCCTTCCGAGCTCTCCCATGCGCCCAAACGGTGGTCCCCCCACATATAGGGTATCAGTGTACTCAGGAAAAATTGCACAACAACGTTGGGGTCCAATTTCTCCTTTTACCCTTAGGAAAATACAATATTGGGGGCTAAAAAATCATTTTTGTGGAAAAAAATGATTTTTTATTTTTGCGGCTCTACTGTTGTGAGTTTGGTTTTTGGGCTCCCCCGGTGGTCACTGGTGGTACTGGACTTGTGTGCTTCACTTTCTCTGTTCACCTGTTTCCATTAGGATATGGGTGTATCCTATTTAGCCTTGCTGCTCAGTTATTCTAGTGCCGGCCATCAATGTAACCAGAGCCTTTCTGTTGCATGTTCCTGCTTCTAGACTACTATCAGCTAAGTTGGACTCTTAGTCCTAAGTTTGTTTTGCATTTTTGTTCCAGTTCACAGTTATGTTATTTTTCTGTAGCTGGAAGCTCTTGTGGGCCGAAATTGCCACTCCGGTGTCATGAGTTGACACATGAGTCTTAAAGTAATTTCGGGATGGTACTTTAATAGGGTTTTCAGCTGACCGTGAAGTTCCCTATTGTATCTTCTTGCTATCTAGTAAGCGGACCTCGCTTTGCTGAACCTACCTTCATACTGCGTATGTCTTTTCCTCTGAACTCACCGTCAATATATGTGGGGGGCTTCTGTCTCCTTTTTGGGGGAATTTCCCTAGAGGTAAGCCAGGTCTGTCTTTTCCTCTATTAGGGTTAGTTAGTCCTCCAGCTGGCGCTAGGCGTCTAGGGATAAAACGTAGGTACGCCACCCGGCCACTGTTAGTTGTGTGGTAGGTTTAGCTCACGGTCAGCTCGAGATTCCATCACCCAAGAGCTGTTCTGTTATTTATGTTCTCTGACGTTCCCTTGCCATTGGGAACCATGACACTCTACATTATAAACTTCTGTGCAGCACTTGGGAGTTCAAAGTGCTCACCACACATCTAGATAAGTTCCGTATGGGGTTTATTTCCAAAATTTGCTCTCCAAATGCAACATGGCATCCTATCTCAATTCCAGCCAATTTTGCATTGAAAAGTCAAATGGCGCTCCTTCCCTTCCAAGCTCTGCCATGCTCCCAAACAGTGGTTTACCCCCACATATGGGTTATCGGCGTATCCAGGACAAATTGGACAACAACTTTTGGGGTCTAAATTCTCCTGTTACTCTTGGAAAAATAAAACAAATTGGATCTGAAGTGATTTTTTTGTGAAAAAAAGTAATATGTTCTTTTTTTTTTAAAAAACATTCCAAAAATTCCTGTGAAGCACCTGAATGGTTAATAAACTTCTTAAATGTGGTTTTGAGCACTTTGAGGGATGCAGTTTTTAGAATGGTGTCAATTTGGGGTATTTGCTATCATATAGACCCCTCAAAGTGACTTCAAATGTGATGTGGTTTAAAAAACAAATGGTGTAAGAATGAGAAATCGCTGGTCAGCTTTTAATCCTTATAACTTCCTAACAAAAATAAATTTTGGTTCCAAAATTGTGCTGATGTAAAGTAGACATGTGGGAAATGTTACTTATTAAGTATTTTGTGTAACATATCTCTGTGATTTAAAGGCATGAAAATTAAAAGTTGGAAAATTGCAAAAATGTTTAAATTTTCACAAAATTTCCATTTTTTTCACAAATAAACGCAAGTTATATCAAAGAAATTTTACCACTATCATGAAGCAGAATATGTCACGAGAAACCTTTGTCAGAAACACTAGGATCCATTGATGCATTCCAGAGTTATAATCTCATAAAGGGACAGTGGTCAGAATTATAAAAATTGGCTCGGTCATTAACGTGCAAAACACCCTTGGGGGTAAAGGGGTTAAAGAAGGGAATTTGTCAAACTCATGAAATATCTAGAATTTACCTGAAAACTCCCTGCCACTAGCAGACTGCTGATATAATAGTCCTGCTGGTAGTTGGAAACTGTTTTGCAGGACTTTTGAGCTTACCATACACAGGTTACAGCTACCACCAATCCCTGGCTTCACCGCTGATGATACTATGGTACTTGACTGCACTGGCCATTGACTAGTTATATCTGTCTCGAGGATACTGTTGGGACTTCATTGCTGCAGGCCACTCTAACAAGGACCAGCAGGACAACTGAGCTGGCAGCACTGGAATTTTCATTGGGATTTACAGGATAAGTACCATAATCATTACACCGTTACACCGATGCCTCTACCTTGTGCCAGTCATTACACTGGCTACCCATCCACTCCAGAATCCAGTACAAAACTACTACCCTCATCCACAAAGCAATCCATGGCTCAGCACCACCCTACATCTCCTCTCTGGTCTCAGTCTACCACCCTACCCGTGCCCTCCGCTCCGCTAATGACCTCAGGTTAGCATCCTCAATAATCAGAACCTCCCACTCCCGTCTCCAAGACTTTACACGTGCTGCACCGATTCTTTGGAATGCAATACCTAGGTTAATATGATCAATCCCCAATCCCCACAGTTTTAAGCGTGCCCTAAAAACGCATTTGTTCAGACTGGCCTACCGCCTCAACGCATTAACCTAACTATCCCTGTGTGGCCTATTAAAAATAGAAAAAAAACCAAAACACATAATCAGGTTCCTTGCATCGTGTTCTCATACACTTTATGCAGTTAATAGCCCTCTGTGTCTGTACTGCTACATACTTAGGCTGTTAACTGGTTCATGCAGCTTTACATGAACACCCGAGCCTTACACTATGGCTGGTCCAAATAACTAAAGCAATTGTCACCATCCACCTCTCGTGTCTCCCCTTTTCCTCATAGTTTGTAAGCTTGCGAGCAGGGCCCTCATTCCTCCTGGTATCTGTTTTGAACTGTGATTTCTGTTAGGCCGGCCTCACACTAGCGAGTTTTACGGACGTAAGAGCGCAGAAATTACGTCCGTAAAACTCGCAAAATAAACAGCACAATTATTCTCAATGGGGCTGCTCCTATTAGCCGTATATTACGGTTCAGTATTATACGGCTTTCTACGGCCGTACAAAATCGCAGCATGCTGCGTTTGTCAGCGTATTGCGCTGGTTCAGTACGATTACAACAATACCTCATTTACATAATTTTTTAATGTTTTGGCGCTTTTATACAATAAAAACTATCTTATAGCTTTATTCTGAGAGCTACAACTTTTTAATTTTTTCGCTGATGATGCTGTATGGCAGCTCATTTTTTGCGGGACAAGATGACGTTTTCAGCAGTGCCATGCTTATTTATATCTGTATTTTTGATCGCGTGTTATTCCACTTTTCGTTCGGCGGTTTTTTAATTAGATAAAGAAATTTATCTATTGGAACAGTATAATTGTTTTTTTTTTTACACAAATACATAAATATTTTACATAAATATATATTTTTTTACTTTGTCCCAGGGGGGACATGACTATATAGCATCAGATCGCTGATCTGACACTTTGCTGTGCACTGTGTCGGATCAGTGATCTGACAGGCACAACAGGGATGCTTCCCTGCGTCTGCTCTGAGCAGGCGCTTGGAAGCCACCTCCCTTCAGGATGTTTTTTGCCTCTTTTTTTTATGGTGTTCACTGAAGGGGTAAACTAGTGGGATAGTTTGATAGGTTGGGTTGTTACAGATGCGGCGATACTAAATATGTGTTCTTTTACTATTTTTTTTTTTCCTCATTTAGGAATTTAAAAAATATATATTTTTACACAGTATCATTTTTTTTTTTACTTTTTTATATTGTCCCACTATGGGACATCACTGTATAAAGTCAGATCACTGATCTGACAGGCAGTGCAGGAGGCTTGCCAGCGCCTGCTCTCAGCAGGCACCGACAAGCCACCTCCCTGCAGGACCCGGAAGGACCCTGCGGCCATCTTGGATCTGGGGGCCTGCAGGGAGGAGATTGGAGGAGGACCTCGGAACAACGCGATCACATCGCGTTGTTCTGAGGGTCTCAGGGAAGCACACAGGGAGCCCCCTTCCAGCACGATGCTTACCTATGTCACCGGAACGCTGCAATCTTGTTTGATCACAGTGTTTCGGGGGTTAAAGTGCCGGTCCGTGACTGCTCCTGGCACATAGTGCCGGGTGTCAGCTGTGATAATCAGCTGACATCTGCCGCGATCTGCCGCGATCTGCCGCGATCAGCCGCGCTCCCCCCCCCTGGGAGCCCGGCTGATCGTATGTGACGTACTATTCCATCCATGGGAATTAGGGCCCGGGTCACATGGACGGAATAGTACGTCCAATGGTAGAAAGGGGTTAAGTTCAGTTTTTAAAAAGTGTTAACTACTTCTTTAAAAACTAGAGGTTTAAGATATACTCTTACCATTATCCAGTACAAGGCTAGAGGAGTCCATTTAGCAAAGTTTACATTAAAATCAAAGAAATAAGAGAGGTCGAACACTTATCAATGTACACACGTATTTGGGGTAATGACTTACTCTCAGAATTTCTCAAACTAACTGAGTTCGTGAACTGGAAGAATATGGGTATACAGTACATTCACCAGGTGGTCGGTAATGAGGGGATTAAATCCTTTGACTGTCTGCAAAATGAGTTCCATCTACCTTATAGTTGTTTTTTTCAATACTTTCAACTGAAACATGCCTATAGAGCCCAATGTAAAATGAAAGATGTTAACACTCAGAAAGATATGGTAGCACTATTTGCTCAGAGGGAGCCATGAAGGGGTACTATCCAGTGTCTATAATGACCTTCTCTTGTCTTCCTTAATAAATTCCCTCTGTTGGTTAAACAGAAATGGGAGACAGAGATTGATGTTATTACAGATGATGAGTGGGCTTCGGTGCTGGAATACATACGCAATCTTTTGCTTAGTGAGCCCAAACGAATTTCACAGCTCTATGTCATTCACAGACAGGGGTGGATTAAGGGTAGCCAGGGCCCCGGGCTGTTCAGACACTGTGGGCCCCCCCCGGTCATGTGACGGGGGTCATGTGACGGGGGTCATATGATACCTGAACCAGATTATTCCAGAAAAATGGCCGGGCCCTACTCTACTGTAACCTATTAAATATTTGTTAAAATATGCAATACAATTTAGGTATATTTTGACCAATATCACATACAAGGAACAAATACCACCGCACCATGACCAGACCACAAATTACAACCACAGTGATCGAATAATATCACATACAAGGAACAAATACCACCGCACCATGTCAAGACCACATATTACCACCACTTGGTGACCAAATAGCACATACAAGGGACAAATACCACAACACCATTTCCAGACCACATATTACCACCACATAGTGACTGAATACTACAATACTGATCAGTAATTAAAAAACACAACACAATACTATCACCATAAGTGCCAGTATTCACAGGAGATCTGTACTTAGTATGCAGTGTCTGTGTAGAGGTAATACAGCGATCACTGGTGACATTATACACAGGAGCTCTGTATATAGTGTATAGGTAATACAATGATCACTGGTGACATTGTACACAGGATCTCTGTATATATTATACAGTTTATAGTGTCAGTGTAAAGGTAACACTGACTCACCAGTGACGTCTCTAGGTGAAGTCCTTCATCTTTCATCCAGCACAGACCGCCATCACTTCTTCCAGCCAGGGCTCGTCTCTGCAGGAAATAACACAGTTATCTCGAGCTCCGCTTGCAGAACACATTACTTAATTTTTCCCAACTTCTACATTACACCACATGAAGAAAAAGAGGCGACATAGTGTCACTCTACAGAGTAACAGGACCGCCCCCCCATTTAAAACAATGTCCTCAAAAAATAAAATAAATACATCACTGCAGTAATAATATCCCTTAATTAGCCCCTATGTCCAGCATTGCCCCCAGACAGTGTGTTCAACAATCTGCCCCAGTATGTCCAGCATATTGCCCCAGAGTGTCCAGCATTGCCCCCAGACAGTGTGTCCAGCAATCTGCCCCAGTGTGTCCAGCATATTGCCCCAGAGTGTCCAGCATATTACCCCCAGTCAGTGTGTCCAGCATATTACCCCCAGTCAGTGTGTCCAGCATATTACCCCCAGTCAGTGTGTCCACAATATTACCCCCAGTGTGTCCAGCATATTACCCCCAGTGTGTCCAGCATATTACCCTGTCATGGTTCCCAATGGCAAGGGAACGTAAGAAACATATAAGTAACGAACGAGCTCTCGGGTGATGGAAACTCGAGTTGACCGTGAGCTAAATCTACCACACAACTAACAGTAGCCAGGGAGCATACCTACGGCTTCCTATATGCCAGCCGGAGGACTAACTACGCCTGGTAGAGGAAGAAACAGACCTGGCTTACCTCTAGGGAAATACCCCAAAAGATGATAGCAGCCCCCCACATGTAATAACGGTGAATTAAGAGGAAAAGACATACACAGTATGAAAGTAGATTTAGCAAAGAGAGGTCCACTTACTAGATAGCAGAAGGATACAAAAGAGGACTTCACGGTCAACTGAAAACCCTTTCAAAAACCATCCTGAAATTACTTTAAGACTCCTGTGTCAACTCATGACACAGGAGTGGCAATTTCAGCCCGCAAGAGCTTCCAGCTACAGAGAATACAAAAACTGCAAACTGGACTAAAGATACAAAACAAAAGGACAAAGTCCACTTAGCTGATCAGCTGACTAGTAGCAGGAACATGCAACCGAAGGCTCTGGTTACAATGATGACCGGCAAGGAAAAGACTGGAGAGCAAGGCTAAATAGGAAACTCCCAAACACTGATGGAAGCAGGTGAACAGAAGCAGCAAAGTGCAAACAAGTCACCAGTACCACCAGCAACCACCAGGGGAGCCCAAAAAGCGGATACACAACAGCACCCTCCCCTTAAGGAGGGGGCACCGAACCCTCACAAGAACCGCCAGGGCGATCTGGATGAGCCCTATGAAAGGCACGAACCAAATCCGAGGCATGAACATCAGAGGCAGTTACCCAAGAATTATCTTCCTTACCATAGCCTTTCCATTTAACCAGATATTGAAGTCTCCGTCTGGAAATACGGGAGTCCAAGATCTTCTCTACGACGTACTCCAATTCACCCTCCACCAGCACAGGAGCAGGAGGTTCAGTAGAAGGAACCACCGGTACCTCATATCTCCGCAACAACGACCGATGGAACACATTATGGATAGCGAAAGATGCCGGGAGGTCCAAACGAAAGGAAACAGGGTTAAGAATCTCCAAAATCCTATAAGGACCGATGAACCGAGGCTTAAATTTGGGAGAAGAAACCCTCATAGGGACAAAACGGGAAGACAACCACACCAAGTCCCCAACGCGAAGGTGGGGACCAACACGACGACGACGGTTAGCAAACTGCTGAGTCCTCTCCTGGGACAATTCCAAATTATCCACCACTTGTCCCCAAATCCGATGCAACCGATCCACCACCGCATCCACTCCAGGACAATCCGAAGATTCAACCTGACCAGATGAAAAACGCGGATGAAACCCTGAATTGCAAAAGAAAGGAGAAACCAAAGTGGCAGAACTAGCCCGATTATTAAGAGCAAACTCCGCCAACGGCAGAAAGGCAACCCAATCATCCTGATCCGCAGACACAAAACACCTCAAATAAGTCTCCAAAGTTTGATTAGTTCGCTCCGTCTGGCCATTGGTCTGAGGATGGAATGCAGACGAAAAGGACAAATCAATGCCCAACCTGGCACAGACTGCCCGCCAAAATCTAGACACGAACTGGGTACCCCTGTCAGAAACGATGTTTTCCGGAATACCATGCAAGCGAACCACATTTTGAAAAAACAGAGGGACCAACTCAGATGAGGAAGGCAACTTAGGCAATGGCACCAAATGAACCATTTTAGAAAAACGGTCACACACCACCCAGATGACAGACATCTTCTGAGAAACAGGGAGATCCGAGATAAAGTCCATAGAGATGTGCGTCCAAGGCCTCTTCGGAATAGGCAAGGGCAACAACAACCCACTAGCCCTAGAACAACAAGGCTTGGCCCGAGCACACACATCGCAAGACTGCACAAAAACACGCACATCTCGAGACAAGGAAGGCCACCAGAAGGATCTAGCCACCAAATCTCTGGTGCCAAAAATTCCCGGATGACCTGCCAGAGTAGAAGAATGAACTTCCGAGATGACTGTAGTGGTCCACTCGTCAGGAACAAACAGTCTATCAGACGGACAACGATCAGGTCTATCCGCCTGAAATTCTTGCAAAGCACGTCGCAAATCTGGAGAGACAGCAGACAAAACCACTCCATCCTTAAGGACACCAGCAGGTTCAGAATTCCCAGGAGAGTCAGGCTCAAAACTCCTAGAAAGAGCATCTGCTTTCACATTCCTAGAACCCGGTAAGTACGAGACCACAAAATTAAACCGGGAAAAGAACAACGACCAACGTGCCTGTCTAGGATTCAGGCGCCTGGCAGACTCCAAATAAATTAAATTCTTGTGATCAGTCAAAACTACCACCTGATGTCTGGCACCCTCAAGCCAATGACGCCACTCCTCAAATGCCCACTTCATGGCCAAAAGCTCCCGATTACCAACATCATAGTTTCGCTCGGCGGCCGAAAATTTTCACGAAAAGAACGCACAAGGTCTCATCACTGAGCAGTCGGAACTTTTCTGTGACAAAACCGCCCCCGCTCCGATCTCGGAAGCATCGACCTCAACCTGAAAGGGAAGAGAAACATCAGGCTGGCGCAACACAGGGGCAGACAAAAAGCGGCGCTTAAGCTCCCGAAAGGCCTCCACGGCAGCAGGGGACCAATTGGCAACATCAGCACCCTTTTTAGTCAAATCCGTCAGAGGTTTAGCAACGCCAGAAAAACCCGCTATAAATCGACGATAAAAATTAGCAAAGCCCAAGAATTTCTGGAGACTCTTCAGAGAAGTAGGCTGCGTCCAGTCGTAAATAGCCCGAACCTTGACAGGGTCCATCTCAATTGAAGAAGGGGAAAAAATATACCCCAAAAATGAAATTTTTTGAACCCCAAAAACACACTTTGAACCCTTTACACACAAAGAATTCTCCCGCAAAACCTGAAAAACCCTCCTGACCTGCTGAACATGAGACTCCCAGTCATCAGAAAAAAATCAAAATATCATCCAAGTACACAATCATAAATTTATCCAAATATTCACGGAAAATATCATGCATTAAGGACTGAAAGACAGAAGGTGCATTAGAAAGGCCGAAAGGCATTACCAAATACTCAAAATGGCCCTCAGGCGTATTAAATGCGGTCTTCCACTCATCCCCCTTCTTAATTCGCACCAAATTATACGCCCCACGAAGATCAATCTTAGAGAACCACTTAGCCCCCCTTATGCGAGCAAACAAATCAGTCAGCAAAGGCAACGGATACTGATATTTGACTGTAATTTTATTCAGGAGACGATAATCAATACAAGGCCTCAGAGAGCCATCCTTTTTAGAGACAAAGAAAAAACCAGCTCCTAAAGGAGATGAAGAAGGACGAATGTGTCCCTTTTCCAGGGACTCCTTAATATACTCGCGCATAGCAGCATGTTCAGGTACAGATAGGTTAAACAAACGACCCTTTGGAAATTTACTGCCAGGAATCAGATCTATGGCGCAATCACAATCCCTGTGAGGAGGGAGTGAACCAATCTTAGGCTCTTCAAAAATATCACGATAATCAGACAAAAATGCCGGAATCTCAGATGGAATAGATGACGAAATGGACACCATAGGAGTGTCCCCATGAGCCCCCCGACATCCCCAGCTTAACACAGACATAGCCTTCCAGTCAAGGACTGGGTTATGAGACTGTAACCATGGTAATCCAAGCACCAAAACATCATGTAAATTGTACAACACAAGGAAGCGAATCACCTCCTGATGGTCTGGAGTCATACGCATAGTCACTTGCGTCCAGAACTGTGGTTTATTACGAGCCAAAGGTGTAGAATCAATACCCTTCAGAGGTATAGGGACTTCCAGAGGCTCTAAATCAAACCCACAGCGCCTGGCAAAGGACCAGTCCATAAGACTCAGAGCGGCGCCAGAGTCCACATAGGCATCCACGGTAATAACTGATAATGAACAAATCAAGGTTACAGACAAAATAAATTTGGACTGTAAAGTGCCAATTGAAATGGACTTGTCAACCTTCCTAGTACGCTTAGAGCATGCTGATATAACATGAGCAGAATCACCACAATAGAAGCATAACCCATTTTTACGCCTATAATTCTGCCGCTCGCTTCTGGACATAACTCTGTCACATTGCATTTTCTCTGGCGTCTCTTCAGAAGATACCGCCAAATGGTGCACGGGTTTGCGCTCCCGCAAACGCCGATCAATCTGAATTGCCATTGTCATGGACTCATTCAGACCTGTAGGCGCAGGGAACCCGACCATAACATCTTTAACGGCATCAGAAAGGCCCTCTCTGAAATTTGCCGCTAAGGCGCACTCATTCCACTGAGTAAGCACAGACCAGCTACGAAATTTTTGGCAGTATATCTCCGCTTCATCTTGCCCTTGAGATAGGGCTATCAAAGCTTTTTCAGCTTGAATCTCAAAATTAGGTTCCTCATAAAGCAACCCTAAAGCCAGGAAAAACGCATCCACATTGAGCAACGCAGGATCCCCTGGTGCCAATGAAAATGCCCAATTTTGAGGGTCACCTCGCAGCAAAGAGATTACAATCTTAACCTGCTGGACAGGATCTCCTGAGGAGTGAGGTCTGAGAGAAAGGAATAATTTACAATTATATTTGAAATTCAAAAACCGAGATCTATCTCCGGAAAACACCTCTGGTGTAGGAATTTTAGGTTCAGAAATAGGAGTATGCATAACAAAATCTTGTAAATTTTGAACCTTCGTAGCAAGATTATTTAAACCTGCAGCCAAACTCTGAGGATCCATCTTTAAACAGGTGAGCTCAGAGCCATTCAAGGATTAGAAGGAGAGAAAGGCAAAGGCTGTAATTAGAGCTGAAATAAAACTGATCCCACTATGGAGCAAACATAGGAAAAAAAAAAAAAAAAATCTACAGACTTCTTTTTTCTCTCCTTTCTTCTGCCAATAAGTTTAACAGGGGCCGGTCATACTGTCATGGTTCCCAATGGCAAGGGAACGTAAGAAACATATAAGTAACGAACGAGCTCTCGGGTGATGGAAACTCGAGTTGACCGTGAGCTAAATCTACCACCCAACTAACAGTAGCCAGGGAGCATACCTACGGCTTCCTATATGCCACGTGCCAGCCGGAGGACTAACTACGCCTGGTAGAGGAAGAAACAGACCTGGCTTACCTCTAGGGAAATACCCCAAAAGATGATAGCAGCCCCCCACATGTAATAACGGTGAATTAAGAGGAAAAGACATACACAGTATGAAAGTAGATTTAGCAAAGAGAGGTCCACTTACTAGATAGCAGAAGGATACAAAAGAGGACTTCACGATCATCTGAAAACCCTTTCAAAAACCATCCTGAAATTACTTTAAGACTCCTGTGTCAACTCATGACACAGGAGTGGCAATTTCAGCCCGCAAGAGCTTCCAGCTACAGAGAATACAAAAACTGCAAACTGGACTAAAGATACAAAACAAAAGGACAAAGTCCACTTAGCTGATCAGCAGACTAGTAGCAGGAACATGCAACCAAAGGCTCTGGTTACAATGATGACCGGCAAGGAAAAGACTGGAGAGCAAGGCTAAATAGGAAACTCCCAAACACTGATGGAAGCAGGTGAACAGAAGCAGCAAAGTGCAAACAAGTCACCAGTACCACCAGCAACCACCAGGGGAGCCCAAAAAGCGGATACACAACATTACCCCCAGTGTGTCCAGTGTTATGACCTGGTGGTTACGGAGCGGTACTGAGATGACCTGGTGGGTAAAACCAATCATGGACAAACTTAGAGGAGGTAGCAGCTCCACATACAGTAATCACTGATATGACCTAGTGAATACGGAGCAGCACTGAAATGACCTGGTGGGTAAAACAAATAATGTACTAGCTCTGAGGAGGTGGTAGCTTTACTGACCGCCATCCCTACTCCTAACACCAACACTAGAAATAGCCGTGGAGCGTACCTAACTCTGCCTAGACGCCTCTGCACAGCCTAAGAACTAGCTACCCCTGAAGATGGAAACGGAA
This sequence comes from Ranitomeya variabilis, assembly GCF_051348905.1. Taxonomy (NCBI): domain Eukaryota; kingdom Metazoa; phylum Chordata; class Amphibia; order Anura; family Dendrobatidae; genus Ranitomeya; species Ranitomeya variabilis. The sequence goes on along the minus strand of NC_135235.1, from coordinate 380,249,282 downwards.
AACTATCTCGCCTCAGAGAAACCCCCAAAGGAAGACAGCCCCCCACAAATATTGACGGTGAGTGGAGAGGGAAATGACAAACTCAGAAATGAAACTAGATTTTTTAGCAAAGGAGGCCAATACTATCTAAATAGACAGAGATAGGAAAGGCTACTGTGCGGTCAGTATAAAAACTAAAAAGTCCACGCAGAGTTTACAAAAAATAACCACCACACCGACTCACGGTGTGGAGGGGCAAATCTGCGACCCCAGAGCTTCCAACTAGCCGGAATATTTCATAATGACAAGCTGGACAAAAGAGACAAAATTAAACTGAACAGAAGGTCATAAGCAGGGAAACACCCAAAAACTAGCAGACTTATCTTAAGCTGAAAATGGACTGGCCAACAGAGAACTTCCAGGAAAGAACTGAATCCACAGGAAATACATTGACAGCTGGCATCCACTACAGCCAAAAGCCCAGTTAAATAACAAAGGCCAGGGAACCGATTAGTGAACGCAGCTGCTAAGTTCCACTTGAAACCACCAGAGGGAGCCCAAGAGCAGAACTCCCAAAAATACCATTCGCAACCACAGGATGGAGCCCAAGAACGGAATTCACAACAGTCCAGCATATTACCCCCAGTGTGTCCAGCATATTACCCCCAGTGTGTCCAGCATATTACCCCCAGTATGTCCAGCATTGCCCCAGTGTGTCCAGCAATCATCTGCCCCAGTGTGTCCTCCAGCATTGCCCCCAGTGTGTCCAGCAATCTGCCCCAGTGTCTCCAGCATTGCCCCAGTGTCTCCAGCATTGCCCCAGTGTCTCCAGCATTGCCCCAGTGTCTCCAGCATTGCCCCCAGTGTCTCCAGCATTGCCCTAGCGTGTCCAGCAATCTGCCCCAGTGTCTCCAGCATTGCCGTAGCGTGTCCAGCAATCTGCCCCAGTGTCTCCAGCATTGCCCCCAGTGTCTCCAGCATTGCCCCCAGTGTCTCCAGCAATCTGCCCCAGTGTCTCCAGCATTGCCCCAGTGTCTCCAGCATTGCCCCAGTGTCTCCAGCATTGCCCCCAGTGTCTCCAGCATTGCCCTAGCGTGTCCAGCAATCTGCCCCAGTGTCTCCAGCATTGCTGTAGTGTGTCCAGCAATCTGCCCCAGTGTCTCCAGCATTGCCCCAGTGTCTCCAGCATTGCCCCCAGTGTCCAGCAATCTGCCCCAGTGTCTCCAGCATTGCCCCAGTGTCTCCAGCATTGCCCCCAGTGTCTCCAGCATTGCCCCCAGTGTCTCCAGCATTGCCCCCAGCGTCTCCAGCAATCATCTGCCCCAGTGTGTCCTCCAGCATTGCCCCCAGTGTGTCCAGCAATCTGCCCCAGTGTCTCCAGCAATGCCCCCAGTGTCTCCCAGCATATTGCCCCGGGACCCCCGGATTGCCGTTCGCAAAAAAAAAAAAAAAAAAAGAGTTCTCCTCACCTGACCGGTGCTCCAGCGGGGAGCTCCCTCCAGCAGCGCACACTCGCCGGCAACTGACAATGACGTCAGACGCCGGCAACGTGTGAGCTGCGCCTGCGGCTGACTTCAGCTGCCGGCCTCCAATTGGCTGGCGGCTGTTGTTAACTATTGACGTGCGGGCGCGCGCCCGCACGTCAATAGGAAACTGCCGCAACGCCGGTAGGGGCCCGGTGAGCAGATGAGATGGGGCCCGATGCGGGCCCCCTCTCTCTGCCCACTGGGCCCATAAATGATACGCCAGTCAGGGCACGGGCAGTAATGCCCTGATGGCAGCGGGCAATCTGTGCGGTAGCCCAGGGCCCCCCCACACCACTGGGCCCTGGGCTACTGCCCAGATTGACCCTCTTATAATCCGCCCCTGTTCACAGAGTATACAGATCACCTGAAATTATGTTTAAAATAGGTCTTAGAAATGATTTTGGATGCCTGAGGTGCGCCCAACAGGAAGCAGGAATATTGCACATGTTATGGTCATGCCCGCATCTGCACTCATATTGGGGAGTAGTTTTGGGCCATATAGAATCAGCCTATGGGTTTGTGGTGACTACTAATTTTCTCACCTGCATACTGGGATATGTAGATGAACTGTGTACTGTTGAGACTGGGAAACTTGCCATGGCTCGATTACTATACTGTACATGGCTAGAAAACTGATTGCTAAAAACTGGATTTCGGCAACTCCCCGGACAGAGAGTTTATTAATCATATCATTGGAACAAGGGTATACTTGGTATAATGGATAGAAGTAAATATTTTGATAAATTATGGGGTAACCAGCGATCAGCCTCGATAGGATCTTGATAGATGTGTATCAGTTCCTATGGAATCACTACACATTGTGTTTACAAATGCCAATCAGCTGTGTGCCTTTTGTCTTGGCTGGTCTGTTTTTGTATGTTGTATATCTATGATATGGTACTCTGAATAACAAATGTTGGGGGGGAAAGGTGTTCAGGGTATGGGAAAGGGGGTTAAATACGTTTTGGTTGAGAATGTTATTTGTATATATGTAACTGGTGTAAAATTAATAAAAATTTACTTGATTAAAAAATCGGGGGTCCCCAAGACATTTTTTTCTAATTATTTAAATAAATAATTTAAAAAAACGGTAAGGGATCCCCTCCATTTTTGACCAAGCTAAAGCAGACAGCTGGGGGCTGGTATTTTCAGGCTTGTAACGGGCCATGAATATTGCCCTTCCCAGCCTAAAAATAGCAGCTCAAGGCAAGGCACATCTAATAGATGCGCCAATTCTGGCACTGTGCCCAGCTCTTACCACTTGGCTTGATGCAGTGGAAAATGGGGTAATATTTGTGGGGTTGGTGTCAACTATTTTATGGCCGCTGACATCAAGCCCCATCAAGGCTTCTTTATTTGAAATAAAAATTAAAAAAGCACAGTACATTGTTTATGGGGCTTACTTGATAATACAATTGATTGCTGTATTAATCTTGGTTCTTGTATTCAAGTATTCTTGGTTCTGGTCATATATTCATGTAAATTTGGTGGTTCTGGTGACATATTCATGGATCGATGCAGGTTCTGGTGACGTGTTAATTTACTGATGGTGCTTTTTGTGATGTAGTCTAGTACTGATGGTGGCTCTGTTAATATATTCATGTACTGATTGTGAATCTAGTGACGTATTTAATCCGATCGGCTCTGCTACATGCAGACGCGCATGGTAATGACGCGCTTCCTGCACATGCATGTTAAATGCCGCTGTCACCGAGTTTGACACTAGCATTTAACATGTTAACAGCCGTGGGTGAATTGTGATTCTACCCACGGCTGTTCTGGACAAATGTCAGCTGATCAGATCAGCTGTCATGTGCCAAAAAAGGTGCGGGCTCTGGCTATGAGAGGAATACAATGACGGACTCTGGCCGTCATTAGACGTTAACCCCTTTATCCCATATGACGTACTATCCCGTCAAGATGACCTGGGACTTAATTCCCAGTGACGGGATAGTACGTCATAGGTGATCGGCCGTGCTCACGGGGGGAGTGCGGCCGATCGCCGCCTGGTGTCAGCTGATTATTACAGCTGACATCCGGCACTGTGTGCCAGGAGCGGTCACGGACCGCTTCTGGCACATTACCCCCCGAAACACTGCGATCAAACATGATCGCAGTGTTCCAGCGGCATAGGGAAGCATCGCACAGGTAGGGAGCTCCCTACATGCTTCCCTGAGACCCTCGGAACAACGCGATGTGATCGCGTTGTTCAGAGGGTCTCCTACCTCCTCCTCCCTACAGGCCCCGGATCCAAAATGGCCGTGGGGCTCCTTCCAGGTCCTGCAGGGAGGTGGCTTTCAAGTGCCTGCTCAGAGCAGGCGCCGGGAAGCCTCCCTGCAGTGCCTGTCAGATTGCTGATCTGACACACTGCTTTGCAAAGTGTCAGATCAGCGATCTGACACTATAGTATGATGTCCCCCCTGGGACAAAGTAAAACATTTACAAGTGTAAAAAAAAATAAATTCCTAAATAAAGAAAAAATATATATATATTGTTCCAATAAATACATTCCTTTATCTAAATAAAAAAAAACAATAAGAGTACACATATTTAGTATCACCGCTTCCGTAATGACCCGACCTATAAAACTCTCCCACTAGTTAACCCCTTCAGTGAACACCGTAAAAAAAAAAAAACAACGCTTTATTTTCATACCCCAAAACAAAAAGTGGAATAACACGCGATCAAAAAGATGGATATAAATAACCATGGTACCACTGAAAACGTCATCTTGTCCCCCAAAAAACAAGCCACCATACAGCATCATCAGCAAAAAAATAAAAAAGTTATAGTCCTCTGAATAAAGCGATGCAAAAATAATTATTTTTTATATAAAATAGTTTTTATCGTATAAAAGCGCCAAAACATAAAAAAAATATAAATGAGGTATCACTGTAATCGTACTGAACCGAAGAATAAAACCGCTTTATCAATTTTACCAAATGTGGAATGGTATAAACGCCCCCCCCCCCCTAAAGAAATTCATGAATAGCTGGTTTTTGGCCTTTCTGCCTCACAAAAATCAGAATAAAAAGTGATCTACCCGAAAATGGTACCAATAAAAACATCAACTCGTCCCGCAAAAAACAAGACCTCAGTTGACTCTGTGGACCAAAATATGGAAAAATTATAGCTCTCAAAATGTGGAGACGCAAAAACTATTTTTTGCAATAAAAAGCGTCTTAGTGTGTGACAGCTGCCAATCATAAAAATCCGCTAAAAAAACCACTATAAAAGTAAAGCAAACCACCCTTCATCACCCCCTTAGTTAGGGAAAAATAATAAAATTTAAAAAAAATTATTTATTTCCATTTTAGTATTAGGGTTAGGGTTGGGGCTAAAGTTAGGGTTAGAGTTGGGGCTAAAGTTAGGGTTGGGGCTAAAGTTAGGGTTAGGGTTGGGGCTAAAGTTAGGGTTTGGATTACATTTACAGTTGAAATTAGGGTTGGGATTAGGGTTAGGGGTGTGGTTAGGGTTATGGTTGCGATTAGGGTTAGGGGTGTGTTGGAGTTAGGTGTGTGTCTAGGGTTGGGATTAGAGTTAGGGGTGTGGTTAGGGTTGGGATTAGGGTTAGAGGTGTGTTGGGGTTAGGGGTGCATTGGGGTTAGGGGTGTGGTTGGGATTAGGGCATGTTCGGGTTAGGGGTGTGGTTAGGGTTATGGTTAGGGTTGGGATTTGGGTTAGGGGTGTGTTTCGGTTAGGGTTTCAGTTAGAATTGGGGGCTTTCCACTGTTTAGGCACATCAGGGGCTCTCCAAACGCGACATGACGTCCAATCTCAATTCCAGCCAATTCTGCGTTGAAAAAGTAAACCAGTGCTCCTTCCCTTCCAAGCTCTCCCGTGCGCCCAAACAGGGGTTTACCCCAACATGTGGGTTATCAGGGTACTCAGGACAAATTGTTCAACAACTTGTGGGGTCCAATTTCTCCTGTTACCCTTGGGAAAATACAAAACTGGGGGCTAAAAAATAATTTTTGTGGAAACATTTTTTTTTTTTATTTTCATTGCTCTGCGTTATAAACTGTAGTGAAACACTTGGGGGTTCACAGTTCTCACAACACATCTAGATAAGTTCCTTAGGGGGTCTACTTCCCAAAATGGTGTCCCTTGTGGGGGGTTTCCACTGTTTAGGCACATCAGGGGCTCTCCAAACGCGACATGGCGTCCTATCTCAATTCCAGTCAATTTTGCATTTAAAAGTCAAACGGCGCTCCTCCCCTTCCGAGCTCTGCCATGCGCCCAAACAGTGGTTTACCCCCACATGTGGGGTTTCAGCGTACTCAGGACAAATTTCACAATAACTTTTGTGGTCCAATTTATTTTGTTACCCTTGGGAAAATAAAAAATTGGGGGCGAAAAGATCATTTTTGTGAAAAAAATAGGTTTTTTTATATTTACGACTCTACATTATAAACTTCTGTGAAGCATTTTGTGAGTCAAAGTGCTCACCACACATCTAGATAAGTTCCTTAGGGGGTCTACTTTCCAAAATGGTGTCACTTGTGGGGGTTTCAATGTTTAGGCACATCAGGGGCTCTACAAACGTGACATGGCGTCCCATCTCAATTCCAGTCAATTTTGCATTGAAAAGTCAAATGGCGCTCCTTCCCTTCCGAGCTTTTCTCCTGTTACCCTTGGGAAAATACAAAACTGGGGGCTAAAAAATAATTTTTGTGGAAAAAAAGGATTTTTTATTTTCACGGCTCTGCGTTATAAACTGTAGTGAAACATTTAGGGGTTCAAATTCTCACAACACATCTAGATAAGTTCTTTGGGGGTCTAGTTTCCAATATGGGGTCACTTGTGGGGGGTTTCTACTGTTTAGGTACATCAGGGGCTCTGCAAATGCAACGTAACGCCTGCAGACTAATCCATCTAAGTCTGCATTCCAATCGGCGTTCCTTCCCTTCCGAGCTCTGCCATGCGCCCAAACAGTGGTTTACCCCCACATATGGGGTATCAGCGTACTCAGGACAAATTGTACAACACCTTTTGTGGTCCAATTTCTCCTGTAACCCTTGGTAAAATAACAAAACACCTATACAGGTCCTTCTCAAAAAATTAGCATACAGTGTTAAATTTCATTATTTACCATAATGTAATGATTACAATTAAACTTTCATATATTATAGATTCATTATCCACCAACTGAAATTTGTCAGGTCTTTTATTGTTTTAATGCTGATGATTTTGGCATACAACTCCTGATAACCCAAAAAACCTGTCTCAATAAATTAGCATATTTCACCCGTCCAATCAAATAAAAGTGTTTTTTAATAACAAACAAAAAAACCATCAAATAATAATGTTCAGTTATGCACTCAATACTTGGTCGGGAATCCTTTGGCAGAAATGACTTCTTCAATGCGGCGTGGCATGGAGGCAATCAGCCTGTGACACTGCTGAGATGTTATGGAGGCCCAGGATGCTTCAATAGCGGCCTTAAGCTCATCCAGAGTGTTGGGTCTTGCGTCTCTCAACTTTCTCTTCACAATATCCCACAGATTCTCTATGGGGTTCAGGTCAGGAGAGTTGGCAGGCCAATTGAGCACAGTCCACAATGAAGAAAAAAATGCTATCGCACAGCCGCTATACGCCAGACCCTTTGTGCTCCAGAGGCATAAAATCGCACCGTCTATACCTTTTGTCAAATGAACCAAAAAAACCGCTGCAAAGGTTCCACCTTGGTGCTGCTTTTGAATCTGTTGAAGTGCATACCTAGCACGAAACAGCTGTCATCCTTTTTGTATTCACAAACCCTCCCTGCACCGCATGATTACATGTGAATAAACCGCCCTGATAGTTCAAAACCGGTGAGTGCGCTTTGTATTTTCTTCTAATATGTTACAATTGAGCACAGTAATACCATGGTCAGTAAACCATTTACCAGTGGTTTTGGCACTGTGAGCAGGTGCCAGGTCGTGCTGAAAAATGAAATCTTCATCTCCATAAAGCATTTCAGCCGATGGAAGCATGAAGTGCTCCAAAATCTCCTGATAGCTAGCTGCATTGACCCTGCCCTTGATGAAACACAGTGGACCAACACCAGCAGCTGACATGGCACCCCACACCATCACTGACTGTGGATACTTGACACTGGACTTCAGGCATTTTGGCATTTCCTTCTCCCCAGTCTTCCTCCAGACTCTGGCACCTTGATTTCCGAATGACATGCAAAATTTGCTTTCATCAGAAAAAAGTACTTGGGACCACTTAGCAACAGTCCAGTGCTGCTTCTCTGTAGCCCAGGTCAGGCGCTTCTGCCGCTGTTTATGGTTCAAAAGTGGCTTTACCTGGGGAATGCGGCACCTGTAGCCCATTTCCTGCACACGCCTGTGCACGGTGGCTCTGGATGTTTCCACACCAGACTCAGTCCACTGCTTCCTCAGGTTCCCCAAGGTCTGGAATCGTTCCTTCTCCACAATCTTCCTCAGGGTCCGGTCACCTCTTCTCGTTGTACAGCGTTTTCTGCCACATTGTTTCCTTCCAACAGACTTACCATTGAGGTGCCTTGATACAGCACTCTGGGAACAGCCTATTTGTTGAGAAATTTCTTTCTGGGTCTTACCCTCTTGCTTGAGGGTGTCAATGATGGCCTTCTTGACATCTGTCAGGTCGCTAGTCTTACCCATGATGGGGGTTTTGAGTAATGAACCAGGCAGGGAGTTTTTAAAAGCCTCAGGTATCTTTTGCATGTGTTTAGAGTTAATTAGTTGATTCAGAAGATTAGGGTAATAGGTCATTTAGAGAACCTTTTCTTGATATGCTAATTTATTGAGACAGGTTTTTTGGGTTATCAGGAGTTGTATGCCAAAATCATCAGTATTAAAACAATAAAAGACCTGACAAATTTCAGTTGGTGGATAATGAATCTATAATATATGAAAGTTTAATTGTAATCATTACATTATGGTAAATAATGAAATTTAACACTATATGCTAATTTTTTGAGAAGGACCTGTATATACATATCCTAAATGGTAGCCAATAAATACACCTATACAATAAGGCTCTACACAAGAGCAAATAAGAATAAGAAATATTTTTATTTTCAAACCACAGTAAAAATGGTCGTAAAAGTCAATATAGATTACAGATGAGGACCACATATACAGGAAAAGAAAAGTGGACACGCCTGGAAACAATTCACATATTGAGAATCCAAATACAAATATATATAAACACCAGGTAATGAATGCTTTACTCGAGCACAGTGCTGCACATGACATAAAGACCCAATCTAATAAAGCAGGGCACACCCATCCAGTAGGCCTAGGTATGTACAATAAAGTTATTTAAACATACATCAAGAGAGAAATATCTCCATATAGGGCCGATCGGAGGTCCTGCAGAGTCTATTCAATCATAGTAAAATACATATGAGATATTAGAATAAAGACATATTCATTTCCAGAGATGGCAGAGAGGATCCAGACGTCCACCACACCCGACGCACGTTTCGCAATTAAATGCTTCGTCCAGGGGTGGATAGACGCTGGTACGGTACCTTTTTATATCACAGATGGCCAATTAGATAGAAGAAAGGTGTGTGGTCAAGAGTGCATGCGCCAGTCGAGAAACCCATGATTACGCCGTTGTCATGGACACACCAAGCGCCGCCAATCGAATGAAGAAAAAACGATATGATAATCAGAGGCAAGTCCAAGATAGAAAAGACGAAATTAATAACATAGACACCAAAGTAAGATGAGCGATAAAATAGCCTTATAAAGACCGGCGCGTACAGATCATGCCTTGTTACCATAGGAACGCCGAGAAAAGAACATCCGGGGGCGCGGCCGTAAGTGAAAACAGTCACGTGATGTTGACGCACGGCCAGGTCACACTGCCGTAAAGTCATAGACGTAAAAGTTATCATAGCAACAGAGACCTTGGTAAAATAAAACAAATTGGAGCTGAAGTAAATTTTTTGTGAAAAAAAGTTAAATGTTCATTTTTTTTTTAAACATTCCAAAAATTCCTGTGAAACACTTGAAGAGTTAATAAACTTCTTGAATGTGGTTTTGAGCACCTTGAGATGTGCAGTTTTTAGAATGGTGTCACACTTGGGTATTTTCTATCATATAGACCCCTCAAAGTGACTTCAAATGTGATGTGGTCCCTAAAAAAAAAATGGTGTTGTAAAAATGAGAAATTGCTGGTCAACTTTTAACCCTTATAACTCACTAACAAAAAAATTTTGCTTCCAAAATTGTGCTGATGTAAAGTGGGAAATGTTACTTATTAAGTATTTTGTGTGACATATCTCTGTGATTTAAGAGCATAAAAATTCAAAGTTGGAATATTGCGAAATTTTCAAAATTTTAACCAAATTTCCGTTTTTTTTTCACAAATAAACGCAGGTAATATCAAAGAAATTTTACCACTATCACGAAATACAATATGTCACGACTCACGAGAAAACAATGTCAGAATCATCAGGATCCATTGAAGCGTTCCAGAGTTATAACCTCATAAAGGAACAGTGGTCAGAATTGTAAAAATTGGCCCAGTCATTAACATGCAAACCACCCTTGGGGGTTAAGGAGGGCGATAGGCCTCCAATTTGCAAGGTCCTCACGAATCCTTTTTTTCTTAAATAGTCAAGGACACTATCCCCCTCTTTCATGCCCTAGACATCTGTTCACATTCAAACACTGTTAGGTGTCGAGTTCCCGCCGCTGCACAGGGGGAATCTCGAACCATGTCCTCTGCAGTCTCCCATTCTCCCCCAGCCGCAGTGGACTCTGCTCAGCAGAGACATCAGTCCCAGCATCTGGCTTAAGCTGATACTGTGCATCTAGTTACAGTTGCTGTCCCAGGTTCAGCCTTTGTAACCAGCATCAGGGCCGCCATCAGGGCATTACTGCCCTGACTGGCGTATGGGGTCCGGTGAGCAGAGGGGGCCCTCATCGGGCTCACCAGGCCCCTACCAGCAGGCTAAACCGGGCCCTTAGCGTTGCTGCGGCAACACTATTGACGTGCGGGTGCGGGCCTGCACCCGCACATCAATAGTAAACAGCCACCAGGCAATCGAAGGCTGGCAGCTGGCGTCAGTCGCAGCGCGCACGTCGCTGCCGGCATCTGACATCATTGTCAGTCGCCGGCGTGTGCGCACTGTAACTGCGTGGAGAGAGCTTCGCCCACCGCAGGAGCGCGGCCAGGTAAGAAGAACTTGTTGTTTTTTTATTGAGAGCGGCGATCCAGGGGGCCCAGGGCAGACTGTGAGACACAGGGGCAGAATGCTGGACATGGGGGCAGACTGGGAGACACGGGGGCAGAATGCTGGACATGGGGGAAGACTGTGAGACACAGGGCAGAATGCTGGACATGGGGGCAGACTGAGACACGGGGGCAGAATGCTGGACATGGGGCAGACTGTGAGACATGGGGCAGAATGCTGGACATGGGGGCAGTCTGTGAGACACGGGGGCAGAATGCTGGACATGGGGGAAGACTGTGAGACACAGGGACATAATGCTGGACATGGGGGCGGACTGTGAGACACGGGGCAGAATGCTGGACATGGGGACAGAATGCTGGACATGGGGACAGAATGCTGGACATGGGGGCAGACTGTGAGACACGGGGCAGAATGCTGGACATGGGGACAGAATGCTGGACATGGGGCGGACTGTGAGACACGGGGCAGAATGCTGGACATGGGGACAGAATGCTGGACACGGGGGGCAGGATGCTGGGCACGGGGGGCAGAATGCTGCACACGGGGCAGAATGGAGATATGGGGCATGATTGGAGACACGGGGCAGGATGAAAGACATGGGGGCATGACTGGAGACAGATGGGGCAGGATTGGAGACAGATGGGGCAGAATGGCGTCACAGGGGGCATGATTGGAGACACGGGGCAGGATGAAAGACATTGGGGCATAATTGGAGACAGATGGGGCAGGGTTGGAGACAGATCGTGCAGGATCATTGGGCAGGATGGATACGATGGAGACAGATGGGGCAGGATGGGAAGATCATATGAGGCAGAATGGATACTCATGAGGGCAGGATGGGAGAACATATGGCTGGAGCCAGGAATGAGACACACGGGGATCAGGATGGGGAATATTATTACTGCAGCGCCCCAGAGTCCTGGTCGAGCAGTATGGTCGCTCTTCCACCAGGGGGAGTGATGGTACATCTGAGTGTACTAAAAGAGTTCACCTGACCAGGTATCACAGTCACACACTACACTTCACACTCCAGCCACCAGGGGGAGCAAAAGGTCCTATCTATTAGGCCACTCCTCACACTCGGGTAAAACTGGGGGTTGGATAGGAAGTTAGGGAGAACGCTACTGGGTGAGACCCAGGAAAAGCCTGTCAGGCAGACAGGGAGAGAAGGAGGAACATCGGAGCTGCAGACAGAGGTCCCTGTCAGGGGTGGGATCCTGACAGAGACTTAGCAAGAGATAGAACGTTACGGAGCTGCGCCTGCACTTCCTTGAGAAAGGACACAAAGCGAAGTATATTGTGGAGAAGTGAGAAACGGGATCACAGCACAAGGAGATAATACCAGGAGGAGTGCTGCCTTGAGATCGGCAACATCCTTCTGAGGCGCGTAGCCGGTGGCTGGAGCACCGAGGGAGTAATAGGCTCTATGCATTACTTCAGAGACTGGCAGGACAGTTAATTCCAAGTTGGCTGCCCGACCTTAATACCTATGAAGACAACGGAGGCAAATTGTGGGAGAGGGGCGTCTCTAGGGTCCCTATAAAATAGCTCCAGGCCTACCCCGTCATACGGGTCGTCCTATCCATATCATCTGGGAGACGGAGAGAGAGAGAGACAGAAACATACACGACAGTTGTGAGGACTATCCCGTGGTGCTCAGCAGGGAAGTACTACAACACACAGGCTCTAGTAGGAAGGCTACTGATTTCCACCTGCAAAGGGAACTCTGGATGTGCCTTCGGACCGGCCGGACTCAGCCAGCCCTGTTAGCAGTGCTCTGGATTGTGGACGCTGAAGTCTACAGTAAAAGGTAAAGAGACTGCAACCTTGTGTCCTCGTTATTTACTGCGACTTACACCATCGCATCCATCTTACTGGGAAGCCCTGGGGACATACTTCACCTGTGAGAAGGTATACCATCTAGCTGCCATAACATCACCCCCAGCAGACCCCTAAGCAGCGTCGGTCACCCTGACCGAACACCACAGGTGGCGTCACGAACACTTGACAAACTATACCTTTAATTGGGCACCCCTTAGCAGGGTCACGGACCGGGTCGAGCCACCGTGACATCCCCAGAACCGAGACAGAAGGGACCCGGTACCGAGTACCCCACTGCCCTGCGTCTGGGGGCGATCCATTACCATAGGGGCTAATTAAGGAATATTATTACTGCAGTGATATATTTATTTTATTTTTTGAGTATACTGTTTTAAATGGGGGGGGCAGTCCTGCTACTATGTAGAGTGATACCATGTCGCCTTTTTTCTTCATGTGGTGTAATGTAGAAGTTGGGGAAAATTAAGTAATGTGTTCTGCAAGCGGAGCTCGAGATAACTGTGTTATTTCCTGCAGAGACGAGCCCTGGCTGGAAGAAGTGATGGCGGTCTGTACTGGATGAAAGATGAAGGACTTCACCTAGAGACGTCACTGGTGAGTCAGTGTGTTACCTATACACTGACACTATACACTGTATACTATATACAGCAGTCCTGTGTATAATGTCACCAGTGATCACTGTATTACCTGTACATTATATACAGAGCTCCTGTGTATAATGTCACCAGTGATCACTGTATTACCTATACATTATATACAGAACTCCTGTGTATAATGTCACCAGTGATAAATGTATTACCTGTACACAGACACTGCATACTAAGCACAGATCTCCTGTGTATAATGGCACTTATAGTGATAGTATTGTGTTTTATTACTGATCAGTATTGTAGTATTCAGTCACTATGTGGAGGTAATGGAGCGGCCCCTAGACGCAGGGCAGCGGGGTACTCGGATCCGGGTCTCTCGGTTCTGAGGATGTCACGGTGGCCCGACCCGGTCCGTGGTCCTGCTAAGGGGCGCCCAATAAAAGGTGTAGGTGGTGGTGTAGGTCGCAGTAAATAACGAGGACACAGGGTTGCAGTCTCTTTACCTCTTTACTGAAGGCTTCGGCATCCGCAATCCAGAGCACTGCTAACCGGGCTGGCTGAGACCGTCCGGTCCGAAGGCACATCCAGAGTTCCCTTTGCAGGTGGAAATCAGTTGCCTACCTACTAGCGCCTGGGTGTTGTAGTACTTCCCTGCTGAGCCCCACGGGATAGTCCTCACAACTGTCGTGTATGTTTCTGTTCTTTCTCTCCGTCCCCCAGATGATATGGATAGGACGCACCCATATGACGGGGTAGGCCTGGAGTTATTTTATAGGGACCCTAGAGACGCCCCTCTCCCACAATTGCCTCCGTTGTCTTCATTAGGTGATTTAGGTGAGGAAGCCAACCTAAAATTAACTGCCCTGCCGTTGGTTTGAAGTAATGCGTAGAGCCCAATACTTCCTCGGCGTTCCGGCCACCGGCTACGCGCCTCAGTAGGATGTTGCCGATCTCCGGGCACGACTCCTACTGGTTCTATCGCCTTTGTGCTGTGATCTCGTTTCTCACTTCTCCACAATATACTTCGCTTCGTGTCCTTTCTTAAGATGCCGCCGCAATGAAGTGCAGGCGCGGCTCCGTAACGATCTTTCGCTAGGCCTCTGTCAGGATCCCACCCCTGACAGGGACCCCCCTGGATCTTCCCAAGCAACGCTTTTCTCTCACTAGATGTTACCTGGGCAAAACCCAGTCAGCTTCTCTCTAACTTCCTATCCAACCCCCAGTTTTACCAGAGTGTGAGGAGTGGCCTAATACATAGAACCCTTTGCTCCCCCTGGTGGCCGGAGTGTGAAGTGTAATGTGTGACTGTGATACCTGGTCAGGTGAACTCCTTTAGTGCCATCAGACGTACCATCACTTCCCTTAGTGGCGGAGCGTCAGTACTGCAACGACCAGGACTCTGGGGCGCTGCAGTAATATGTGGTCTGGACATGGTGTTGCGGTATTTGTCCCTTGTATGTGCTATTTGGTCACTTTGTGGTGGTAATTGTTCCTTGTATGTGGTATTATTCGGTCACTGGTGGTAATATGTGGTCTGCTCATGGTGCGATGGTATTTGTTCCTTGTATGTGATATTATTTGGTCACTGGTGGTGATAATATGTGGTCTGGACATGGTGAGGTGGTATTTGTTCCTTGTATGTGATATTATTGGTCATTTTAAAAATTGAAAAATAAGTAAAAATATACCTAAATTGTATTGCATATTTTAACAAATATTTAATAGGTTACAGTAGAGTAGGTCCCGGCCAAAAGTGTCTACCGTGTTCTGGTGGCAGCTTAAAAAATCTTTTAGCCAAAACAAAAGCTGCCTGCTATATGTGTGATCTGGTGATGGGAACTGTTAATGTGTGATAGGTGAGAAGTGGAGTTTTTCCAAGAAAGAGCGGTGGGACTGTGGACAGTTCGAGGGGTGAAGCGTGGAGGCAGGACTGGGGTGGAGCCTGGGCGGAGTCTCAAGGGGGCCCCGAAAATCTTGCAAGTATGGGGCCCCGAAATTTCTAGTGGCAGCCCTGACCAGCATTGATCAGCAGCGAGCAGACGTTCCAGGGACAAAGTCCTGCTTTTCGTCTACTGAGTATGCCTGTGGGAAGACCTCTCATTGGAGGTCAGAGGTGACATGCTCAGGTCCTGTAGAGGCTCCGATTGGAACTCTAGGAAGGTCCCGGAAGGCTGCATCTAAAAAAGGCTCACATGGCCATGGGCTAGTATAGAATTATACTCGTGTGTGTGTGTGTGACTGAATCTGGTGAAAGCTCCTAATCATACCCATCCCTAGCGTTGTTGCATGTTGTGGGTGAGTGAGCTATCTAGCCAGACTGTGCAATTCAGCACTAGGCACGAGCATACTGCGTCTATTAGCAGCGACCACCAGTGAGGCACCATGCGCAATGAGTGCGCTTTCCAGGCCCTAGTTAGGGTGGTTAGTGGCGTCCGCCAGATCGGCGCTGTACACACTTTGTGCAGTAAATCTTTATATAGTTTATCCCCTGGCACCGCAGTTGCGGCGACGAGCGCTAGTGGTCTAGAGGGACCCCGTGTTCTTTGGGGCAGAGTCCTGTGACCTAATACTAGGGTTCACTCTGCAGTATTGCGGCCCTGTGACGCAAAAGGGTTGACCTCCTTACATACTGGGTGAAGCTAACCGTGTGTGTTCATATTATACCGCCATATACTGTCAGTGTTGGAATAAGTTTAAATGCAACAACTCCATTCCTGTTGTAGTCTGCATTGAATGTCTATGAGTGTTCATTTGTCAGCTATGCTGTGATTGTTAAAGTTTGTAAAAAAAAAAAAAAAAAGGTCACAGGACACTCACTGATTGCATCAGTCTGCTGCTGTTTCCTTCACAGAGAGACATGTGTTACATGGACTAGATTATATCGGTAGTTACTGTCAAAGCTTTCTTATTTTGTTCCAGTTCAAGCTGCATATATTAAACACAGTTTGCCTTACGTTGGATTCTGCTGCTTATATGAAGCAACACGCGCTGCTGTGGTAATACTCCGGCTAACAGGTTATGGGCCCAGCCACCGGAAAGTAAATGGTAAAAAGCCCAGTCACCGGAATAAGCAGCGAGCCAAGCGCAGACAGCACAGAGGAATCCCCCGGAATACAAGGACACCGGAACGCAAAGGTACCGCAGTGTACAGAGCACCGGACAGCGCAGCTTAAAGGGCCAGTAACAAACAAAAAAAGAGGTACAAGAGACAAGAATGTCTACAGAAAGGAATGCAGTGAAGTACACAGTGCCAAGTCTCACAAATCACAATTACAGCTCCTGGAAATTCAAGGTAAAGATGTTACTTATAAGAGAGGGTACATGGAAATGTATTGAACAGCCTGTGCCTGACCCAGTACCGGGTGATTGGCTAGAGACTGATCAGAAAGCACAAAGCACTATTTCCCTCAGCATAGATGATAACCAGATTGTACATGTATGCAAATGTGATACTGCAAAGAAAATGTGGGAAGAATTACAGAAAGTGCATGAAAGGTCAAATCTCAGCAATAAGCTATATCTTATGAGAAAGCTGTATCAGTCTAAATTAAGTGATGGCCAGCATATGCAGGACTATATCAGAAACACCCTAGAGATTGTGGAGCGCCTAAGGGGTATTGGTGAAGAAATTAAAGATTTTCATGTTGCTGCATTACTATTAAGTGGTCTTCCAGAAAGTTATGACACGCTTGTGACTGCATTAGATGCCAGACCAGATGATGAACTCACACTAGAATATGTGAAAGGGAAACTTGCAGATGAATACAAGAGAAAGTCAGAGACTATTAGCAATAATATATGCAAAGCAGAAACAGCATTAAAGACACAGTACTTTTCTAAAGCTCAGAGTCATTTAAAGGAAACTCGTGAATGTTTTGTCTGTAAAAAGCCTGGTCACCTTAAAGCAGACTGCAGAGTGTGGAAAGCAAGAATGAATCAGTTTAAAAAGCAGGACAGTCATCAAAAGGTTAAAACAGCTGTAAAGAAGGAAGATGCATGTATTGCGACTGCATTTGGGGTCAGCACAAGCCCATATGCAAACCATGTTTGGTGTATTGACTCTGGAGCGACTGCTCACATGACACGTGATAAGGATTTCTTCATTAATCTAGATGAAAGCAAGTCTGAAAAGGTAATTTTAGCTAATGGTCACTATATGACATCAGAAGGAATAGGAGATGGTTATTTCCATTGTCAAGTTCAATCCTCAGCACAAGTCAGAAAAATCCCAGTTAAAGACGTGCTGTATGTTCCCAAACTTGAAAGTAACCTTTTATCTGTAAAGAAGCTTGCACAACAAGGAAATATAGTTACATTTAAGGATGACAGATGCATCATTTCAAAGAAGGGTCATACCCTTGCCGAAGGAAAAATCAAAGATGAACTTTATCAGCTGAAATGCAATGAAACTGTTTACAGTGCTAGACAAGATTTTCATAAGGACTGTATTCATGTGTGGCACAGACGCCTAGGCCACAGAGATCCAGAAGCAGTAAAGAAACTAGCTCAACTTGCAAATGGTATTGCAATCAACCAGTGTAATCAAACAATGAAGTGCACAAGTTGTCTAAAAGGGAAAATGTCCAGAAAATCGTTTCCTAAAGTAAGCACTACTAAATCTGCACAGATACTGGATTTGATACATACAGATGTGTGTGGTCCAATGAGTGTTCTTACTCCCAGCAAGAAGAGATATTTTCTCACATTCATTGATGATTATTCCAGATATACTGTTACTTACCTACTTCAAAGTAAAAATGAAGTTCCACAGAAACTTGAAGAATATCTTGCTGCAGTTCTTAACAAATTTGGAAGAATACCAAAGGTACTGCGAGCAGATAATGGAACTGAATATACAAGTGGTAAAGTGCAAACCATCCTGAAAAAGAATGGAATCGTGTTCCAGACAACCGTTCCATACAACCCAGAGCAGAATGGCACAGCAGAGAGAAAGAACCGAACTCTTTGTGAAAGTGGAAGAAGTATGCTATTTGATGGAAACCTACCTACAACATATTGGGGAGAAGCCATCATGACTGCTACCTATCTTCAAAATCGACTGCCAAGTAAAGCTACAAGTAAAACTCCATATGAGTTATGGAACTGTGAGAAGCCCAACCTGAAGCATCTCAGGATATTCGGAAGCAAAACTTTTGTGCATGTTCCCAAAGAAAAACGTTCTAAGTGGGAATCTCATGCAAAGGAAGGAGTTCTTGTGGGGTACAGTGAAACTCAGAAAGGATACAGAATCCTGCATCCACAGACCAACACAGTAACAATCAGCAGAGATGTAGTGATTGATGAAAACTCAGTATCGCTCAAATTTCATGAGGTTACGCAAATAATTCAACCTAAGGAACAAGAATTTCAGTCAGTGATTCCAGACATTGAAGAGAATCTCAAAGAAAATACTGAAGTCTGGATATGCTCTGAAAGTACTGAAAAAGAAACAGAAGAATCAAGCCAACCTCAGGAGATCAGAAGATCAGAAAGATCAAATAAAGGAATTCCAGCTAAACGCCTTTCTTATATGGTCAGATCAATTCCAGAAGAAGAGCCACAGTCATGGCAGGAAATGCAAAAACTGCCTATTCATAAGAAGCAAAAATGGATAAAAGCTGCTGATGAAGAAATGGAATCCCTTCATAAGCTCAAAACATGGGAGCTCACAGAGCTACCTCAAGGCAAGAAAGCAATTGGATGTAAGTGGGTCTTTAAGAACAAATATGACTCTGAAGGTAATATTCACCGTTTTAAAGCAAGATTGGTCGCAAAAGGATATTCACAAAAATATGGTGAAGATTATGATGCTACTTTTGCTCCAGTTGCCAAGCAAACTACATTCAGAACTTTATTATCCATAGCTGCTGTTCAGCAGATGAAAGTAAGACATTTTGACATCAAAACAGCCTTTCTACATGGAGACATTGAAGAAGAGCTGTACATGACTCAACCAGAAGGCTATGTTAAAAGGGGTAAAGAGAACCTTGTTTGCAGAATGCAAAAATCTCTCTACGGCCTTAAGCAATCAGCAAGAGCATGGAACACTAAGATGAACAAAGTGTTAATCGACGAAGGATTTAAAAGGTCTCAAGCGGATCCATGTTTGTATACAAAAGGTGTATCACAAGATTGGATGTATGTTATTCTATATGTGGATGATGTAATAATAGCGCATCAAGAAGAGAGAGAAATTTCAAAACTAGGTCAAATTCTGAACAAGCATTTCGAGACCAAGGACCTTGGAGATGTGACATACTATTTGGGAATCCAAATCCAGAGAGAGGAAGATGGAAGTTTTCTTCTTAATCAAAATTCTAAAATCTCCACAGTTCTAAACCAGTTTGGAATGTCAGAAGCCAAAGGCATATCAACTCCAATGGATCCATCTTACCTAAAATTGGAAGGAGAAGAAGATCTGCTACCCACAAATGACAGTTACAGACAAGCAGTGGGGGCACTTCTATACATAGCAACCACAACCCGTCCAGATATCTCAGCCACAGTGGGAATTCTCTGCCGACGTGTAAGCAAGCCACGCCAAAGAGATTGGAATGCAATTAAGAGACTTCTTCAGTATCTTAAGGCAACCCAAGAGTTAAGTCTAAAGATTTCTGCATCAGGAGATCTAATTCTCAGAGGATATGTAGATGCAGATTGGGCTGGAGACTCAAGTGATCGAAGATCAACAAGTGGTTACTTGTTCAAGTTAGGACACACTTCAATCTCATGGTCGAGTAGAAAACAAGTGTCAGTTGCATTGTCTTCTACAGAAGCAGAATATACATCAGCTGCTCATGCAAGTCAAGAGTTAATTTGGTTGAAGCAACTTTTGGAAGAATTCGGCAAACCACTAGCTGAACCAACTGTTATCTATGAGGACAACCAAGGATGTATCAAGCTCGCCAGCAGTGAAAGGATAAGTGCAAGAACAAAGCACATTGATGTTAAACATCATCACTTGCGTGACTTAGTAGAGCGTGAAGTTCTAAAGTTTGTTTACTGTGAATCTGACAAGATGTTAGCAGATGTTTTGACAAAGCCATTGTCAAGAGCCAAGTTTGAAGAATTCAGAACTGCAATGGGACTAACAGGATAAGCAGTTGTTGAGTGGGGGTGTTGGAATAAGTTTAAATGCAACAACTCCATTCCTGTTGTAGTCTGCATTGAATGTCTATGAGTGTTCATTTGTCAGCTATGCTGTGATTGTTAAAGTTTGTAAAAAAAAAAAAAAAAAGGTCACAGGACACTCACTGATTGCATCAGTCTGCTGCTGTTTCCTTCACAGAGAGACATGTGTTACATGGACTAGATTATATCGGTAGTTACTGTCAAAGCTTTCTTATTTTGTTCCAGTTCAAGCTGCATATATTAAACACAGTTTGCCTTACGTTGGATTCTGCTGCTTATATGAAGCAACACGCGCTGCTGTGGTAATACTCCGGCTAACAGTCAGCCATTACCGAGCAGCAGGTGTCATCTCTGCACGGTGGACCCCGGGCTTTAAACGCACCTTATATCTTCCTTATTATTATTTGGTGCATTCCGCCAGCCCTAACATTATACTATCGCCAGGGTCTGGCTAGTAATGGTGGACGAAAAGTGACTACTGCGGTACATCCAGCAGCTGGAGGGCAGGTTGGTGGCTCTCGAGCACACAACCTCTGCCGTGGATGTTACCGCAGTTGCTGTTCAGGCTGCTAGCGTGGCTGCAGCTAGTTTGTCCACTGCCACCCTTGCTCTGACGTTATCCCACCTCCCGTTGCCAGACACGTTTGCTAGTGACAGTAAGCTGTGTCGGGGATTCGTGATCCAGTGTGCTATACATCTTGAGCTCCTGGCCACATGTTTTCCCATAGAGTAGGCTAAGGTGGGATTTATTATATCCCTCCTGTCGGACAGAGCGTTGGAGTGGGCTACGCCGCTGTGGGAGCATGACGATCATGTGGTGCAGAGTGCTCTGTGATTCTTGAGCACTCTGAAACAGGTCTTTTTGGAACCTCGTGTCACCCATGATACGGCACTCCAACTGCTGGTATTGACACAGGGTTCGTCCATGGTCAGCCATTTTGCTATCCACTTTCGGACTTTGGCATCTGAGCTAGAGTGGCCGGATAAAGTCCCCATCCCTGTATTCTGTAGGGGAATAGCTGACCATGTGAAAGACGCCTTGGCCACTAGGCAGATTCCCGCCACCCTGGAGGAGCTAATAGCAATATCTACCTGCATCAACCTTCATTTTAACGAGCGAAGATTGGAGCGAGCCCAGTGTAGGCAGAGGTTTCGGGTGGCTCCCACCTTCACCAAACCTCTGGAATCTCCGGTCCATATGTCCGAGCCACATGAGGCCACGGAGGTGTCATGAGCTGGGTCTAAGTCCCGGACCGCTCGTGTACTCAAAGTCTGTCTTGTCTGTCAGCAGTTGGGACATTATGCCAGGAAATGTCCCCAGCGGTCGGGAACATGTCAGCGTCTAGTGGTTGTAGGAGGAGGTACACTAGACACGGTGATGTTTCCTTCCAAATTGTCCTTCAAGGGGAGAATTATCATAGGCCCATCCACTCATACGGTAGAGCTTTGTGTGGATTCCGGGGCGGAGGGCAACTTCATGTCTTCTGCCTTCGCCCAACGGCAAGTACTACCCCTGGTGTTGCTCGCCAAACCAGTGACCGTACGAGTGGTGAATGGGTCGACACTGCCCTCACAGATAACCACACCAGACCATCCCATTTACTTTTTCTATGTTGCCATCCCATCAGGAGATATCTCTTTACTTGTCATTCCCGAGGGAATTGATGAGGTCCTGTTAGGAATACCTTGGCTACGGTACCACTCCCCTCATCTAGAGTGGTCCACAGGGAGAATTTTGGGATGGAGTGAATCTTGTGAGGGTAGATGTCAGAGGGAGTGCGTTCAGGTTGCTCCTACTGAGGTACCCGTAGATCTTTCCTCTCTCCCCAAGCACTATTGGCCCTATGCGGACATATTCTGCAAGAGGGCTGCGGAGACCCTTCCGCCTCACCGTTCCTATGACTGTCCTATTGACCTCTTGCCTGGTGCTGAGCCTCCCCGGGGTCAAGTCTACCCGTTATCTCTCCCAGAGACAGAGGCAATGTCTCAGTACATCCAGGAGAATCTGGCAAGAGGGTTCATTAGGAAGTCAGTGTCACCTGCAGGGGCTGGGTTCTTCTTCGTGCAGAAGAAGAACAGAGAATTACGTCCCTGCATAGACTACAGGGGTCTTAACACCATAACTGTTAAGAATAAGTACCCTCTGCCACTTAAATTTGAGCTCTTCGATAGGTTGCGGGGGGAGAGGGTATTTACTAAGCTTGATCTGCGGGGTGCTTACAACCTGATTCGCATCCGTGATGGGGACGAATGGAAGACGGCATTTAACACCAGGGACTGGCACTATGAATACCTGGTGATGCCCTTCAGGCTCTGTAATGCCCCTGCCGTTATTCAAGACTTTGTGAATTATATCTTCCGGGATATGCTCACCACCTCGGTCGTAGTCTATCTGGATGATATTCTCATCTACTCTCCAGATAGACTCCCACCGACCTCTTATGGGCAAACTCCCTCTATGCCAAGTTGGTGAAGTGTGTGTTTAAGCAGGAGTCCTTGCCTTTCCTGGGCTATATCATCTCCGCCCAGGGATTGGCCATGAATCCTGCCAAGCTACAGGCTGTGATGGACTGGCAGGATCCCCATTCTCTCAAAGTGGTGCAGCGCTTTATGGGGTTCATCAACTATTACCGCCAGTTCATTCCCCACTTCTGAACTTTGGTAGCTCCCCTGGTTGCCCTCACCAAGAAGGGAGCTAATCCCCAATTGTGGTCGGAGGAGGTCTCCAAGGCCTTCCTCTCTACCAAGTCACACTTCGCTAGCGCTCCCATTTTAGATCACCCCGATGTTGATAAACCATTTATCATGGAGGTTGATGCCTCTTCCTTCGGTGCTAGAGCAGTCCTTTTCCAGAAGGATGCTCAAGGTCGGAAGCATCCTTGCTTCTTCTTCTCCAAGACCTTCACACCAGCGGAGCGGAATTATTCCATCGGGGACAGGGAGTTGCTAGCCATGAAGTTGGTCTTTTTGGAGTGGAGACACCTCCTAGAAGGGGCTAGCTATCCCTTCCAAGTATTCACGACCACAAAAATTTGGTATAATAATAACACTCTTTATATAGCGCTAACATATTCCACAGCGCTTTACAGTTTGCACACATTATCATCGCTGTCCCTATTAGGGCTCATAATCTAAATTCCCTATCAGTATGTCTTTGGAATGTGGGAGGAAACTGGAGAACCCGGAGGAAACCCACGCTTTACAGTTTGCACACATTATCATCGCTGTCCCTATTAGGGCTCATAATCTAAATTCCCTATCAGTATGTCTTTGGAATGTGGGAGGAAACTGGAGAACCCGGAGGAAACCCACGCAAACACGGAGAGAACATACAAACTCTTTGCAGATGTTGTCCTTGGTGGGGTTTGAACCCAGGACTCCAGCGCTGCAAGGCTGCAGTGCTAACCACTGCGCCACCATGCTGCCCGATGTATATTTACAAACTGCCCAGCGGCTAAACTCTCACCAGGCCAGATGGTCCCTGTTCTTCTTCCGGTTCCACTTCACCCTCCATTTTCTCTCCGGGGAGAAGAACATTCATGCTGACACTCTCTCCCGCTCCTTCTTGGTGTCATCATCATCATCATCAGAGGAGCTTCGGCTTATTGTCCCTTCAGAGAGCCTAAGGGTATGTGCACACGTCCGGATTTCTTGCAGAAATTTCCTGAAGAAAACCGGAAATTTTCTGCAAGAAATCCGCATTTTTTTTTTTGCGTTTTTTTTCTCGTTTTTTTCGCTTTTTTTAGCATTCTGCAAGCGTAATTAGCTTGCAGAATGCTAAAGTTTTCCAAGCGATCTGTAGCATCGCTAGGAAAACTGACTGACAGGTTGGTCACACTTGTCAAACATAGCGTTTGACAAGTGTGACCATCTTTTTACTATAGATGCAGCCTATGCAGCATCTATAGTAAAAGATAGAATGTTTAAAAATAATAAAAAAAATAAAAAAAATGGTTATACTCTCCTGCAGGCGTCCGTTCCTATAGATGCCAGTGTGGTTCAGGACCTTCCATGACGTCGCGGTCACGTGAGCGGTCACATGACCGGTCTCGACCAATCACAAGACCGCGACGTCATCGCAGGTCCTTCACCGCACACCAGCTATAGAAACCGAAGCGGCAGCATGCAGCGGAGAGGCGGGAAGACACCGAAGGTGAGTATATGACTATTTTTTATTTTAATTCTTTTTTTTTGACCAATTATATGGTGCCCAGTCCATGGAG
This sequence comes from Ranitomeya variabilis, assembly GCF_051348905.1. Lineage (NCBI taxonomy): Eukaryota > Metazoa > Chordata > Amphibia > Anura > Dendrobatidae > Ranitomeya > Ranitomeya variabilis. Next base: position 380,224,810 of record NC_135235.1, on the reverse strand, counting down.
GAGAGTCTCCTCTCCTCCACCCTGGGTACCAACCGCACATAATCTGCTTACTTCCCGCATGGTGTGCATAGCCCCGTGCGGGAAGTAAGCAGATCAATGCACTCCTAGGTGTGCGGAATCCCCTGCAATTCCGCATTTTAATGAACATGTTGCTTTTTTTTCCGCGATGCGATTTTTTCGCGGAAAAAAAGGCTACATTTGCACAAAAAATGCGGAATACACTGAAAATAATGGGAGGCATATGTTAGCGTTTTTTTGCGTTTTTATAGCGAAAAAACGCGAAAAAACCGCGAAGAATACTGAACGTGTGCACATGGCCTAAGAACTGTGGCCCCAGGTTTGCTAGAGTCTGTGCCTCCGGGCAAGACTTTTGTTCCTCCTAATTTGCGACCGGAGGTTCTCTCTTGGGCTCATTCGTCCAGGGTGGGTGGACATTTTGGGACCAAGAGGATATTTGAGCTCCTGGCGAGGACTTACTGGTGGCTGCATATGGCCTGTGACATTGGCGACTATATTCGGGTGTGTGTCTCCTGCGCCAAGAATCAGTCTCCTTGGCAACGGCCTGCTGGGCTACTTTACCCCTGCCGGTAGCAGACAGGCCCTGGGAAATGGTAGGGATGGACTTTGTGGTGGGCTTACCCAAGTCTCGTAGCTGCACCGTTATCTGGGTAGTCACAGACCATTTTTCCAAAATGGTGCACTTGGTGCCTCTTCCACGGCTACCTTCTGCATGGGCCTTGGCGGCGTTGTTTATTAAGCATGTTTTCCGCCTATATGGTATGCCAGACAAAATTGTCAGTGACCAGGGTCCCCAGTTTGCGTCTCGGTTCTGGAGAGAGCTCTGTCGTTTACTCAGCATTGAGCTGAATCTCTCTTCTGCGTATCATCCCGAGACGAATGGGTTGGTAGAGAGGGCCAACCAGACCCTGGTCACATACCTGCGACATTTTGTGTCGGCCAGGCAGGATGACTAGGCATCCTTGCTATCATGGGTGGAGTTTGTACTGAACAACGCCGTAGACGACTCCACTGGTCAGATTCCATTCCTCCTTAACTACGGCCAGCATCCGCGTGTCCATGTGCCCATGCCCGTATCGTCCACCGATTGTAGGGTGGCAGACTGGGCGGTGGAGGCACGTGACATTTGTGACTGCACACAGTATGCCATCCGGGCCTCCAAGGAGAGAATGAGGGTCTCCACTGATGCACACCGGCGCCCCGCTCCAACCTTTGTTCCTGGCGACAGTATAGCTCTCCGCCCATAACATCAGGCTGCGAGTTGAGTCCACTAAGTTTGCTCCTCGATACATTGCTCCCTTCAAGGTCCTGGAACAAGTCAACCCTGTGGTCTATCGGTTGGCCCTTCCTCCACGCCTTGGTATCACCGACAACTTTCATGTGTCCCTCCTAAAAACCGTTCACATGTCCTGGTTTTCTGAGTCATCTGCTGGGACATCGGGCTCATCCAGGGACAATTACGAGGTAAATGCTATCATTGGGTTTAAGGTGGTACGTGGCAAAAGGTATTATCTGGTGGATTAGAAGGGTCATGGCCCAGAGCACATTCAGGCTCCTCAGCTCATTGCTACCTATGAGCATAGCGAGGCCAAAGGAGGGGGGCCCTAGGAGGAGGGGTAATGTTAGGTGTTGAGTTTCCGCCAATGAACAGGTGGAATCCCGAACCATATCCTCTGTGGTCTCCCAATCTTCCCCAGCCACAGTGGACTCTGCTCAGCAGAGATGTCAGTCCCAGCTTCTTGCTCAAGCTGATACTTTGCTTCTGGTTACAGCTGCGTCCCAGGTTCAGCCTTTGTAACCAGCATTGATCAGCAGCGAGCAGACATTCCAGGGACTAAGTCCTGCTTTTCGTTTACTGAGCATGCCCATGGGATGAACCTCCCTGTTGTATTTGTGTAAAAAAAAAAAAATCCTAAATAAAAAACAAATTATACTGTTCCAATAGATACATTTCTTTATCTAATTAAAAAAAGCAATAAAAGTACACATATTTAGTATTGCCATGTCCGTAATGACCCGTCCTATAACATTGTCCCCCTAGTTAACCCCTTCAGTGATCACCGTAAAAAAAAAAAAAAAACAGGCAAAAAACGACGCTTTATTATCATACTGCCAAACAAAAAGTGGAATAATATGCGATCAAAAAGACGGATATAAATAACCATGGTACCGCTGAAAACGTCATCTTGTCCCGCAAAAAACGAGCTGCCATACAGAATCATCAACGAAAAAATAAAAAAGTTGTAGTCCTCGTAATAAAGCTATGCAAAAATAATTATTTTATATATAAAATAGTTTTTATCGTATAAAAGCGCCAAAACATAAAAAAATGATATAAATGAGGTATCGCTGTAATCGTACTGACCCGAAGAATAAAACTGCTTTATCAATTTTACCAAACGTGGAACGGTATAAGCGCTCCCCCAAAAGAAATTCATGAATAGCTCACAAAAACCAGAATGAAAAGCGATCAAAAAATGTCACGTGCCCGAAAATGGTACCAAAAAAAGTCAACTCGTCCCGCAAAAAAACAAGACCTCACATGACTCTGTGTACCAAAACATGGAAAAATTATAGCTCTCAAAATGTGGAGACGCAAAAACTTTTTTTTGCAATAAAAAGCGTCTTTTTTAGTGTATGACGGCTGCCAATCATAAAAATCCGTGAAAAAAAAGCTATGAAAGTAAATCAACCCCCCCCATCACCCCCTTAGTTAGGGAAAAATAATAAAATTTAAAAAAATGTATTTATTTCCATTTTCCCATTAGGGTTAGGGTTAGGGTTGGGGCTAAAGTTAGAGTTGGGGCTAAAGTTAGGGATAGAGTTGGGGTTAAAGTTAGGGTTAGGGTTGGGGCTAAAGTTAGGGTTGGGGTTAGGGTTGGGGCTAAAGTTAGGGTTAGGGTTGGGGCTAAAGTTAGGGTTTGGATTACATTTACGGTCGGGATTAGGGTTGGGATTAGGGTTATAGGTGTGGTTAGGGTTATGGTTGGGATTAGGGTTAGGGGTGTGTTTGGGTTAGGGTTTCAGTTAGAATTGGGGGGTTTCCAATGTTTAGGCACATCAGGGGCTCTCCAAACGCGACAAGGCGTCCGATCTCAATTCCAGCCAATTCTGCGTTGAAAAAGTAAAACAGTGCTCCTTCCCTTCCGAGCTCTCCCGTGCGCCCAAACAGGGGTTTACCCCAACATATGGGGTATCAGCGTACTCAGGACAAATTGGACAAAAACTTTTGGGGTCCAATTTCTCCTGTTACGCTTGGGAAAATACAAAAATAAAAATTTTTATGAAAAAAAAAGGATTTTTTTATTTTCATGGCTCTGTGTATAAACTGTAGTGAAACACTTGGGGGGTTCAAAGTTCTCACAACACATCTAGATAAGTTCCTTGGGGGTCTAGTTTCCAATATGGGGTCACTTGTGGGGAGTTTCTACTGTTTAGGTACATCAGGGGCTGTGCAAATGCAATGTGACACCTGCAGACCAATCCATCTAAGTCTGCTTTCCAAACGGCGCGCCTTCCCTTCCGAGCTCTGCCATGCACCAAAACGGCGGTTCCCCCACACATATGGGGTATCAGCGTACTCAGGACAAATTGGACAACAACTTTTGGGGTCCAATTTCTCCTGTTAGGCTGGGGTCACACTAGCGTATTGCATCCGATGCGAGAGCATCGGATGCGATATGCTAATGACCCTCGGTTCCTGCTCGCAGCAGAGCAGGAGCCGAGTGTCATGCGTCTCTGCTCCGATTCTCTCGCACAGGGAGGATCGGAGCACATCTGCGGAGGAGGCGGAGAAATGAATTTCTCCATCTCCTCCATTGCTGGGGTCCGCTTTTAACGCACGTCACTCGGATGATATCCGAGTGGTGTGCGCTGTCTCACTCGCACCCATAGGCTTATATGGGTGCGAGTGAGCCCAGAGTTTTCCTCGGTCCGAGACAATCGCAGCATGCTGCGATTGTCTCGGACCGAAGAAAACGGCCGACAAAAAGTCGGCTGCTGGGAGCTGCCCCATATGTTAACATTGGTCCGAGTGCAATGCGATTTTTTATCGCATTGCACTCGGCCGTTTAAAACGCCAGTGTGACGCCGGCCTTACCCTTTATGCAGTTGGTTTATTTGGGTGGACCCTTGTGTGTTCTCTTATGGGCCTGGATACCCTAAAAAAAGGGTGGGCTGGTCCCATACCATACACTACATTTTGGATATTTTAAATGGACCTATTTTGGTCTCTCCAAATTGGATCCTTGGCGACAGATAGGACACTTATATACTATAGTTCTATGATAGATTTATTTATATTTATATAGGATATATGTGTGAGTATGTATAATAAATATTTATTTGCAACATTGGTTGTTTATAATCATTATTTGTTTTCCTTTTTTGGATGATGAGTGTCAGGTTTTTGTTTTGTTTTTTCCCATGTGTGCATGTTGACATATGTGGTTGGGGTAGACATGTGTGGTTCATATGTAGACTGTATGTTATTGTATGTATATGAATGACACTCCTCGTTTTGTATATGTGGCCCCATCTTCGTTAGGGGGCATGTGTGTCTATACATGTATGTATTTATCTGGATTGGTTGAGCCTATTTGTTCCCCCCCCCCCCTTGATTAGTCTGGTCTATACAGGTTCCATCCCCCCAGGTATTAATGCATTAATACAGTCATGTTTACCCTAAGTGAGTATAATACTCTTTTCCTCTATAATATCTAGGTAGCCCCTCTGCCAGTCATTATAAGGTCTTACATACAGTAACCGTGTACCCTTTCTTTTCTGGCCCCCAGCCTGTGGTTGCCTGGGGCACACAGGCAGGTGCATTTCTCTCTGTGGCCGCCGGTGTCAGTATAGAGCTCACTGGCAGGTGCAGTTCTCCCTGTGGCCGCCTTGTCAATATAGAGCACACAGGCAGGCGCAGTTCTCCCTGTGGCCGCCGGTGTCAGTATAGAGCACACAGGCAGGTGCAGTTCTCCCTGTGGCCACCGGTGTCAGTATAGAGCACACAGGCAGGCGCAGTTCTCCTTGTGGCCACCGGTGTCAATATAGAGCACACAGGCAGGCGCAGTTCTCCCTGTGGCCGCCGGTGTCAGTATAGAGCACACAGTCATATGCAGTTCTCACTGTGGCCGCTGGTGTCAGTATAGAGTACACTAGCGCGCTCCCAGGGATTTCTTTGCATGTCCGTCGGCGTTCCACATGCTTCACTCTCTGGCTTCCCGCTTATGTCATTTCCTGGGGGCGGGTCATAGCCCCGCTCTCATTGCAGGACGCAGACACACACACATCGGTAAGAGCTTTAAGATAATAATTGTGGACCTATATATACACTTGTGCATTGGCTGGCCATATACTTCCCCTGACGAAGCCTCATTTGGGAGGCGATACGCGTGGGGCTATGATCCACTCAGTCCCCTGGATATTTCGGCTTGCCAGTTCTTAGGTGGGTTTTTATTCCACCGCAGGTATTATGCCTTTTTGATCTGTATTCACCTATAGGACTTTTTTCCACCACTATACATGGGTGGTTTTTGGACTATTTTGTCTATACCTTTTTTGGGTTTTTTATCAGCTACTATTATATAGGGTTATCTGTAGATCCCCCATGAGCCGCTAGACAGGAAGGTATTACCATATACGTGTTTATATCCTATAGGTATATTGACAAGCTGTACTTATTTTCACATATATGTGTATATAGTATATATGTACGTTATATATCTAGGTGGTCTGTAGTGGCGTAGTGATTTTAAGTGGTGTTATGTTTTTTTTTGCCAATAAAGTGTGTTTTGCTATTTTGCTATATATTGGGTGGTGTGCATTTTTTGTAGCAGTGTCTTTTCTTCCTCCCCTTCTTCAAGGTTTCCAATGTTTAGGCACATCAGGGGCTCTCCAAACGCGACAAGGCGTCCGATCTCAATTCCAGCCAATTCTGCGTTGAAAAAGTAAAACAGTGCTCCTTCCCTTCCGAGCTCTCCCGTGCGCCCAAACAGGGGTTTACCCCAACATATGGGGTATCAGCGTACTCAGGACAAATTGGACAAAAACTTTTGGGGTCCAATTTCTCCTGTTACGCTTGGGAAAATACAAAAATAATAATTTTTATGAAAAAAAAAGGATTTTTTTATTTTCATGGCTCTGTGTATAAACTGTAGTGAAACACTTGGGGGGTTCAAAGTTCTCACAACACATCTAGATAAGTTCCTTGGGGTTCTAGTTTCCAATATGGGGTCACTTGTGGGGAGTTTCTACTGTTTAGGTACATCAGGGGCTGTGCAAATGCAATGTGACGCCTGCAGACCAATCCATCTAAGTCTGCTTTCCAAACGGCGCGCCTTCCCTTCCGAGCTCTGCCATGCACCAAAACGGCGGTTCCCCCACACATATGGGGTATCAGCGTACTCAGGACAAATTGGACAACAACTTTTGGGGTCCAATTTCTCCTGTTACCCTTGGTAAAAAAACAAACAAACTGGAGCTGAAGTAAATTTTTTGTGAAAAAAAGTGAAATGTTCATTTTTTTTTTTAAACATTCCAAAAATTCCTGTGAAACACTTGAAGGGTTAATAAACTTCTTGAATGTGGTTTTGAGTACCTTGAGATGTGCAGCTTTTAGAATGGTGTCACACTTGAGTATTTTCTATCATATAGACCCTTCAAAGTGACTTCAAATGTGATGTGGTCCCTAAAAAAATGGTGTTGTAAAAATGAGAAATTGCTGGTCAATTTTTAAACGTTATAACTCCCTAACAGAAGAAAATTTTGGTTCCAAAAGTAGACATGTGTAAATGTAAAGTAGACATGTGGGAAATGTTACTTATAAAGTATTTTGTGTGACATATCTCTGTGATTTAAGGGCATAAAAATTCAACTTGGAAAATTGCGAAATTTTCAACATTTTCGCCAAGTTTCAGCTTTTTTTCACAATAAACGCAGGTAATATCAAAGAAATTTTACCACTATCATGAAGTACAATATGTCTTGAGAAAATAATGTCAGAATTATCAGGATCCGTTGAAGCGTTCCAGAGTTATAACCTCATAAAGGGACAGTGGTCAGAATTGTAAAACTTGGCCCGGTCATTAACGTGCAAACCACCCTTGGGGGTAAAGGGGTTAAGTTAGAATAAAATTGTTTATTTGTCTTGCTTTCTTTCTGCCTGCCGTGATTAAAAAAGCCCAATTTTATCTTTAATCTTCTCGCAAGACAACATCCATATACAGTACAGACGAAAAGTTAGGACACACCTTCTCATTTAAAGATTTTTCGTATTTTCATGACTGAAAATTGTACATTCACACTGAAGGCATCAAAACTATGAATTAACACATGTGGAATTATATACTTAACAAAAAAGTGTGAAACAACTGAAATTATGTCTTATATTCTAGGTTCTTCAAAGTAGTCACCTTTTGCTTCACCAGTGTCACCAGCAAAGCACCCCCACACATCACACTTCCTCCTCCATGCTTCACGGTGGGAACCAGGCATGTAGAGTCCATCCGTTCACCTTTTCTGCGTTGCACAAAGACACGGTGGTTGGAACCAAACATCTCAAATTTGGACTCATCAGACCAAAGCACAGATTTCCGCTGGTCTAATGTCCATTCCTTGTGTTCTTTAGCCCAAACAAGTCTCTTCTGCTTGTTGCCTGTCCTTAGCAGTGGTTTCCTAGCAGCTATTTTACCATGAAGGCCTGCTACACAAAGTCTCCTCTTAAAAGTTGTTGTAGAGATGTGTCTGCTGCTAGAACTCTGTGTGGCATTGTCCTGGTCTCTAATATGAGCTGCTGTTAACCTGCGATTTCTGAGGCTGGTGACTCGGATAAACATATCCTCAGAAGCAGAGGTGACTCTTGGTCTTCCTTTCCTGAGGCGGTCCTCATGTGAGCCAGTTTCTTCGTAGCGCTTGATGTTTTTTGCCACTGCACTTGGGGACACTTGGGGGCAAGAAATCCCACTTATTAAACCTGACAGGGCACACCTGTGAAGTGAAAACCATTCCCGGTGACTACCTCTTGAAGCTCATCAAGAGAATGCCAAGAGTGTGCAAAGCAGTCATCAAAGCAAAAGGTGGCTACTTTGAAGAACCTAGAATATAAGACATATTTTCAGTTGTTTCACACTTTTTTGTTAAGTATATAATTCCACATGTGTTAATTCATAGTTTTGATGCCTTCAGTGTGAATGTGCAATTTTCACAGTCATGAAAATACAGAAAAATCTTTAAATGAGAAGGTGTGTCCAAACTTTTTGTCTGTACTGTACACTGCTCAAAGAAATAAAGGGAACACTTAAACAACAGAATATAACTCCAAGTAAATCAAACTTCTGTGAAATCAAACTGTCCATTTAGGAAGCAACACTGATTGACAATCAATTTCACATGCTGTTGTGCAAATGGAATAGACAACAGATGGAAATTATTGGCAATTATCAAGACACTCAATAAAAGAGTGGTTCTGCAGGTGGGACCACAGACCACATCTCAGTACCAATGCTTTCTGGCTGATATTTTGGTCACTTTTGAATGTTGGTTGTGCTTTTACACTCGTGGTAGCATGAGACGGACTCTACAAACCACACAAGTGACTCAGGTAGTGCAGCTCATACAGGATGGCACATCAATGCGAGCTGTGGCAAGGTTTTCTGTGTCTGTCAGCGTAGTGTCCAGAGGCTGGAGGCGCTACCAGGAGAGGCCAGTACACCAGGAGACATGGCAGGCACTGTAGTAGGGCAACAGCCCAGCAGCAGGACCGCTACCTCCGCCTTTGTGCAAGGAGGAACAGGAGTACTGCCAGAGCCCTGCTAAATGACCTCCAGCAGGCCACAAATGTGCATGTGTCTGCACAAACGGTTAGAAACCGACTTCATGAGGATGGTATGAGTGCCCGACTTCCACAGATGGTGGTTGTGCTCACAGCCCAACACCGTGCAGGACGCTTGACATTTGCCACAGAACACCAGGATTGGCAAATTCGCCACTGGAGCCCTGTGCTCTTCACAGATGAAAGCAGGTTCACACTGAGCACATGTGACAGACGTGACAGAGTCTGGAGATGCCATGGAGAGCGATCTGCTACCTGCAACATCCTTCAGCATGAACAGTTTGGCAGTGAGTCAGTAATGGTGTGGGGTGGCATTTCTTTGTAGGGCCGCACACCCTTCCATGTGCTCGCCAGAGGTAGCCTGACTGCCAATAGGTACCAAGATGAGATCCTCAGAACCCTTGTGAGACCATATGCTGGTGTGGTTGGCCCTGGGTTCCTCCTAATGCAGGACAATGCCAGACCTCATGTGGCTGGAGTGTGTCAGCAGTTCATGCAAGATGAAGGCATTCAAGCTATGGACTGGCCCGCCCGTTCCCCAGACCTGAATCCGATTGAGCACATCTGGGACATCATGTCTCGCTCTCGCTCCATCCACCAACGTAATGTTGCACCACAGACTGTCCAGGAGTTGACGGATGCTTTAGTCAAGGTCTGGGAGGAGATCCCTCAGGAGACCATCCGCTGCATCACCAGGAGCATGCCCAGGCATTGTATAATATTGAGGCCATACAGGCACGTGGAGGTCACACACAAGGCTGAGCATCTTTTCCTTGTCATGAGGCATTTCCACTGAAGTTGGATCAGCCTGTAATTTGATTTTCCACTTTGATTTTGAGTATCATTCCAAATCCAGACCTCCATGGGATATTCATTTTGATTTACATTGATAATTGTTATGTTTTATTGTTCTGAACACATTCCACTATGCAATGAATAAAAATTTGCAACTGGAATATTTCATTCAGAGATATCTAGGATGTGGTATTTTAGTGTCCCCTTTATTTTTTGAGCAGTGTATAAGGAGGCCTACGCTGCCTCCACTCCTGGTAGGCTATACAAAAATCCGACCTTATCTGAGGATCCTCCAGCAGATGCGTCCCCAAACTGTTTTTAAAAATATTAAAAAAAAAATAAAAAAAATATAAAAGTACAAATCACCCCCCCTTTCTCCTCATTCAAAATAAAACAATAAAAAATAGACATATTGCCGGTTCAGAATCGCCCAATCTATCATTTGAAAAAAAATTAATCCAATCTGTAAACGGCATAGCGAGAAAAAAAAATCAAAACTCCAGAATTACGGTTTTTTTTGGTCGCTGCAAAATTTCAAAAAAATGCAATAACGGGCACTCTAAATATTGTATACACACCAAAATGGTATCAATAAAAACGACAGATTGGCGCAGAAAAAATAAGCTCTCACTCAGCCCCAGATCCCGAGAAATTGGGACGCTACGGGTCTCGGAAAATGGCAACATTTCTTTTTTATTTTAAACTATGGAATTTTTTTTCATTGCTTAACCCCTTTCTGACATCTGACGTACTATCCCGTCGAGGTGGGGTGGGCCCGTATAACCACCGACGGGATAGCGTTCGGCCGCGCTCACAGGGGGAGCGCGGCCGATCGCGGCCGGGTGTCAGCTGCCTATCGCAGCTGCCTATCACGGACCACCCCCGGCACACCGCGATCAAACATGATCGCAGTGTGCCGACGGTACAGGGAAGCATCGCGCAGGGAGGGGGCTCCCTGCGGGCTTCCCTGAGACGATCGGTACAAGGGAATGTACTCACCTTGTACCGAGCGTCTCCTCCCTGCAGGCCCCGGATCCAAAATGGCCGCGGGGCTGCATCCGGGTCCTGCAGGGAGTACTTCCGGGTCAGGAGCAGGCTGCAGCTCTGTAAGGCTATGTTCACACGCTGCGGTTTTTGCTGCGGATCCGCAGCGGATTTGCAGCTGCGGATCCGCAGACGTTTTCCATGCAGTGTACAGTACAATGTTACCCTATGGAAAACAAAATCCGCTGTGCCCACTTTGCTTTTTTCCGCTAGAAAATCCGCGCTGATTTTCTGCGGAAAAAAAGAAGTAGCATGTCAATTCTTTCTGCAGATTCCGCAGCGGGTTTCCACCTGCACCAATAGGAAAGTGCAGCTGGAAACCCGCAGTGGAATCCGCAGTAGAAACAGCACAAAAAACCGCAGTGAAAACCACTGCGGTTTTGCACTGCGGTTTTCCCAAATCAGGACCTGAAAAATCCGCAGGAAAAAAAGGATAGTGTGAACAAGCCCTAAGCCTGCAGCGATGAGTGAGATCGCCGATCTCACAGAGTGCTATGCAAACTGTGAGATCGGCGATCTGTGATGTCCCCCCTGGGACAAAGTTAAAAAGTAAAAAAAAAAAATTCCACATGTGTAAAAAAAAAAAAAAAAATTCCTAAATAAAGAAAAAAAAAATATTATTCCCATAAATACATTTCTTTATCTAAAAAAAACAAAAAAACAATAAAAGTACACATATTTAGTATCGCCGCGTCCGTAACGACCCAACCTATAAAACTGTCCCACTAGTTAACCCCTTCAGTGAACACCGTAAGAAAAAAAAAAAAACGAGCCAAAAAACAACGCTTTATTATCATACCGCCAAACAAAAAGTGGAATAACACACGATCAAAAAGACGGATATAAATAACCATGAAAACGTCATCTTGTCCCGCAAAAAACGAGCCGCCTCACAGCATCATAAGCAAAAAAATAAAAAAGTTATAGTCCTCAGAATAAAGCGATGCCAAAATAATTATTTTTTCTATAAAATAGCTTTTATCGTATAAAAGCGCCAAAACATAAAAAAATGATATAAATGAGATATCGCTGTAATCGTACTGACCAGACGAATAAAACTCCTTTATCAATTTTACCAAACGCGGAACGGTATAAACGCCTCCCCCAAAAGAAATTCATGAATAGCTGGTTTTTGGTCATTCTGCCTCACAAAAATCGGAATAAAAAGTGATCAAAAACTTTCACGTGCCCGAAAATGTTACCAATAAAAATGTCAACTCGTCCCGCAAAAAACAAGACCTCACATGACTTTGTGGACCAAAATATGGAAAAATTATAGGTCTCAAAATGTGGAGACGCTAACTTTTTTGCTATAAAAAAGCGTCTTTTAGTGTGTGACAGCTGCCAATCATAAAAATCCAATATAAAAAAACGCTATAAAAGTAAATCAAACCCCCTTCATCACCCCCTTAGTTAGGGAAAAATAATAAAATTAAAAAAATGTATTTATTTCCATTTTCCCATTAGGGCTAGGGTTAGGGCTAGGGTTTGGGCTAGGGTTAGGGTTAGTGTTGGGCTAGGGTTGGGGTTAAAGTTAGGGTTAGGGTTGGGGCTAAAGTTAGGGTTAGGGTTGGGGCTAAAGTTAGGGTTAGGATTACATTTACGGTTGGGATAAGGGTTGGGATTAGAATTAGGGGTGTCAGGGTTAGGGGTGTGGTTAGGGTTAGCATTGGGATTAGGGTTAGGGGTGTTGTTGGATTAGGGTTTCAGGTAGAATTGGGGAGTTTCCACTGTCAGGCACATCAGGGGCTCTCCAAACGCGACATGGCGTCCGATCTCAATTCCAGACAATTCTGCGTTGAAAAAGTAAAACAGTGCTCCTTCTCTTCCAAGCTCTCCCGTGTGCCCAAACAGGGGTTTACCCCAACATATGGGGTATCAGCGTACTTGGGACAAATTGGAAAACAACTTTTGGGGTCCAAGTTCTCTTGTTATCTTTGGGAAAATAAAAATCTTGGGGGTTAAATATCATTTTTGTGGGAAAAAAAAAGATTTTTTATTTTCATGGCTCTGCGTTGTAAACTGTAGTGAAACACTTGGGGGTTCAAAGTTCTCACAACACATCTAGATAAGTTCCTTGGGAGGTCTAGTTTCCAATATGGGGTCACTTGTGGGGGGTTTCTACTGTTTGGGTACATCAGGGGCTCTGCAAATGCAACGTGATGCCTGCAGACCAATACATCTAAGTCTGCATTCCAAATGGCGCTCCTTCCCTTCCGAGCTCTGCCATGCGCCCAAACAGTGGTTCCCCCCCCACATATGGGGAATCAGCGTACTTAGGACAAATTGGACAACAACTTCTGGGGTCCAATTTATCCTGTTACCCTTGTGAAATTACAAAACTGGGGGCTAAAAAATCATTTTTGTGAAAAAAAAAAAGAATTTTTATTTTTACGGCTCTGCGTTATAAACTGTAGTGAAACACTTGGGGGTTCAAAGCTCTCAAAACACATCTGAATAAGTTCCTTAGGGGGTCTACTTTCCAAAATGGTGTCACTTGTGGGGGGTTTTAATGTTTAGGCACATCAGGGGCTCTCCAAACGCAACATGACGTCCCATCTTAATTCCAGTCAATTTTGCATTGAAAAGTAAAATGGCGCTCCTTCACTTCCGAGCTCTGCTATGCGCCCAAACAGTGGTTTACCCCCACATATGGGGTATCGTCGTACTCAGGACAAATTGCACAACAACTTTTGTGGTCTAATTTCTTCTCTTACCCCTGGGAAAATAAAAAATTGGGGGCGAAAAGATCATTTTTGTGAAAAAATATGATTTTTTATTTTTACGGCTCTGCACTATAAACTTCTGTGAAGCACTTGTTGGGTCAAAGTGCTCACCACACATCTAGATAAGTTCCTTAAGGGGTTTACTTTCCAAAATGGTGTCATTTGTGGGGGGTTTCAATGTTTAGGCACATCAGGGGCTCTCCAAACGCAACATGGCGTCCCATCTCAATTCCAGTCAATTTTGCATTGAAAAGTCAAATGTCGCTCCTTTCCTTCCGAGCTCTGCCATGCGCCCAAACAGTGGTTTACCCCCACATATGGGGTATCAGCGTACTCAGGACAAATTGTACAACAACTTTGGGTGTCTATTTTCTCCTGTTACCCTTGGTAAAATAAAACAAATTGGAGCTGAAATAAATTTTGTGTGAAAAAAAGTTAAATGTTCATTTTTATTTAAACATTCCAAAAATTCCTGTGAAACACCTGAAGGGTTAATAAACTTCTTGAATGTGGTTTTGAGCACCTTGAGGGGTGCAGTTTTTAGAATGGTGTCACACTTGGGTATTTTCTATCATATAGACCCCTCAAAATGACATCAAATGAGATGTGGTCCCTAAAAAAAACTGGTGTTGTAAAAATGAGAAATTGCTGGTCAACTTTTAACCCTTATAACTCCCTAACAAAAAAAAAATTTGGTTCCAAAATCTTGCTGATGTAAAGTAAACATGTGGGAAATGTTACTTATTAAGTATTTTGCGTGACATATTTCTGCGATTTAAGGGCATAAAAATTCAAAGTTGGAAAATTGCAAAATTTTCAAAATTTTTGCCAAATTTCCGTTTTTTTCTCAAATAAACGCAAGTTATATCGAATAAATATTACCACTAACATGAAGTACAATATGTCACGAGAAAACAGTGTCAGAATCGCCAAGATCCGTTGAAGCGTTCCAGAGTTATAACCTCATAAAGAGACAATGGTCAGAATTGTAAAAATTGGCCTGGTCATTAACGTGCAAACCACCCTTGGGGGTGAAGGGGTTAAATAAAAAACAACCTAGACATTTTTGGTGTCTGTGAACTCATAATCACCTGGAGTATGATAATGGCAGGTCAGTTTTAGCATTTAGTGAACATGGTAAAAAAAATCCAAAAAACAATTGTGGAATTGCACTTTTTTTGCAATTTCACCACATTTAGATTTTTTTTTCCTGTTTTCCAGTACGATATGGTAAAATCAATGCTGCCATTCAAAAGTACAACTTGTCCCGCAAAAATAAAGCCCTCACATGGCCATATTGAATTAAGAAGGGGAGCAAAAAATGGAAATGCATAAATGAAAATACCCCTGGTCCTTAATGGGTTAATATGGACTATAAAGTGTTAGCCAAAATTATTGCATGCTGGCTCAAAATGGTAATTGACAGATTGATACAACCTGAACAGGTGTGAGGTGTACCAGTGTGGTCAAAATGTAGCCCTGTTGGCGCTGGACTTTGAGAAGGTGTTTGGCAGGGTATCGCATAAGTATCTTTTGAGTGTTTTAAAAAAGATGGCGATTCCAGATTTTATTACAGTGGGGGAAACAGTATTTAGTCAGCTACCAATTGTGTAAGTACTCCCAGGAGAACAGAGCAGGGCTTCAATTTTGTTTCTGGTGTCCTTTGACAGCTCTTTGGTCTTTACCATAGTGAAGTTTGGAGTGTGACTGTTTAAGGTTGTGGACAGGTGTCTTTTATACTGTCAAGTTACTACAAGTAATGAGTGGAGGACAGAGGAGCTTCTTAACCCCTTAACCCCCAAGGGTGGTTTGCACGGTAATGACCAGGCCAATTTTTACAATTCTGACCACTGTCCATTTATGAGGTAATACCTCTGGAACGTTTCCATGGGTCCCAGTGATTCTGGCATTGTTTTCTCGTGACATATTTTACTTCATGTTAGTGGTAAAATTTCTTTGATATGACTTGCTTTTATTTGTGGAAAAAATGGAAATTTGGCTAAAATTTTGAAACGTTCGCAATTTTCCAACTTTGAAATTTCATGCCCTTAAATCACAGAGATATGTCACACAAATACCTTAATAAATAACATTTCCCACATGTCTACTTTACATCAGAACAATTTTGGAACCCAAATTTTTTTTGTTAGGAAGTTATAAGGTTTTAAAGTTGACCAGCGATTTCTCATTTTTACACCATTTTTTTTTTAGGAACCACATCATATTTGAAGTCACTTTGAGGGGTCTATATGATAGAAAATTCCCAAAAGTGACACTATTCTAAAAACTGCACTCCTCAAGGTGCTCAAAACCACATTCAATAAGTTTATTAACCCTTCAGGTGCGCCACAGGAATTTTTGGAATGTTTAAAAAAAATGAACATTTACGGTAACTTTTTTTCACAAAACATTTACTGCAGATCCAAGTTGTTTTATTTTACCAAGGGTAACAGGAGAAATTGGACCCCAAACATTGTGGGGGTAAACTACTGTTTGGACGCATGGCAGAGGTCGGAAGGGAATTGAGATTGGACACATGTCGCGTTTGGAGAGCCCATGATGTGCCTAAACAGTGGAAACCCCCCACAAGTTATACCATTTTGGAAAGTAGACCCCCTAAGGAACTTATCTAGATGTGTGGTGAGCACTTTGAACCCCCAAGTGCTTCACAGAAGTTTATAATGTAGAGCTGTAAAAATAAAAAATCATATTTTTTTCACAAAAATGATCTTTTCGCCCCCAATTTTTTATTTTCTTAAGGGTAAAAGGAGAAATTGGACCCCAAAAGTTGTTGTGCAATTTGTCCTGAGTACGCTGATACCCCATATGTGGGAGAAAACTACGGTTTGGGTACACGTCAGGGCTTGGAAGGGAAGTAGTGGCATTTTGAAATGCAGACTTTGATGGAATGGTCTGCAGGCGTCATGTTGTGTTTGAAGAGCCACTGATGTGCCTAAACAGTAGAAACCCCCCACAAGTGACCCCATTTTGGAAACTAGACCCCCCAAGGAACTTATCTAGATGTGTTGTGAGAATTTTGAACCCCCAAGTGTTTCACTAAAGTTTATAATGCAGAACCGTGAAAATAAAAAATCTTTTTTTCCCACGAAAATGATTTTTTAGCCCCAACATTTTTATTTTCCCAAGGGTATCAGGAGAAATTGGACTGCAAAAATTGCTGTCCAGTTTGTCCTGAGTACACTGATATGTGGGGGTAAACCACTATTTGGGTACACGGCAGAGCTTGGAAGGGAAGGAGTATCATTTTACTTTTTCAACGCAGAATGGGCTGGAATTGAGATCGGATGCGATGTCACGTTTGCAGAGCGCCTGATGTACCTAAGCAGTGGAAACCTCACAATTCTAACTCTAACCCTAACCTGAACACACCCCTAACACTAATCCCAACCCAAACCATAACCCTAACCACACTCCTAACCCGAACATGCCCCTAACCCCAACAAACCCCTAACCCTAATTCCAACCCTAGCCATAACACTAACCAAACCCCTATCCCAGACACACCCCTAACAGTAATCCCAACCCTAATGCCAACCCTAACCCCAACCGTAAACGTAATCCAAACCCTAACCCCAACTCTAGCCCCAATCCTAACTTTAGCCCCCAACCCTAACTTTAGCCCCAACCCTAACCCTAATGGGAAAATGAAAATAAATACATTTTTTTAATTTAATTATTTTTTCCTAAGGGGGTGATAAAGGGGGGTTTAATTTACTATTTACAGCGGGTTTTTATAGCGGGTTTTTATGTTTGCCAACTGTCACACACTAAAAGACCCTTTTTAATGCAAAAAATATTTTTTGCATCACCACATTTTGAGATCTATACTTTTTCCATATTTTGGCCCACAGAGTCTTGTGAGATCTTGTTTTTTGTGGGATGAGTTGACGTTTTTATTCGTACCATTTTCAGACCCATGACATTTTTTGATCGCTTTTATTACGATTTTTGGGAGGCAGAATGAACAAAAACCAGCCATTCATGAATTTCTTTTGGTTGGGGCGTTTATACCGTTCCACGTATGGTAAAATTGATAAAGCAGTTTTATTCTTCAGATTAGTACAATTACAGCAATACCTCATTTATATCATTTTTTTATGTTTTGGCACTTTTATACAATAAAAACTATTTTATATAATAAATAATTATTTTGCATTGCTTTATTCTGAGGGCTATAACTTTTTTATTTTTTTGCTTAAAATGCTGTATGATGGCTCGTTTTTTGAGGGACAAGATGATGTTTTTAGCGGTACCATGTTTATTTATATCCGCCTTTTTGACCGCGTTATTTCACTTTTTGTTCGGCAGTATAATGATAAAGCATTGTTTTTTGCCTTGATTTTTTTTTTTTTTTTATGGTGTTCACTGAAGGGGTTAACTAGTGAGACAGTTTTATAGGTCGGGTCGTTACGGACTCGGCGATACTAAATATGTGTACTTTTATTGTTTTTTTTCTTATTTACATAAAGCAATGTATTTATTGGAACATTATTTTTTTTCTTTATTTAGGAATTTATAAAAAAATATTTTTACACAGTATAATTTTTTTTTTTAACTTTTTTACATTGTTCCAGGGTGCGACATCACTGTATAAAGTCAGATCGCTTATCTGACACTTTGTACAGCACTGTGTCAGGTCAGCGATCTGACAGGCAGTGAAGGAGGCTTCTCAGATCCTGCACTCAGCAGGAACTGACAAGCCACCTCCCTGCAGGACCCGGAAGGACGCCGTGGTCATCTTGGATTCGGGGGTCTGCAGGCAGTGAGAACCTCAGAACAACGCGATCACATTGCATTGTTCTGAAGGTCTCAGAGAAGCATGCAGGGAGCCGTCTCCCTGTGCGATGCTTCTCTATGCCACCGGAATGCTGTGATCTTGTTTGATCGCAGTGTTCCCGGGGTTAAAGTGCGTGTTCCTGTTCGTGTTAAAGTGCCAAAAAATCATCATGATGACTGTTATTTCTGTGCAGTGCAAGTGCAAGGATTCAATAAGCATAAGAAACGAAAATGGGAGTAACATGGAATCTGCAAGAAGGCCTGTCCCTCATTGTGAAGATGTGCCTGTACCTGTGTTTACCATAAATAACAGTCATCATGATGATTTTTTGGCTCTCTCCACACCATTGGAACACCAAATTTGAAGCTTTTTCTTTGTCCTTTGCTCCATTTTCGTAATAATTCGATACATGCTTTGCACACTATGTGTGGTGCCCAAAACTTGTCTTGGTCCCCAAGCATAACCCCAAAATAGGCAAAATACACTTTTTTTACGAAGTCTGTTATGTTTCTTCTATGTTTTGGCAGTGTATATTCACCACAAATGTAACAGAATGAGTCTGGATCGTTAAGACAACTTCTTCTTGATGAGTTCATGCTTTTCACTGGAAAACAGACAACAACATAAAGTTAGTGCAAAAATCAAGCTATGAACAAACTTTTAGAACACTAATTAACACAAAACTATATTGAGAACTGCTCAGTTCAAGTACTAATCCAAAGAAATTAATGAGATGATGCGTCGCATTTACCAACAAGTGCTATAAATAAGATACCAAAAATCTCAAAAACTTGAGCCAATCTGGCAAAACTGATAGCATATTCAGAATCAGCACCCCAAAAATACCCCAAATTCATTAAAATATTTTGGACACCAGAAAAAAATTTTTTTTTTGTTGACCTGTGTAATCAGCTAACACCCGGCCACAATGGCGTATGACGTACTCCATGGGAATTAAGTCCCAGGTCACATGGACAGGATAGTACGTCTGATGGCAGAAAGGGGTTAAAGAAGAAGTTACAGGTCTGTGAGAGCCAGAAATCTTGCATGTTTGTAGGTGTCCAAATACTTATTTTCCTTCATAATTTGCTAAATAAATCTCGCCAAATCAGACAAGGTGATTGTCTGGATTTGTTGTGGTCTTCCTATGATGTCAATTACAGCCCTCTTTCATCTTTTTAAGTGGGAGAACTTGCACAATTGTTGCCTCACTGAATATTTTTTTCCCCACTGTATGTCTTGTATTATGATTTTATATAAGAAGTCATTTTGTCAGATCTCTGTTAATGTTTTTTTAACAGGTGAGATACCGCTGGAATCCAGAGTGAAGCAGGGGTGCCCGCTGTCCCCAATCCTGTTTATTTGTGCAATGGAGACTTTATTATGCCAGATCAGGAAAGACAAAATAATCTGAGGGGTCCCTGTTCCTGGTGAAGGATAGGCTCAAATTAAAGTCTTTGGATATATGGATGATGTTACGGCCATCTGCACGAACCATGCTTCCCTCCGGAGGGTGGTGAGGTGTACCAACTTTTTTAGTCAAGCCTCATGTTTTAAGTTAAATTTTAATAAAACTGAGTGTTTGACAATTGGTGCTTGGGATGTAATTGACCTACCAGCAGTCAAAATGAAGCAGGATAATGATAACATTTTAAGTATCACTTTTAATAAAGAAAATGATGGGTGTGCGAGTTGGGGGAAGGTACAGGAAAAATGGTGAGGAAATTATCTTTCTGGAATTTGCAAAGTTTGTCAATCGAAGGGAAAGTTCTAATTATTAAGTCCGTTTTATTGCCAATGATGTTATATGTCACAATGATGTACCCTACCTCGGATCTAATGCTTAAAAAACTGACCCATTGTTTATTTGTGTTTATTTGGGGCTCAAAGATCAAAAAATTAAAGCACCCAGAAATGTACAAAAGACATCAAAAAGGTGGTAAAGATGTCCCAGATTTGACCATGTTTTTATATATAAACTTCTTCTGTTTTTGTTTTAAGCTTTTTAATTCAAAGTGTTTTTAGTCTGTTTTTAAAATATACTTGTGGCTATGTTTTTAGGAGATGGCTGTGGCGGTCTCTATCTTTGTCTCTTTTAGTATGTCCTCCAAAGTACCTTATTGTTCTAGAAAAAGTAACTAGAAAGTATAAAGTAACGGACTTGGATTTGGACATTCTTAAGGATCGCAGGAATTAATGACTCATCTGAGGAGAGAAGGAGTGTCTGAAGTAATCAACTTCTCCCTGGACAGATCTAAGTGCGTCTGGAGGAATGTGTATGGAAGGTTTCTTGCAAATTTTCATAGTGATCTTGCCTGAATGTCTGTCCACCAGTCAGGGCCAGCGTTTGGCACAGGCAGACGCCTGGGGCCCCCACCTACAAGGGGGCCCCCTGCATCTGCAACTCCTGTATGAAGTGCCCAGAGGGTTTTCAGCAGTGAATAATGCTGTGCATTGCTCTGTAGTCCCAGAACGTGTCTCCCAAACCCCCCTTGAGACCCCCTCAGTGCTGTGATTTACCCATGTGGTCCCGGAGCTCTGGGCTGTTTGCTGTAGGATCAGGTTTCACAGTCACATACAGCAGGGATCAGCATGGGCTCTGACCACAGTCACTAAATCATTGCTTGTAATCTGACAGGGCGACCTGCTGTCACTACTGTCTGGATGACACAAGACAGGAATATTGTCTGCTAAATCAGGATATTTATTATATTGAAATAAATGAATTCCCACGTGAAATAATAAGGGTAAACCATACACATATAGTACAGGTGTGCATACGAATCAGCGTTTTCGGTGCATTTTTTTTGCAGCCAAAGCCTGCTCTCTTGGCAGTAAAAACACTGCTTTCAAAACACCCATTTTTTAGGGTATGTGCAGAGGATCCGGAAATGGCAGCACTTTGGATGCAGTGGACATGTGCTGCGTCCAAAGTGCTGACATGTTTTGAACACAGGTGATTCCGCGTGTGTTCATTGATCTGTGTGGAATCACCGTGTCCTATACATTGCAGAGGTGAGATTTCTCTTGCGGAGACTCGCGTCTACACCATATAAATGTCACGGGAAACCTAGGTGGGCAAGAGCTAATAACCCGGGCCCCTGCAATTTCCCTAAGACTAGGGAAATCCTGACTGACCCTCTTCCTAGAGTTTACACTGATGGTGTGCATGTCTAGGCCTCCACCCTCACCCTATCTCCTGTTTCAACCCTAGGATGAAACCAACCACCCACCACCCAGTGAAGAGATAATACACCAATACCCACAGTTAGCACAGACAAGGATAACTGAAAATATGAACCAAGCCGCAGTCACTCAGGAATACACAATAAGTGCACAGGGCAAAACAAATACAAATATAGGAAGGAGTAAATAAGACAAAGGGAAATACACCACCAGATACGATACTCCAACTCCTAGCTCACCACTCCAGACCGAGATAACCAAGCACTAGACAGAAGCTATAATCGGCGACGCCCAATGTTCAGAAGAACTATTTAAAGGCAGTGGGCTTGGCCCAGCTTCCAATCCGAGCACCAGCTAAATTAACCCCAGACCAGCTAGACAAAATCTAGCCGACGCCACTGAGCGCATAGTGGACAAAAGCGGAATTACCGCTGTCTGTCGAACGCACTAGAATGAACAGCGTCCGACATGACAATAAATTGACATGCTGCAGCCTGGACAGACGCGCCCCATGTCCATCTCCGCAGGTGAGGTGCGGGTGTCAATGCACGCATAGTAGAGATGGAATTTCCTGAAATCCCATCCACTATACTGTAACATCTGGCCGCTGCGGGTTGGACACTGCACAAGTACACAGCAGCCGACCCGCAGCGTTTTCTGATTGTGGACACACACCTTTAGAGGTTTTGCTGTTTGTTTTTTACAGTATACATTTTGTCTACAGTACATGTTTAATAAAGTTAGTTTTATTCACAAAAAACGCAGCGAAAAACAACGTTGCAACATTTGTAGCATTTTTTTTAACTTTTTCATTGCTTTCTACGGGTGAAAAAAATTGGTGAAAGTGACATGCTGCAGATTTAAAAAACACTGCAGTTGTGAAATTCAGTCAGGGGAAAATAAAAGGGTGTGCAGGAGATTTCTGAAAATCTCAGTTTTTGCTTGTGCTGTAAAATGCTGTAAACTTCTTATTTGCAGAATTAAAAACTGCAAAAATTCTGCATATGAACATGGCGAAAAGCTGCTTTTCAAAGTGCCAGCAAAACATAGATTTCCGAAATCTCCTGCAGGCGCTTGTTTGTTTTCTGACTAGATTTCAGAACTGTAGCGCTTTTTAAATCTGTAGAATGTCACTTATTTCAGTGTGTTTTCACCCGTAGAAAGCAATGAAAGAATAAAAAAGCTGCAGATATTGCAACGGCATTTTTCACTGCAATTTTTTTAAGTGGTTTTGGTGAATTAAACTATTAGGTCTCGTTCACGTGTTCAGTATTTGTAATGCAGAAACAGCAGTGGAACAAGGAGGCTATGTGCACACGTTGCGGAATCTGCCGTGGATTTTTCCACGCAGATTCCTAAAAATCTGCAGGTAAAACATAGGGCGGATTTACGGTGGAATTACCACGTTTTTTGTGCGTTTTTCAACAGCGTTCTTACACCTGCGGATTCCTATTATGAAGCAGGTGTAAAACGCTGCAGAATCTGCACAAAGAATTGACATGCTGCAGAAAATACAACGCAGCGTTTCTACGTGGTATTTTCCGCAGCATGTGTACGGCGGATTTTGTTTTCCATACGTTTACATGGTGCTGTACAACGCATGGAAAGCTGCTGCAGATCCACAGCAAAATCCGCAGTGTGTGCACATACCCTGAGAAACACGTCACCACTTCGGTATTTATCACCCTCCTGGTTTTGGCTTACACATACTGATGTGAAATACTGACCAAATACTGATCGTATGAATGTGGTCTTAAACATACTGTAGACAAAGCAAGCATCCTCACTCCAAAAAAAGGCTGAAAAAAGTGTGAAGAAGACCACAAAACAAGCGGAAAAAGAGGTGCTTTGAACGCAACATTTTTACTGCTAATAGAAAAGGTTCTGGCTACAGAAAAAAATGCTGCATGTGAACATAGTCTTACTCCGAAACGCTATGGCTGTCTGTGGTTTTACATAGGACTGCATGTGATATATACTAAATTATCTGTACTCAGAGAGTTATCACTATATTATCTGAGGTGTTAAAAAAAAATTATGAGGGGGTTGGGGGCAACTCTTTGTCTTGGGGCTTGGGCCCCCAATCTTTTCTGACCCTAGCAACGCCCCTGCATACAGCTAACAGTGGCAGACCTGTTGGCCGATATAAGGCCCTATATATGGTGGCCACAGTGTGAGCACTGGCTCCAGGTACCTCCACCAACTGTATCCGCATCCTGCTCATGTAATGTAACCTAAATGCTTGCGTGATTTTGCAATGTTAGCATTTGGGGCCCCACTTTAAATTTTTGCCTAGGGCCCCACTTTGTCTAAAACCGGCCCTGCCACCAGAGCCTCCCAACTGGAGACTTTTAACACCGGAGGGGCCTGGTGGCACGAGCAAAGTGTCCAAAGGACTCTTGTGGAAGCAGCAAGACTGTGTTGCATCTGATCTGGAACTGTTGCTATGCTCAAGAACTTAAAAAGAAGTTAGGGGTGCTTTTAAAATGGGTTTTGTTTGAAGGACTTATGCCATGAGTATATTTTATATAGACTTTTTAACCCCTTAATGACCGCCAATACGTCTTTTAACTGACCTGAGATATAAGAGACTAGCATCCCCATACAGGTGACAATCCAGCAGCTGTCGGCTGTACACTATAGCTGACAACTTGACTACATTCATATAAATAGTTAACAGAGTGTGGGGGCTTCCTCTTTATCCTAATTGTGCCCTCTGATCATGATTTTGTGGTCCTGATGTTTGCCATGGCAATTCACAGCCAAATAGTGGCCTTAGAGTCTGACTGCTGTAGTAATTTGTTCAGAAGTTAGCGGCATTTAGGTGGTAAAAATACACATTTTCATTTCTGTCATGCCACTTTGCATTAATTCCTGAAAATCACCTGAAGGGTTAATAAACTACCTGACTGCAGTTTTCAATATGTCAGGGGGTGCTGTTATTAAAATGATATAACTTTTGGGGGTTTCCCAATATATGGGACCCCTAAAGGCACTTCAAACATAGATAGGTCCCTAAAAAAATAAATTTTGTACATTTCCTTGAAAAAATGAAAAATTACTGCTACATTTTTAAACCTCCTAAAATTCTAACAAAATAAGAGAACATTTTACAAATGGTGCTGATGTAAAGCAGACATGAGGGAAATGTTATTTATTAATGTTTTGCTGTGGTATAACTATCTGGATTAAAGGGATAATCATTCAAAATGTGAAAATTGCTAATTTTGTAATATTTTTCTCAAATTTCTGACATTTTTTATAAATAAACATAAAACATATCGACCTAAATTTACCATTACCATAAAGTATAAAGTATCACGAAAAAACAGTCTCAAAATCGCTGGGATTTGTTGAAGCGTTCCAGAGTTATTACCACATAAAGTGACACTGGTCAGATTTCAAAAATTTGGCTACGACTAAGGGGTTGCCCAAACTTGCATCAATCTAAAATGTGCTGGTTCATAATAAACTGTGCAGAGAGAGCCATGTGGAAAGTGAGGAATATCTTGTTCAAACTTAATTTTATTTCCATCAATGAATATATAAGAATGGTTTTTAGCGAAATGTACATTTATTATTTAAAAGATGTTAAAGATGTGGGTAAACAAGAGGCAAATCGAAGGTGGAGCTTTTATTTTTTATTTTTTTTCTCTGCATTCGCTTTTTCAGAGTCAAAGTTGCACATTTCAGATGCCAAATGCATTTTGGTTGATTTTTCTACGGATGCCATGGTTCTTCATTTTGTACCATGGAAGAAAGTGGTCAGTCAGTGTAAATAGTGGCAGTCACCAGTGACTCTATGCAACTATTCACACTAGGTAGGTTTTAACATTAGAGAGTGCAATTATTGTCCCAACTAGATGGTGGCCCGATTCTAACGCATCGGGTATTCTAGAATCTGTATGTAGTTTATTTATGAAGTTTTCAGAAAATGCAATTTACACACAGGATTCGGCCGGCCGGGCGCGACCAATTAGCAAAGCGTGGTTCAAATTGCTACGTAGTATATTGCCCAGCCAGGTAGTATATTGCCCAGCCACGTAGTATATAGCACAGACACGTAGTATATAGCTCAGACACGTAGTATATTGCCCAGCCACGTAATATATTGCACAGCCACGTAATATATTGCACAGCCACGTAGTATATAGCACAGCCACGTAGTATATAGCACAGAGACGTAGTATACAACACTGCTCATGCAGTATATAACACCGGCCACGTAGTATATAGCACAGCGATGTAGTATATTGCCCAGCCACGTAATATATACCACGGCCACATAGTATATAGCACAGCCAAGTAATATATTGCACAGCCACGTAGTATATAGCACAGCCACGTAGTATATAGCACAGCCACGTAGTATATAGCGCAGCCACGTAGTATATAACACAGCCCATGCAGAATCTAACACAGGCCACGTAGTATATAGCACAGCGATGATTGTATACAGTACAGACTGTTGTGGATTCTGTTTGCGGGCTCCCTCTGGTGGTTACTGCTGGTACTGGGTGACTTTGGTGGGTTGCGGCCTTTGGTTTCCATCTGTCCATCAGAGGCTGGGTGTTTCCTATTTTACCTGGCCTCTCTGTCATTTCCCTTGCCGGCTATCAATGTGTTCAGATGTGCTCTGTTTGGTTCCTGCCTACCTGCTCCCAGATCTTTCAGGATAAGCTAAGTGCTGATTTTCAGTTGTTTGGTTTTTTGTCCAGCTTGCTTAGAATGTCTCTTTGTTAGCTGGTTGCTCTAGTGGACTGAGGTTCTCCCCATGTGCCATGAGTTGGCACATGGGTTCTTGTAATCTCAGGATGGTTTTTTTGATTAGGGTTTTTTGCTGACCGCTCAGTCCCCTTTTGTGTCATTCTGCTTTCTAGTTTTCAGCGGGCCTCTATTTGCTAAAGCTATATACATCATCTCTATGTATGTGCCTTCCTCTCATTTCACCGTCAATACATGTGGGGGGCAACTATATCTTTGGGGTTAATTCCTCTGGAGGCAAGTGAGGTCTTTGTTTTCTCTGCAGTACTAGTTAGCTCTTAGGCTGGTGCGTGGCGTCTAGAACCAACGTAGGCACGCTCCCTGGCTATCTCTAGTTGCGTTTGGTCAGGCGTAGGGCAGCGGTCAGCCCAGGTTCCATCACCCTAGAGCTCGTCCGATATTTATTATACTTTGCTTATCCTGTGCTATCCCTAGCCATTGGGGATTCATGACAACAGACACGGAGTATAGAGCACAGACACGTAGTATATTGCCCAGCCACGTAGTATATTGCACAGCCACGTAATATATTGCACAGCCACATAGTATGTAGCACAGCCACATAGTATACACTATGTTCCAAATTATTATGCAAATGACATTTTTCTCTGATTTTCCTAAATGGTTGGTGCAAATGACAGTCAGTCTAATAAAAGTCATCACCCGTTAGATTATACATCTAATTTTATTGAATAAACCTCCAAATGATAACAGTATAATCTCCAAAATGAATAAAAACTTAAAATGCACTGTTCCAAATTATTAGGCACAGTAGAATTTCTAAACATTTGATATGTTTTAAAGAACTGAAAATGCTCATTTGTGGAATTTGCAGCATTAGGAGGTCACATTCACTGAACAAAAAGCTATTTAACTCCAAAACATCCTAACAGGCCAAGTTACATGTTAACATAGGAACCCTTCTTTGATATCACCTTCACAATTCCTGCATCCATTGAGTTTCTGCTTGTATTTCTTGGCATGAAGTCAGAATTGCCTTCCAGAGCTGCTGTTTTGATGTGAACTGCCTCCCACCCTCACAGATCTTTTGCTTGATGATACTCCAAAGGTTCTCTATAGGGTTGAGTTCAGGGGAAGATGGTGGCCACACCATGAGTTTATCTCCTTTTATGCCCATAGCAGCGAATGACTCAGAGGTTTTCTTTGCAGCATGAGATGGGTGCATTGTTATGCATGAAGATGATTTTGCTCCTGAAGGCACATTTCTGCTTTTTATACCATGGAGGAAAGTTGTCAGTCAGAAACTCTATATACTTTGCAGGGGTCATTTTCACACCTTCAGGAACCTTAAAGGGCCTTACCAGCTGTTTCTCCATGATTCCGGCCCAAAACATGACTCCTCCACCTCCTTGCTGATGTCGCAGCCTTGTTGGGACATGGTGGCCATACACCAACCATCCACTACTCCATCCATCTGGACCATCCAGGGTTGCTCAACACTTATCAGTAAACAAGAATGTTTGGAAATTAGTCTTCATGTATGTGTAGGCCCAATACAACCATTTCTGCTTGTGAACACTGTTTAAGGGTGGCCGAATAGTAGGTTTATGCACCACAGCAAGCCTTTGAAGGAGCCTACACCTTGAGGTTCGAGGGACTCCAGAGGCACCAGCAGCTTCAAATATCTTTTTGCTGCTTTGTAATGGCTTTTTAGCAGCGGCTCTCTTAATCCGATGAACTTACCTGGCAGAAATATTCCTCATTATGCCTTTATCAGCACAAACACATCTGTGCTCAGATACAGCCACAAATCTCTTAACAGTACGATGATCACGCTTAAGTTTTCGGGAAATTTCTAATGTTTTCATCCCTTCACCAAGGCATTGCACTATTTGATGCTTTTCAGCAGCAGAGAGATCCTTTTTATTTCCCATGTTACTTGAAAACTGTGACCTGCTTATTAATGTGGAACATCATTTTTAAGTAGTTTTCCTTTAATTAGAATCACCTGGAAAACTAATTATCACATGTGTTTAAGATTGATTTCAGTGATCCATTGAGCCCTGAGACACAATGCCATCCACGAGTTTATTTGAAAAACAAAACAATTAAATCTTTATCACACTTAAATCCAATTTGCATAATAATTTGGAACACAGTGTATAGCACAGAGATGTAGTATATAACACTGCCCATGCATAGGCAGCATCAATAGTAAAAAGTTGGTCACACAGGGTTAATAGCAGCGTTAAAGGCATAACGCGGTCCACTAACGCTACAATTAACCCTTTGTGAGCGCTGACTGGAGGGGATTATGGAGCGGGCACTGACTGCGGGGAGTAAGGAGCGTCCATTTTGCCGCCGGACTGTGCCCCTTGCTGATTGGTCGTGGCTGTTTTGCCGTGACCAATCAGCGACTTGGGATTTCCATGACAGACAGAAAGACAGACAGAAGGTCAGACAGAAAGATGGAAGTGACCCTTAGACAATTATATAGTAGACTAGCTGTACTACCCGGCTTCGCCCGGGTTAATGACTGCTGTTAGCAAAATAGAATGTGTTAACAAAAATTTATTCTGCACACAAAAACCACAAAACAAATAGATAGAAATGTAATTATTAAAAGGCAAAAACTAAGCAAATAGAAGCATTTCACAACATATATTAGCTTTGTTATACTGAGAATGTCTTTGTTGCCTATATTAACCAATCAGAGCTCAGGTTAATTAACTGTAGCAAAATAGAAGCTGAGCTGTGATTGGTTGCTATTGGCAGCCTGATAAATCCCCAGCCAACAGGAAGCCCTCCCCCCTGGCAGTATATATTAGCTCACACATACACATAATAGACAGGTCATGTGACTGACAGCTGCCGTATTTCCTATATGGTACATTTGTTGCTCTTGTAGTTTGCTTATTAATCAGATTTTTATTTTTGAAGGACAATACCAGACTTGTGTGTGTTTTAGGGCGAGTTTTATGTGTCAAGTTGTGTGTGTTGAGTTGCGTGTGGCGACATGCATGTAGCGACTTTTGTGAGATGAGTTTTGTGTGGCGACATGCGTGTAGCAACATTTTGTGTGTTGAGTTGCATGTGACAGGTTAGTGTAGCAAGTTGTGTGCAGCAAGATTTGTGCATGGCGAGTTTTGCGCGTGGCGAGTTTTATGTGTGGTGCATTTTGAGTATGTGCAAGTTTTGTGTGAGGCAACTTTTGCATGTGGTGCAACTTTTGTACATGTGGCAATTTTTCTGTGTGTGCAAGTTTTGCATGAGGTGAGTTTTCCATGAGGTGAGTTTTGCACGTGTGGCGAGTTTTGCGTGAGCCTAGTTTTGCATATGGCGAGTTTTGCATGTAGCGAGTTTTGAGTGGTGACTTTTGTGTTTCGACTTTTATGTGGCGAGGTTGGTGTGTGTGTGTGGTGAAATGTGTGCTGAGGGTGGTATATGTGTTCAAGCACGTGGTAGTGTGTGGCGCATTTTGTGTTTGTGTTCATATCCCCGTGTGTGGTGAGTATCCCATGTCGGGGCCCCACCTTAGCAACTGTACGGTATATACTCTTTGTCGCCATCGCTCTCATTCTTTAAGTCCTCATTGTTCACATCTGGCAGCTGTCAATTTTCCTCCAACACTTTTCCCTTCACTTTTTCCCCATTATGTAGATAGGAGCAAAATTGTTTGGTGAATTGGAACGCGCGGGGTTAAAATTTCACCTCACAACATAGCCTATGACGCTCTCGGGGTCCAGACGTGTGACTGTGCAAAATTTTGTGGCTGTAGCTGCGACGGTACAGATGCCAATCCCGGACATACACACATACATACATACACACATTCAGCTTTATATATTAGATATACCTGTATGTAATCTCCTGTATATAGTATATACCTGTGTGTCATCTCACCTATATATAGTATATATCTGTGTGTCATCTCCTGTATATAGTATATACCTGTATGTCATCTCCTCCTATACATAGCATATACCTGTGTCATCTCCTCCTGTATATACTATATACCTGTAGGTAATCTGCTCCTGTATATAGTATATACCTGTGTGTCATCTCCTCCTGTATATAGTATATACCTGTATGTCATCTCCTCCTGTATGTAGTATGTACCTGTATGTCATCTCCTCCTCTATATAGTATATACCTGTGTGTCATCTCTCCTGTATATAGTATATATCTGTGTGTCATCTCCTCCTGTATATAGTATATACCTGTGTGTCATCTCCCCTGTAAATAGTATATACCTGTGTGTCATCTCCTGTATATAGTATATAGCTGTATGCCATCTCCTCCTGTATTAGCCCTCGTTCACACGTTATTTGGTCAGTATTTTTACCTCAGTATTTGTAAGCTAAAATGGCAGCCTGATAAATCCCCAGCCAACAGTAAGCCCACCCCCTGGCAGTATATATTAGCTCACACATACACATAATAGACTGGTCATGTGACTGACAGCTGCCGGATTCCTATATGGTACATTTGTTGCTCTTGTAGTTTGTCTGCTTATTAATCAGATTTTTATTTTTGAAGGATACCAGACTTGTGTGTGTTTTAGGGCGAGTTTCGTGTGTCAAGTTGTGTGTGTTGAGTTGCGTGTGGCGACATGCATGTAGGGACTTTTGTGAGATGAGTTTTGTGTGGCGACATGCGTGTAGCAACTTTTTGTGTGTCGAGTTGCATGTGACAGGTTAGTGTAGCAAGTTGTGTGCAGCAAGTTTTGCGCATGGCGAGTTTTGCGCGTGGCGAGTTTTATGTGTGGTGCCTTTTGAGTATGTGCAAGTTTTGTGTGAGGCAACTTTTGCATGTGTTGCAACTTTTGTGCATGTGGCAATTTTTCTGCGTGTGGCAATTTTTCTGCGTGTGCAAGTTTTGCGTGTGGCGAGTTTTGCACGTGTGGCGAGTTTTGCATGTGGAGAGTTTTGCGCGTGGCGAGTTTTGAGCGGCGACTTTTGTGTTTCTACTTTTATGTGGCGAGGTTGGTGTATGTGTGGTGAAATGTGCACTGAGGGTGGTATATGTGTTCGAGCACGTGGTAGTGTGTGGCGCATTTTGTGTGTGTGTTCATATCCCCGTGGTGGTGTGATTATCCCATGTTGGGGCCCCACCTTAGCAACTGTACAGTATATACTCTTTGGTGCCATCGCTGTCATTCTTTAAGTCCCCCTTGTTCACATCTGGCAGCTGTTAATTTGCCTCCAACACTTT
The DNA here is from genome assembly GCF_051348905.1 of Ranitomeya variabilis. Lineage (NCBI taxonomy): Eukaryota > Metazoa > Chordata > Amphibia > Anura > Dendrobatidae > Ranitomeya > Ranitomeya variabilis. Next base: position 380,193,474 of record NC_135235.1, on the reverse strand, counting down.
TCCTTTCATTTTTTCCCCATTATGTAGATAGGGGCAAAATTGTTTGGTGACTTGGAAAGCGCGGGGTTAAAATTTCACCTCACAATATAGCTTTGACGCTCTCAGGGTCCAGACGTGTGACTGTGCAAAATTTTGTGCCTGTAGCTGCGACGCCTCCAACACTTTTCCTTTCACTTTTTCCCCATTATGTAGATAGGGGCAAAATTGTTTGGTGAATTGGAAAGCGCGGGGTTAAAATTTCACCTCACAACATAGCCTATGACGCTCTCGGGGTCCAGACGTGTGACTGTGCAAAATTTTGTGGCTGTAGCTGCTACGGTTCAGATGCCAATCCCGGACATACATACATACATACATACATACACACACACACACATTCAGCTTTATATATTAGACTAGATGGTGGCCCGATTCTAACATATCGGGTATTCTAGAATATGCATGTCCACGTAGTATATTGCCCAGCCCATGTAGTATATTGCCCAACCCACGTAGTATATTGCCCAGCCACGTACTATATTGCTCAGCCACGTAGTATATTGCCCAGCTACGTAGTATATTGCCCAGTTACGTAGTATATTGCCCAGTGACGTAGTATAATGCCTAGTGACGTAGTATATTGCCCAGCCACGTAGTATATTGCCCAGTTACGTAGTATATTGCCCAGCCACATAGTATATTGCCCAGTAACGTAGTATATTGCCCAGTGACGTAGTATATTGCCCAGCCACCTAGTATATTGCCCAGTGACGTAGTATACAGCACAGAGCCACGTAGTATATTGCACTGCGACGTAGTATACAGCACAGAGCCACGTAGTATATTGCCCAGCCACGTAGTATATTGGCCAGTCACGTAGTATTTTTGTCAGGACTCTGAACATTTTTTATTACCTTTTTGTGCATTACTGCCCTTTTCCAAGATGGCGTCTTTGGTCTCATGTGCACTATGTCTTCCTGCTATAAAACTCCACACCAGCCTTCAGTCTGTGCTAGAGTATTCTGCCTTGCATCCAGCTCCTGACCTCTGGTGACTCCCTGTCTATATACCTGCTCCTGTGAACCTGTGGGGTTATACTGCTACTCTGCTCTGAGTTCCTGCTGCATACACCAGTTCCAGTAATCCTCCTTCATCTGCTGCTCGTGTTTGCTTCCATCTGCATTTGCTGGACATGTAAGCTGTTTCTGCTCTGCAAGAACCTGAGACTATTACCCAGACCTAAGATATTTTTTGAACTGCCTTATAAGCATATCTATCTGTGTTGTGGACTAAGCAAGGATTTATTTGTGTCAAGTATCCTCAAGAATAATTGTGCTTCATAGACTTTCTGCGTGATTGCATTTTCCCCTGAAGTTTCCTATAGACTGTTAAGCTGCATTTGATATTTGCACCAAGTGTTGTGGACTTGAGTTTCTCTCTGCACCTGTTTGAATCACCGTGTGATAATATAGACTTTACCACTTATAAAACTGTGTCCTGTAGTTGTCTTGTTCCACGCAGAGTCTCTTGAGTTATCCCCTATAATTATTACAATATTGCCCAGCTACGTAGTATATTGCCCAGTGACGTAGTATACAGCACAGAGCCACGTAGTATATTGCCCAGCCACGTAGTATATTGGCCAGTGACGTAGTATACTGCACAGAGCCACGTAGTATATTGCCCAGCCACGTAGTATACAGCACAGAGCCACGTAGTATATTGCCCAGCCACGTAGTATATTGGCCAGTCACGTAGTATACTGGCCAGCTACGTAGTATATTGCCCAGTGACGTAGTATATTGCCCAGCCACGTAGTATAATGTCCAGTCACGTAGTATATTGTCCAGCTACGTATGTCACAGGTTAAAAAATAAAAATCTATATATATAATTGTCTAAGGGTTTTTCTGTCTGTCTGTCTGTCCTGGAAATCCCGCGTCTCTGATTGGTCGAGGCCGCCAGTTGCCATGGCGACGATGATGTCATAAAGGTTGCCTCGACCAATCAGCGACGGGCACAGTCTGCCACGAATTCACCTCGACCAATCAGCGACGGGCACAGTATCGACGTAGATGTCATAATGGTTGCCATGGCGACGATGATGTCATAAAGGTTGCCTCGACCAATCAGCGACGGGCACAGTCTGCCGCGAATTCACCTCGACCAATCAGCGACGGGCACAGTATCGACGTAGATGTCATAATGGTTGCCATGGCGACGATGATGTCATAAAGGTTGTCTCGACCAATCAGCGACGGGCACAGTCTGCCGCGAATTCTGGAATCATCATTGTCCATATACTACGGGGACATGCATATTCTAGAATACCCGATGCGTTAGAATCTGGCCACAATCTAGTCTATATATATAATTGTCTAAGGGTTTTTCTGTCTGTCCTGGAAATCCCGCGTCTCTGATTGGTCGAGGCGGCCTGGGCCTCGACCAATCAGCGACGGGCACAGTATCGACGTAGATGTCATAATGGAAATCCCGCGTCTCTGATTGGTCGAGGCCGCTCACACATCAGCCACAGGTAACACATACACCGCTCACTCATCAGCCACAGGTAACACATACACCGCTCACTCATCAGCCACAGGTAACACATACACCGCTCACACATAAGCCACAGGTAACACATACACCGCTCACACATCAACCACTGTACTCATACACCGCTCACACATCAGCCACAGGTAACACATACACCGCTCACACATTAGTCACAGGTAACACATACACCGCTCACTCATCAGCCACAGGTAACACATACACCGCTCACTCATCAGCCACAGGTAACACATACACCGCTGCACTCATCAGCCACAGGTAACATACACCGCTGCACTCATCAGCCACAGGTAACACATACACCGCTCATATATCAGTCACAGGTAACACATATACCGCTCACACATCAGCCACAGGTAACTCATACACCGCTCACAAATCAGCCACAGGTAACACATACACTGCTGCACTCATCAGCCACAGGTAACACATACACCGCTATCACATCAGTCACAGGTAACACATACACCGCTCACACATCATCCACAGGTAACACATACACCGCTCACTCATAAGCCACAGGTAACTCATACACCGCTCACTCATCAGCCACAGGTAACACATACACCGCTCTCACATCAGCCACAGGTAACACGTACACCGCTCACACATCAGCCACAGGTAACACATACACCGCACACACATCAGCCACAGGTAACACATACACCGCTCACACATCAGCCACAGGTAACACAAACACCGCTCACTCATCAGCCACAGGTAACACATACAACGCTGCACTCATCAGCCACAGGTAACACATACACCGCTCACATATCAGTCACAGGTAACACATACACCGCTCACACATCAGCCACAGGTAACTCATCCACTGCTCAAACATCAGCCACAGATAACACATACACCGCTCACACATCAGCCACAGGTAACACATACACCGCTCACTCATCAGCCACAGGTAACACATACACCGCTGCACTCATCAGCCACAGGTAACACATGCACCGCTCACATATCAGTCACAGGTAACACATACACCGCTCACACTTCAGCCACAGGTAACTCATACACTGCTCACACATCAGTCACAGGTAACACATACACCGCTCACACATCATCCACAGGTAACACATACACCGCTCACTCATAAGCCACAGGTAACTCATACACCGCTCACTCATCAGCCACAGGTAACACATACACCGCTCTCACATCAGCCACAGGTAACACGTACACCGCTCACACATCAGCCACAGGTAACACGTACACCGCTCACACATCAGCCACAGGTAACACATACACCGCTCACACATCAGCCACAGGTAACTCATACACCGCTCACACATCAGCCACAGGTAACTCATATACTGCTCACACATCAGCCACAGGTAACTCATACACTGCTCACACATCAGTCACAGGTAACACATACACCGCTCACACATCATCCACAGGTAACACATACACCGCTCACTCATAAGCCACAGGTAACTCATACACCGCTCACTCATCAGCCACAGGTAACACATACACCGCTCTCACATCAGCCACAGGTAACACGTACACCGCTCACACATCAGCCACAGGTAACACATACACCGCTCACACATCAGCCACAGGTAACACATACACCGCTCACACATCAGCCACAGGTAACACATACACCGCTCACACATCAGCCACAGGTAACACAAACACCGCTCACTCATCAGCCACAGGTAACACATACAACGCTGCACTCATCAGCCACAGGTAACACATACACCGCTCACATATCAGCCACAGGTAACACATACACCGCTCACTCATCAGCCACAGGTAACACATACACCGCTGCACTCATCAGCCACAGGTAACACATACACCGCTGCACTCATCAGCCACAGGTAACACATGCACCGCTCACATATCAGTCACAGGTAACACGTACACCGCTCACACATCAGCCACAGGTAACACATACACCGCACACACATCAGCCACAGGTAACACATACACCACTCACACATCAGCCACAGGTAACACATACACCGCTCACACATCAGCCACAGGTAACACATACACCGCTCACACATCAGCCACAGGTAACACATACACCGCTCACACATCAGCCACAGGTAACACATACACCGCTCACACATCAGCCACAGGCAACACATACACTGCTCATTCATCAGCCACAGGTAACACATACACCGCTCACACAACAGCCACAGGTAACACATACACCGCTCACACAACAGCCACAGGTAAGACATACACCGCTCACTCATCAGCCACAGGTAACACATACACCTCTCACACATCAGCCACAGGTAACACATACACCGCTCATTCATAAGCCACAGGTAACACATACACCGCTCACATATCAGTCACAGGTAACACATACACCGCTCATTCATAAGCCACAGGTAACTCATATACCTCTCACTCATCTGCCACAGGTAACACATAAACCACTCACACATCAGCCACAGGTAACACATTCCTGTGGCTGATGTGTGAGCGGTGTATGTGTTACCTGTGACTGATGTGATAGCGGTGTATGAGTTACCTGTGGCTGATGAGTGAGCGGTGTATGAGTTACCTGTGGCTTATGAGTGAGCGGTGTATGTGTTACCTGTGACTGATGTGATAGCGGTGTATGTGTTACCTGTGGCTGATGTATGAGCGGTGTATGTGTTACCTGTGGCTGATGAGTGAGACGTGTATGTGTTACCTGTGGCTGATGAGTGAGCGGTGTATGAGTTACCTGTGGCTGATGTGTGAGCGGTGTATGAGTTACCTGTGGCTGATGAGTGAGCGGTGTATGTGTTACCTGTGCCTGATGAGTGAGCGGTGTATGAGTTACCTGTGGCTGATGTGTGAGCGGTGTATGAGTTACCTGTGGCTGATGAGTGAGCGGTGTATGAGTTACCTGTGGCTGATGAGTGAGCGGTGTATGAGTTACCTGTGGCTGATGAGTGAGCGGTGTATGAGTTACCTGTGGCTGATGTGTGAGCGGTGTATGAGTTACCTGTGGCTGATGAGTGAGCGGTGTATGAGTTACCTGTGGCTGATGAGTGAGCGGTGTATGTGTTACCTGTGGCTGATGAGTGAGACGTGTATGTGTTACCTGTGGCTGATGAGTGAGCGGTGTATGAGTTACCTGTGGCTGATGAGTGAGCGGTGTATGTGTTACCTGTGGCTGATGTGTGAGCGGTGTATGTGTTACCTGTGGCTGATGAGTGAGCGGTGTATGTGTTACCTGTGGCTGATGAGTGAGCGGTGTATGTGTTACCTGTGGCTGATGAGTGAGCGGTGTATGTGTTACCTGTGGCTGATGTGTGAGCGGTGTATGTGTTACCTGTGGCTGATGAGTGAGCGGTGTATGTGTTACCTGTGGCTGATGAGTGAGCGGTGTATGTGTTACCTGTGGCTGATGTGTGAGCGGTGTATGTGTTACCTGTGGCTGATGTGTGAGCGGTGTATGTGTTACCTGTGGCTGATGTGTGTGCGGTGTATGTGTTACCTGTGGCTGATGTGTGAGCGGTGTATGTGTTACCTGTGGCTGATGAGTGAGCGGTGTATGAGTTACCTGTGGCTGATGTGTGAGCGGTGTATGTGTTACCTGTGGCTGATGAGTGAGCGGTATACGAGTTACCTCTGGATGATATGTGAGCAGCGGTATATGTGACTGATGTGTATGCGCTGTGGGAGGAGTCGGACCTACCAGGAGCCCATACACTCTAGGCTGAAGTTCAGCATTATTCCTCCCACACAAGGGTCTGGTCACATGACCGTTACATCACCAGAGGTGGTTAGTCCAGTGTGTTTTAGCATCTACAGTCAGTATCCCCTCCCTCATAATCTCCGCCCCGTCTTCCGCAAACTGAATAACGCGTCTTCTCATTGGTTCCTGGAGTCACTTATCGCGTCTCCGAAGCGTGATTGGTAGCTGTGAGGCTAGGTGGTGACGTCAGGGCTGGGCCTGGTAGGGAGGGTTCCGTGCATCACTAGAATTCGCCTTGTGGTATCTGCTGGGAGTGACGTCACGCTCCGCCCTGACGTCGGGTGCGTACACGGAGGGTTCCTGAGTGGACAGTGCGTGCTGTGGGGCGCTTCTTCCAGGCTTGAGCCGCGTAAGTGTCTTTGTTTTTGTGCGGAGGTGTCTGTGTTATGGGGTGACGGCACCGTGCGCTGCACACACAGGAGTGTGGACGTTACTGTTCCCAGGCCTGGCGTTTTCTGTGGGCGTCTGTGTCCTCTCGTGTGCACGGCCGGCGTGACAACAGACTGAGACGCGCCGTCTGCTCTCGGGTCCCGGCAGTGCTCTCCCTGGCCTGCGGGGGTGCCGGTCTGCTGCTTGTAGTGAGTGGCCTGGTCCTAGTATGCTACCTCTGTGTGCACAGTGTGGTGTAGTTTCTCTGATTGTCATACTGATTTGGACTGGCACGGCGGGCTAAAGTCTTAATGGGCCCGCGACTGGCCCGGGTCGTAATGGGCCAGGGTCGTAATGGGCCCGCTACTGGCCAGGGTCTTAATGGGCCCGCGACTGGCCCGGGTCGTAATGGGCCCTTGTCGTAATGGGCCCGCGACTGGCCCGGGTCGTAATGGGCCCTTGTCGTAATGGGCCCGCGACTGGCCCGGGTCGTAATGGGCCCGCGACTGGCCCGGGTCGTAATGGGCCCGCGACTGGCCCGGGTCGTAATGGGCCCGCGACTGGCCCGGGTCGTAATGGGCCCGCGACTGGCCAGGGTCTTAATGGGCCCGCGACTGGCCAGGGTCTTAATGGGCCCGCGACTGGCCAGGGTCGTAATGGGCCCGCGACTGGCCCGGGTCGTAATGGGCCCGCGACCGGCCCGGGTCGTAATGGGCCCGCGACCGGCCAGGGTCGTAATGGGCCCGCGACCGGCCCGGGTCGTAATGGGCCCGCGACCGGCCCGGGTCGTAATGGGCCCGCGACCGGCCCGGGTCGTAATGGGCCCGCGACCGGCCCGGGTCGTAATGGGCCCGCGACCGGCCCGGGTCGTAATGGGCCCGCGACCGGCCCGGGTCGTAATGGGCCCGCGACCGGCCCGGGTCGTAATGGGCCCGCGACCGGCCCGGGTCGTAATGGGCCCGCGACCGGCCCGGGTCGTAATGGGCCCGCGACCGGCCCGGGTCGTAATGGGCCCGCGACCGGCCCGGGTCGTAATGGGCCCGCGACCGGCCCGGGTCGTAATGGGCCCGCGACCGGCCCGGGTCGTAATGGGCCCGCGACCGGCCCGGGTCGTAATGGGCCCGCGACTGGCCCGGGTCGTAATGGGCCCGCGACTGGCCCGGGTCGTAATGGGCCCGCTACTGGCCCGGGTCGTAATGGGGCCGCGACTGGCCCGGCGTGCCAGAGTCGTAATGGGACTGGCAGGAGTGTTCTGCTTGTCAGCAGGCTGCAGCTGTTGTGTGAAAAAATAAATCTGAGCCTTTCTCCTCCTCCCCAGGTCCAATAGTGAGCCTCCACCACTCCTCCTGATTATCTGCTATGTTGCCCAGCAGCCAATAACTGAGCTCAGCAGCGAGTGTCATCTCCTCTGGCTGAGCTCGCTTATTGGCTGCCAAGTATAAGGAGTGTTCCCATTGTGAGTATCAGTGGTACCTGCTGTATCTCATGTGGGGTCCTCCTGCAGCACCCAGGGAGCTGAGCTGCTTCTATGGGAAGAGTCTGCGCTTTTTAAGCTCTAGGAGTCCTAGCTAGTAATTGACAGCATTCCCTTCTGCCCGCTGGACTCATTAGGTTAATGGGAACCTGCCATTAGATTCGTACTGCCGAGTCCTGTGCCACATGAATCATGTTGGTGACAGGGTTGCTGCCTTGTGTTATTCTGAATCAGTTTGAGAAAACCCTGCCAGGGACAATAAATCTAGACTAAATATTGAGTCTGGTCCCTGATTGGCTTTTTCCCGCTCTAGTGAAATGGGTTGTCCACCAATTGGATAACTCCTTGCATTGGTGCTGGGTCCCCAGGTGCTTGCTCATGTGATGGCAGCATCTGATGGGATGGTTCCCTCCGATAATCCTCTAATGTCCGGTGACCGTTAGCATCTGGTAATTGGTTGCTGTTCTCCATTTCGGTGGCGGGCTATTGTCCACTCTTTTTGCTTGATTTGCTTTTTTCCTCTGCTTTTCAATGCGCACTGACAGTGAGCTCTTACTGCCTCTAATAAGTGACTTTTCCTTAGCGCTGGCGAGGTAGCACGTTGCCACTGCACTGATGAGGAATATTAATCAGGGAGCTTCTAAAGGGGATACACAAGACTTTCTAAAAAAAAAAAGTGTCTAAGTACTGACAGGCAGATAGTTACCTGCCTGTGCTTGGCGCCGTTCTGCTGACATCGTTTTTCCGCTCTGCTCTATTGATATGGCAGGACTGCTGACATCATGCTGATTTTAATCCATCTCCCCCATTTACGCTTTGGGGAGCCGGCTGTCCATCAGCATGACGTCAGTAGTCACTGCCCATCAACAGAGCCGAAGGGGAAGACCTGCTCTGTTTACAGCAAGTTGCTGAATCGCCGGCAGGAGCGGTCAATGACCTCTATGTACCAGCATTTAGTACAACAGGCGAAGGGAGCAGTAAGGAGTTTTTAATTAAGGTTGATTTAGATAATTACATTAAATATACATTTAGGATTAAAATCTGTACGTTTTGGACCACCCCGTTAATTGGGGATTGTCCAAATAGTAAGCAACCCCTTTTAAGAAGCTCTCCTACTAAAAATGGCATGTCCTAAATGTGAGTGTGATGTAATATTTACTAGTGGCCGTCTTTCGTGGTTTGCAGCATCACTTCTGTCCTGCTGAGGCAGTAAAGGCTTAAGGTACCGTTAGACATAGGCTACGTTCACATTTGCGGTCAGCGCCGCAGCGGCGCCGCATGCGTCATGCGCCCCTATATTTAACATGGGGGCGCATGGACATGCGTTGTGCTGCGTTTTGCGCCGCATGGCCGCAAGCGTTGGACGCAAGAAACGCATCAAGTTGCATTTTTTTTGCGTCCAACTTTCGGCCAAAAACGACGCATGCGGCGCAAAACGCAGCGTTTTAGCGTGCGTTTTGCCGCGTTTTTGTTTGCGTTGTGCGCTGCGTCGCCGACGCTGCGGCGCACAACGCAAATGTGAACGTAGCCTAAGCGACGCTCCAGCGATATAGACAACGGTCCGACCTAAACTAGATCGCTGGAGCGTCGCTGTTTAGGTCGCTGTAGAGACATCAAACACAGCAACTCCAGAACGATGCAGGAGCGATCCAGTGACGTAACGGCGACTCACTTATCGTTCACGCTCCATGTAAAAACATTGCTGACATCGTTGCTTTTGTTGTCAAACATGACGATACACGCCGACCTGGCGACCAAATAAAGTTCTGGACTTCTAGCTCCGACCAGCGATATAACAGCGGGATCCAGATCGCTGCTGCGTGTCAAACTCAACGAGATCGCTATCCAGGACGCTGCAACGTCACGGATCGTTGTCATTCTCGTTGGAAAGTTGTTTAGTGTGAAGGTACCTTTACCTTGGTGGAAGTAGCACAGTCCCTGTGTGAGCTTGTGCTTTTTTCACTCCAAAGTGGACCCCGGCGGCGTTGGAAATCGAGGAAGATGTTGATCTGTAGGTATTTTGTCACAATCTCTTTACATCACAGACCTGTTTAGAAGGGTTTAAGGCATAATTTTTGGCTGCAGTGCTTCTGGGCACGTGACTGGGAGTGTGTGATTTGTATACATGCTGTCACATGCTGTTTAGATGGGCACAGCGGAATGTGGGGCAGAAATCTGAAAACTTGCTATCGGCAGCAGCAGGGAATCCTCATGACGCACAGTGCGCGCTGTGTGAGGATTCACAACCCTGCAGTCACATATACTGCCTGCAGACTTGTAGTCTAAAGCCAGACAACCCCTTTAATGTAGATTAGTTCTGGTGAGCACTTCCCTTTTCAATTTCCTTTAATGCTGTGTGTGTTTTTGAAAATTCTCTGGATCTTTATCTTAAGGATAGCTCATTAATATCAAATCGTTGGGGGTCCCAACTCCTGGCACCCTTAGTGTTCAGCTTTCCTTGGTTGTAGTCAGATGTAAGCTGCTGAGCTGAATACGAGTGGATCTGCAGTACCTTGCCGCAGCCACTAAAAACCGCGGGACGGGTGCTCAGTGAGTCATACAGTTATATGAAAAAGTTTGGGCACCCCTATTAATCTTAAGCTTAATGTTTTATAAAAATTGTTTGTTTTTTTTGCAACAGCTATTTCAGTTTCATATATCTAATAACTGTTGGACACAGTAATGTTTCTGCCTTAAAATGAGGTTTATTGTACTAACAGAAAATGTGCAATCTGCATTCAAACAAAATTTGACAGGTGCATAAGTATGGGCACCCTTATCATTTTCTTGTTTTAAATACTCCTACCTACTTTTTACTGACTTACTAAAGCACTTTTTTTTGGTTTTGTAACCTCATTGAGCTTTGAACTTCATAGCCAGGTGTATGCAATCATGAGAAAAGCTACTTAAAGTGGCCACTTGCAAGTTGTTCTCCTGTTTGAATCTCCTCTGAAGAGTGGCATCATGGGCTCCTCAAAACAACTGTCAAATGATCTGAAAACAAAGATTATTCAACATAGTTGTTCAGGGGAAGGATACAAAAAGCTGTCTCAGAGATTTAACCTGTCAGTTTCCACTGTGAGGAACATAGTAAGGAAATGGAAGAACACAGGTACAGTTCTTGTTAAGGCCAGAAGTGGCAGCCCAAGAAAAACATCGGAAAGGCAGAGAAGAAGAATGGTGAGATCAGTCAAGGACAATCCTCAGACCACCTCCAGAGAGCTGCAGCATCAACTTGCTGCAGATGGTGTCACTGTGCATCGGTCAACTATACAACGCACTTTGCACAAGGAGAAGCTGTATGGGAGAGTGATGCGAAAGAAGCCGTTTCTGCAAGCACGCCACAAACAGTCGGCTGAGGTATGCAAAAGCGCATTTGGAGAAGCCAATTTCTTTTTGGAAGAAGGTCCTGTGGACTGATGAAACCAAGACTGAGTTGTTTCGTCATACAAAAAGGCGTTATGCATGGCGGCAAAAAAACACAGCATTCCAAGAAAAACACTTGCTACCCACAGTAAAATTTGGTGGAGGTTCCATCATGCTTTGGGACTGTGTGGCCAATGCCGGCACCGGGAATCTTGTTAAAGTTGAGGGACGCATGGATTCGTCTCAGTATCAGCAGATTCTTGACAACAATGTTCATGAATCAGTGACAAAGTTGAAGTTACGCAGGGGATGGATCTTTCAGCAAGACAATGATCCAAAACACCGCTCCAAATCTACTCAGGCATTCATGCAGAGGAACAATTACACTGTTCTGGAATGGCCATCCCAGTCCCCAGACCTGAATACCATTGAACATCTGTGGGATCATTTGAAGAGGGCTGTCCATGCTCGGCGACCATCAAACTTAACTGAACTGGAATTGTTTTGTAAAGAGGAATGGTCAAAAATACTATCATCCAGGAACTCATTAAAAGCTACAGGAAGCGACTAGAGGCTGTTATTTTTGCAAAAGGAGGATCTACTAAATATTAATGTCACTTTTCTGGTGAGGTGCCCATACTTATGCACCTGTTAAATTTTGCTTGAATGCAGATTGCACATTATCTGTTAGTACAATAAACCTCATTTCAAGGCAGAAACATTACTGTGTCCAACAGTTATTAGATATATGAAACTGAAATAGCTGTTGCAAAAAAACAATTTTTATAAAACATTAAGCTTAAGATTATTAGGGGTGCCCAAACTTTTTCATATAACTGTAGTAGTCATGTACCGCTAGAAGCAGCCTTTGGAACTAGTTCTGATCACTGCTGTTTAACTTCTTAAAGGGTTTTTCCCACAAACAATGTTACTTTTAATCACTAGATTTTGGACTAATAATTTCTACAATTGGATGTGTGTGTGTGTATAAAATAACCTTTATAAGGGTATGTGCACACGTTGCGGACTCCACTGCGGATTTTTACACGCTGATTCTGCAGAATCCGCAGGTAAAATGCCCTGCGTTTTACCTGCGTATTTTGTGCTGATTTTGCCTGCGTTTTTACACCTGCGGATTCCTATAAAGGAATAGGTGTAAAATGCTGCGGAATCCGCACAAAGAATTGACATGCTGCGGAAAATAAACCGCTGCGTTTCTGCGCAGAATTTTCCACAGCATGTGCACTGCGGATTTGATTTTCCATAGGTTAAAATGGTACTGTACAACGCATGGAAAACTGCTGCAGATCTGCAGTGCCAAAAGAGCACATACCCTAAATGTACCCCTGCTGTGTACTGTGTAATGGCTGTGTCTGACCGTGCAGGGACATGGTCTGATCATACCACAGCTCCTGGGCAGGGGGTGGGACTAAAAATACACATAAGACTAGAGTGTGCGGCATAACAAATTATTCTTTCTGGGGTAAAACGTTGCTTAAAAACGGTGAAATTATTTACCTCACATAAAGAATTTGCTGTGATCCCCTGCTGTAATGTCTATATTCTCTGTCCTGTTCCGTTTTTTGCTCCCCTGCCCAGGAGCTGTGGTATGATCAGGCCATATCCCTGTACACAGACACAGCAGGGGCACATTTATAAGGTTATCTCCTCACAGGAACATTTTATTTACACACATCCAATTGTGGAACTTATTATTATTCCAAGATCTATTAATAAAAAATGTCCTTGTGGGATAACCCCTTTAGGAGTCTGTCAGCAGACTTTGCTACCCCTTCTGAGAGCAGCATGTAGGGGAGGAGACTGATTCTAGCAATGCGTCACATACTAGGCTGCTTGCTGTCATTTTGATAAAATCCCTGTTTTATCTGCTGCAGATCTATCAGTTCTCTGAATGCTGAGCTCTCACCCCACCCACGTGACTGACAGCTTTCTGTGTACACTGCGAATATTTTGAAAGCAGCCACTTGGTGGTGGGGTTATACAGACCTCGTGAATATGCTTGACTACCTGGCAGAAGGATTTATATACAAGAAAAATGTGAATTTCTCTTGAATAAGATATTAGGTTGCAGATGTCAATGTATCGTTCTATTGAGCTTCTTAGAACCTACATGCCCATGTAAATGGCTGAGGAAGGATGATCTTACTGACAGTCCCTTTAAATAACAGCTGCATTTACATTGTTTCCTCCTGGTGGCCCATCCTGTTTGGAGGTCAGTCAGCGCCCCCACAACATGATCTTTGGGTGCAGATGGGTTGCCTACATATAAACCTATGCTTCTGATGTATCTGTAGTTTGTCGCTATCATATTTGTGGTGGTCTGACAGCTGTCACACCCACCTATCTGCAATTATCTGTTCAGTGAAGTTGTGAGCTGGAGATGATGAATGAGAGAGGGAGTGTTCAGTAGAATGGGTGATAAGGTATAGTACCTGGGAGTGCACAATAATCAGTGTACATAACCATGCAGTTCCTGCTCGGTACATTGTTGACATTTGGCTGCCGCTGTAACAGTACCTTATCGGTGGGCAAGCATTTGGACCCCACTGTCTGATGTTAATGATCTAACCCATGGGTAGGTCATCAGAATGCTGGTCCCTTACAACCCCTTTATTCAGTCCGTTCCATGATGGCAGCAATTTTTGGTTAACTTATACTTTTGTGAAAACTGCCTCCTCATCTGCTCCATGCCAGCTACTATAGACAGCACCTCACAGGTAAGGCCTGCTGCGCAGTGTGAGAAGCATTGCACCACAGTCATGCCTATGGTTTGTCCCATTGTTCCTTGATAAATCCATGATCCTGTTTTACAAATGGAGTTATTTTTTTTTTTTTTTTTTGATCATGGACCTTCTGCAGGTTGGGCAGGGCTATTGACATGCTCTCCCCTAGGTCATTGGAGCAGTGCAGGGAGCTATTAAAGGGAACCTGTCAGCAGGATTGTACACCGTGTCAGTTCGGCGCCGTTATACTGATTAACATGATACCTTGGTTGATGAAATTGTGATTGTCAGGATAAATGGGGATCTGACTGCTGGGACCCTCGCTGATCTGCTTTACAAATAACTTTTATTTTTGTTAAAATGGAGCTGCAGTATGCGTGCCTGCCCGCTGCTCCATTCATTCCCTATGGGGCTGTGAAATACTGTGCTCTTGTTTTTCTGGCATCCACATAGAGAATGATTGGCACAGCGGACTGTCATCAGACCTGCCACACCACTTATAAAAGGGGACAAAGTTTGCCATTCTGCTAATAAGTGCAGTTCCCATTGGTGGGACATCCACTGATCAGCAAGTTCTCACCTATCCAGCGGAGCCTCTGGTATTCAGTCATAGAGGTGTGTTGGCACCACTTCAGTCACTGCTCAGTATAGAGTGAGCAGCTGCTTACAGCCAGAACAAAATGAACTTTCTCCTGCTACCTGGGCTTTTAGTACTGCATCCCGGCAGCTTTAGAATGCTATTAACATGCAGCTTAACCCCATCTATGCAGTATAATATGCTGGAGTTCCCTTTAACGTGAACTGAAATGTGACTAGTTGTAAACACATCCCCAATTATAAGAGGATGTTCATACTTATGCAACAACATTATTTTAGTTTTATTTTTCCCCTCCAAAATGACTTTTAATGGATTTTTAGTTTATTGATTACATTAATCCCTTCGCGACGGGACCAATTTCTGTGTTTGCTTTTCCCTCCCCTTCCTAGAACTTTTATTTTTCTGTCCAACATAGACATGAGGGCTCAATTTTTGATGGACAATTCACTTTACAACATGTTGTACTCGAAAATGGGGGGTGGATTCAAAGTGCGTAAAATTGTGAACCTCCCCACAAAAAAAAAATTACGGTGTACATTGCTGTGACGTGGAAGTCAGTTGACTACAGTGAAATGGAGAAATATTTAGAATTGAGAGTCCTCAGTGGTTGATGCCGTTTAATGGCTAACTGAAGAGATGGTAACAAATTGCAAGCTTTTTAGACTACTCCGGTCTCTTCATCAGGCATAGTCATTACAACAGGAGATCGCAGAGGATGCATTTTGTGAGGTAAAATATTGTTTAAAAACCAGTGAAATATTTTACCTGACAAAATGTATCCTCTGCGGTCTCTGCTGTAATGTCAGTAGTGTCTTTTGCTTCCTCCCCAGCCCAGGAGATGTGGTATGCTTCAGACACAATTTTTACAATGTAGAAAAACACCGTATGCACTACCGGTCGTGGTGCCTAAGTAGGGTCCCACACTATATTATATATATATATATATATATATATATATATATATATATATATATATATATATATATATATATATATATATATATATATATATATATATATATATATATATATATTACACACATAACTTATGGAGAGTTTGTTTGTGATTTAATGTAATCATCAAATTAAACGTTTCGGCCACATTGAACGGCCTTCCTCAGTAACCACAGGAGATGAACGCATTTATATAATTGGCACAAAAGCAGAGAGTCTGTCTACAAGGAAAATATCAGCTGACTAGCGGTGGATGCCGCGTCTTTGCCCTATATGCTGGCACGCTGTTCCCTCTCGGCTCTCCTCATTTACTGGTTACACCAGTCCGGATATTTTCCTGGTAGACACTCTCTGCTTTTGTGCCGATGATATCAATGCGTTCACCTACGCTTTTTCCTCTGATTAAACTGTGGTTACTGAAGAAGGCCGTTCATTGTGGCTGAAACGTTTAATTTGATGACTATATTAAATCACAAACAAACTCTCCATAAGTTGAGTGCCTAGTTTTATTTTCTTCTATACAATTATTAAAATGAACTTTCGTTTGTGGGAATGTGACCTGCTTCCTCTGCCTGTAGACATGTCGCGCATCTGCCTCTGGGATCAGCCGAATGATTCACTGCGCCTGAGTGGAGTTCGCGCAGACACAGTAAATCAGACCGCCGCCATCTTTGTGCAAACAGACAGTGGCGATCACATTAAAACTGCGCATGCGCTCCTCCTGTTCAAAGATGGTGGCGGTCAGTGAATCATTCGGCTGATCCCGGCGGCATGTTCGTGACCTTGTTCCGCTGGTGGTACCGTGCAAGAGGCTGCATACAGCGTACACTGTGTGTTTGTGGTGCGCGTATGGCATATTCAGTGTGTGGTGCGTATGGCATATTCAGTGTGTGGTGCGACGGTGTTCCGCTTGTGGTACCGCTCAAGTGGCTGCGTACAGCATACACTGTGTGTGTGGTGCATATGGCATATTCAGTGTGTGTGGTGCGTATGGCATATTCAGTGTGTGTGTGTGTGTGTGTGTGGTGCGTATGGCATATTCAGTGTGTGTGGTGCGTATGGCATATTCAGTGTGTGTGTGTGGTGCGTATGGCATATTCAGTGTGTGTGGTGCGTATGGCATATTCAGTGTGTGTGTGTGTGTGTGTGTGGTGCATATGGTATATTCAGTGTGTGTGTGGTGCATATGGTATATTCAGTGTGTGTGTGGTGCATATGGTATATTCAGTGTGTGTGGTGCGTATGGCATATTCAGTGTGTGTGGTGCGTATGGCATATTCAGTGTGTGTGGTGCGTATGGCATATTCAGTGTGTGTGGTGCGTATGGCATATTCAGTGTGTGTGGTGCGTATGGCATATTCAGTGTGTGTGGTGCGTATGGCATATTCAGTGTGTGTGGTGCGTATGGCATATTCAGAGTGTGTGGTGCGTATGGCATATTCAGTGTGTGGTGCGTATGGCATATTCAGTGTGTGTGGTGCTGTGCATACAGCGTATACAGTGTGTGTGTGTGGTGCGACGGTGTGCCGCTGGTGGTACCGTGCAAGAGGCTGCGTACAGCGTACACTGTGTGTGTTTGTGGTGCGCGTACGGCATTATATGTGTGGTGCGGTGCATACAGCATATACAGTGTGTGTCTGGTGCGACGGTGTTCCGCTGGTGGTACCGTGCACGAGGCTGGTACCACCAGCAGTTTCCATATTGACACCCATCACTTGGGTGTCTCAGTATGAAGGTCAGTGAACTTCCGCCTCTTAGAATTCTGGGATCTGGACGAATATTTTTTTTACATGACATCCTGGCAGAGGTGTGTAGACTTTTTCTATTCAGGCAGGAGAGCATCATGAGAATAACCCTTTAACCCCTTCCTGACCTTTGACGCATACGCTGCGTCATGAAAGTCGGTGCCAATCCGACCTGTGACGCAGCGTATGCGTCATGGAATGATCGCGTCCCTGCAGATCGGGTGAAAGGGTTAACTCCAATTTCACCCGATCTGCAGGGACAGGGGGAGTGGTGCTTCAGCCCAGGGGGGGTGGCTTCACCCCCCACCCCCCCCCCCCGTGGCTACGATCGCTCTGATTGGCAGTTTCACTTTCAACAGCCAATCAGAGCGATTTGTAATATTTCACCTAAAAAACTGGTGAAATATTACAATCCAGCCATGGCCGATGCTGCAATATCATCGGCCATGGCTGGAAATACTGAAGTGACCCCCCCACCCCACCGATCGCCCCCCCCCCCCCAAGCCACTGATCTGTCCCGTAGTCCCCTCCGTCCTGTGCTCCGCTCCCCCGTCCTCCTGTCCGCTCCCCCCGTGCTCCTATGTCACCCCCCCCCGTGCTCCGACGCCCCCCCCCCCCCCCCGTGCCCCGATCTCCCCCCCCTTATACTTACCGAGGCTCCCGGTGTCGGTCAGTCTTCTCCATGGGCGCCGCCATCTTCCAAAATGGCGGGCGCATGCTCAGTGTTCCCGCCGAATCTGCCGTTCGGCAGATTCGTTACAAGTACATTTTGATCGCTGTGGTAGGTTCTATCACAGCGATCAAAATAAAAAAATAATAAATAAACCCCCCCCTTTATCACCCCCATAGGTAGGGACAATAATAAAATAAAGAAAAATTTTTTTTTTTTCTTTTTCCACTAGGGTTAGGGTTTCAACTAGGATTAGAATTAGGGTTAGGGTTACGGGTAGGGTTAGGGGTAGGGTTAGGGTTATGGCATGTGCACACAGTGTGGATTTGGCCGCGGATCCGCAGCGGATTGGCCGCGGATCCGCAGCGGATTGGCCGCTGCAAATTCGTAGCAGTTTTCCATCAGGTTCACAGTACCATGTACACCTATGGAAAACCAAATCCGCTGTGCCCATGGTGCGGAAAATTCCGTGCAGAAACGCTGCGTTGTATTTTCCGCAGCATGTCAATTCTTTGTGCGGATTCCGCAGCGTTTTACACCTGTTCCTCAATAGGAATCCGCAGGTGAAATCAGCACAAAAAAACACTGGAAATCTGCTGTAAATCCGCAGGTAAAACGCAGTGCCTTTTACCTGCAGATTTTTCAAAAATCGTGCGGAAGAATCTCACACGAATCCGCAACGTGGGCACATAGCCTTAGGGTTAGGGTTGGAATTAGGGCTAGGGTTGGAAATAGGGTTAAGATTAGGCTTGTGGTTAGAGTTACGGATAGGGTTAGGGGTGTGTTGGGGTTACAGTTGTGGTTAGGGTTGGGGTTAGGGTTAGGATTAGGGTTAGGGTTGGAATTAGGGTTACGGGTGTGTTGGGGTTAGGGTTGTGGTTAGGGGTGTGTTGGGGTTAGGGTTGTGATTAGGGTTATGGTTACAGTTGGGATTAGGATTAGGGGTGTGTTGGGGTTAGTGTTGAAGTTAGAATTGAGGGGTTTCCACTGTTTAGGCACATCAGGGGTCTCCAAACGCAACATGGCGCCACCATTGATTCCAGCCAATCTTGCGTTCAAAAAAGTCAAATGGTGCTCCCTCCCTTCCAAGCCCCGACGTGCGCCCAAACAGTGGTTTACCCCCACATTTGGGGTACCAGCGTACTCAGGACAAACTGGGCAACAACTGTTGGGGTCCAATTTCTCCTGTTACCCTTGCAAAAATAAAAAATTACTTGCTAAAACATAATTTTTGAGGAAAGAACAATTATTTTTTATTTTCACGGCTCTGCGTTATAAACTTCTGTGAAGCACTTGGGGGTTGAAAGTGCTCACCACACATCTAGATAAGTTCCTTCGGGGGTCTAGTTTCCAAAATGGGGTCACTTGTGGGGGGTTTCTACTGTTTAGGCACATCAGAGGCTCTGCAAACGTAACATGATGCCTGCAGACCATTCCATCAAAGTCTGCATTCCAAAACGTCACTACTTCCCTTCCGAGCCCCGGCATGTGCCCAAACAGTGGTTTACCCCCACATATGGGGTATCAGCGTACTCAGGAGAAACTGGACAACAACTTTTGGGGTTCCATTTCTCCTGTTCCCCATGAAAAAATAAAACATTCTGGGCTAAAAAAATATTTTTGAGGAAAGGAAACACATTTATTATTTTCACGGCTCTGCGTTATAAACTTCTGTGAAGCACCTGGGGGTTATAAGTGCTCACTATGCATCTAGATAAGTTCCTTGGGGGGGTCTAGTTTCCAAAATGGGGTCACTTGTGGGGGAGCTCCAATGTTTAGGCACACGGGGGCTCTCCAAATGCGACATGGTGTCCGCTAAAGATTGGAGCCAATTTTTCATTGAAAAAGTCAAATGGCGCTCCTTCCCTTCCGAGCCCTGCCGTGCGCCCAAACAGTGGTTTACCCCCACATATGAGGTATCAGCGTACTCAGGACAAATTGGACAACAACGTTCGTGGTCCAGTTTCTCCTTTTACCCTTGGGAAAATAAAAACATTTTCGCTAAAAGATCATTTTTGTGACTAAAAAGTTAAATGTTCATTTTTTTACTTCCATGTTACTTCTGCTGCTGTGAAACACCTGAAGGGTTAATAAACTTCTTGAATGTGGTTTTGAGCACCTTGAGGGGTGCAGTTTTTAGAATGGTGTCACTTTTGGGTATTTTCAGCCATATAGAACCCTCAAACTGACTTCAAATGTGAGGTGGTCCCTAAAAAAAATGGTTTTGTAAATTTTGTTGTAAAAATGAGATCACTGGTCAAATTTTAACCCTTATAACTTCCTAGCAAAAAAAAAAATGTTTCCAAAATTGTGCTGATGTAAAGTAGACATGTGGGAAATGTTGTTTATTAACTATTTTGTGTCACATAACTCTCTGGTTTAACAGAATAAAAATTCAAAATGTGAAAATTGAGAAATTTTCAAAATTTTTGCCAAATTTCCGTTTTTTTCACAAATAAACTCAGAAATTATCGACCTAAATTTACCACTAACATGAAGCCCAATATGTCACGAAAAAACAATCTCAGAATCGCTAGGATCCGTTGAAGCGTTCCTGAGTTATTACCTCATAAAGGGACACTGGTCAGAATTGCAAAAAATGGCAAGGTCATTAAGGCCAAAATAGGCTGGGTCATGAAGGGGTTAAAGAGAACTTGTCACCTTGGAAAATGCTATTTACCTGCACATGCAATGTTCTGAAGGTGAATAGTATTACAATGCTGGCAGGCCACCTTACTGTAAATGCGCCTTCCAGGAGAAACTGGTCGTGTGTTTTTTTTTTTTTTTTTTTTTTTTCTTTTTTTTTCCTCCCAGAAGCCGTTTGCTTTCAGTCATAGAGGAGTGCCCTGGCTACAGCCACTGCTCACTATACTGTGAGCATCGGCTGTAGGCATGACCCAGCACTTTGACAGTTCACGCTTCACAGATTTGCTGCAGATCCAGCTGTCATTCACTTTGCTGGTACTGGATTGTGCACCAGTCTTTACCCTTGGAAAGACTAATAGGGTTGTACCATGCCTCTCATGCTTTGTGCAGCTTTGTCTTTCAACACAGCCATGCACTTGTCCTATTAAATGAAAGTAGACATGCATGATACCTGCTACTGTCCTCCTTCGCTTTATCACTGTCTAAGGCCACGTTCACACCTTGCGGCGTCCCTCTGCGGGTTCTCCCGCAGCGGAATTGATAAATCTGCAGGGCAAAACCGCTGCGGTTATCCCTGCAGATTTATGGTGGTTTGTTCCACGGTTTCTGCTGCGGGATTACTCCTGAACTATTGATGCTGCATATGCAGCAATATGCAGCATCAATAGTAATGATAAAAATAATAAAAATTGGTTATACTCACCCTCTGATGTCCGGATCTCCTCGGCGCTGCAATCGGCGCTCCGGTTCCAAAGATGCTGTGCCGAGAAGGACCTTCGTGACGTCACGGTCATGTGACCCGGGCGTCATCACGGTCATGTGACCGACGTCACCACAGGTCCTGTTCGCACAGCAACTCTGACCGGCCGGCCGCGTGCAGCGCTGAGAGGTGAGTATAACATGATTTTTTTATTTTTATTCTTTTTTTTACCCCAAATATGGTTCCCAGGGCCTGGAGGAGAGTCTCCTCTCCTCCACCCCGGGTACCACCCGCACATTAACCGCTTACTTCCTGCAACGTGGGCACAGCCCCATGCGGGAAGTAAGCGGTTCAATGCATTCCTATGGGTGCAGAATCGCAGCGATTCTGCACAAAGAAGTGACATGCTGCGCGTTGTAAACCGCTGCGTTTCTGCGCGGTTTTTCCCGCAGCATGTGCACAGCGGTTTGCAGTTTCCATAGGGTTTACATGTAAATGGAAACGCTATGGAAACTGCTGCGGACCCGCAGCATCAAAATCGCTGCGGTTCCGCGGTAAAAACCGCAAAGTGTGAACATGGCCTAAGGCTGCCATCACACTATCAGTATTTGGTCAGTATTTTACATCAGTATTTGAAACCAAAACCAGGAGTGGGTGATAAATGCACAGGTGGTGCATATGTTTCTATTATACTTTTCCTCTATTTGTTCCACTCCTTGGTTTTGGCTTACAAATACTGATGTAAAATACTGACCAAATACTGCTAGTGTGACGGCAGCCTAACTTGCCTGTTATGCTGCACAGCTGCTTCAGGGCTCAGTCTCATGTCAGTTTTAGGCTATGTGCACACGTTCAGGAAAGTTTGCAGAATTTTCCTGAGCAAATCCAGACTACTTTCGCAGGAAATCCGCTCGTGTTTTTCGATCCTTTTTTTTTTTTTTGTGGATTTTCCCCGGATTTTACCAGAGCTTCCCAATGCAATAATATAGTGGCAGATCTGCAAAAAATCCATAAAATTATTGAACATGCTGCGTTTTTTTCCGCGATGAGTTTTTTTCGCGGGAAAAAAAAAACTCAACATGGGCACAAATTGCGGAATGCATTAAAATTGATGGAATGCTTAATATAAGCGTTTTCTAAGCATTTTTGCAGCTGAAAACCGCCGGAAAAACGCGAAAAATCCAGAACGTGTGCACATAGCCTAACTCATACAAGTTCTAGCCACGTTTTTCACAGCTATCATATCTACAGTATGATAGTCTATGGGGCAGCTCACATTTTTTTTCTATTGGGCAGTCTGAAAAAAAAGTGTATGTGTATAATACTAATAAATATATATACTGTATATACTCGAGTATAAGCTGAGATTTTCAGCCCATTTTTTTTAGGCTGAAAGTGCCCCTCTCGGCTTATACTCCAGTCATTGTCCCAGGGGGTCGGAGGGGGAGGGGCAGCTGTCAAATCATACTTGCCTGCTCCCGACGCATATCTGCACGTTCCTGCTTCTCCGGCGCCCGCAGCTTCTTCCTGTGTTCAGCGGTCACATGGTACCGCTCATTAAAGTAATGAATATGGATGCATATTCATTACTTTAATGAGCAGTACGATGTGACCGCTGAACACAGGAAGAAGCTGCGGGCTCCGAAGATCACCTGTCAGTGAGAAGCTGCCAGGAGCCGCGCCGGGAGCAGGTGAGTATAATGGGGACTGGAGGGGGAGTATTGCGTGATATTCACCTGTCTGCATTCCACCGCTGGGCGCCGCTGTGTTTTCTGCGTCCTCTGCCTGTGACGTTCAGGTCAGAGCGCGATGACGAGATTAGTGTGTGCGCCACCCTCTGCCTGAACAGTCACTGGGGAGGATGCGGAAGACACAACGGCGCCCAGCGGTGGAATGGGGGAAAGGTGAATATTGCAAGTGCCAGGGGCCTGCTCAGGACAAGAGGTGAGTATGTGATTGATTTTTTATTTTATTTTTTTATCGCAGCAGCCAGCTATGGGGCAAATGTTTCTATGGAGCGTCTTATGGGGCCATTCTCAATCTATGCAGCATTGTATGGGGCACATTATCTATGGAGCATCTTATGGGGCCATAATTAATCTATGCCGCATTGTATGGGGCAAATGTTTCTATGGAGCATCTTATGGGGCCATAATCAACTTATGCAGCATTGTATAGGGCATATTTTCTATGAAGCATCTTATGGGGCGCATCATGAACTGTATGGAGCATTATATGGGGCTCCTGATTCAATATGGATATTCAAAAACATGTAACCTACTGATGTCTCAATTATTTTACTTTTATTGGTATCTATTTTTATTTTTGACATTTACTGGTAGCTGCTGCATTTCCCACCCTAGGCTTATACTTGAGTCATTAACTTTTCCCAGTTTTTTGTGGAAAAATTAGGGGTCTCTGCTTATTCTCGGGTCGGCTGATACTCGACTGTATATGGTAGATAGATATATCTCAGTGACAAATCATACATCACTCAGATGCCCTGACTGACAGGAGAATGCTGCGATGCCCCCATTTGAGATTTAAAAAAAAACAAAAAAACGAACATGATGGTAAAAACTGACATGCTGTCCAAATGCTTGACAGTTTGGTAAAAAACACTGACACTTGGACTGACTTCTGTGTATAAGAATCGCTGATTTCTGAATGAGCCCAGTTGGTTAGAACCTTTAGACCAGTCTCGGACCCTGTATGTTGTGGCCCCTGTATTACAGACGCAAGTCATGGGCCAACAGTGGTCTAAGGAAATCTCTCCTCTTTTCCCAATCCCTCCTTAAGCAGTCTGTGCTCCTGTAAAGGGTTGTATGATTTGTGCAAATGGTTTCCGATCGGTGCTTTCTGCATGAATAGGGCGTATTTCCCTCCGTGCAAGGGTTGCAGAGTGGGTGTTTAGTGATACGCATTGCAGAACTAAGGTCAGGGTGTGTTCTTTAATTGACATTACCATATATGATGAACATTCCCAGTGCACGGGCAGGTGCTGAACAGCTTTATCATCCGGAAGGCGTCCAGTGAATAGCTTGTTTGCTCTGTCTTTATTGAATTGCAGCCTGCAACCCACAGGGCTGTTCTGCAGAATACAGACTTTGTTTTTCTCAGCATGTATATGGCTCAATGTCTGTGGAGAGCTATGGTGATACTGTAAAATGAATCAGAATTTTTTTTGTAATCATTTTAGAACTGATGGATATAGACTGAACTTTATCCAATCATTCTTAACAATGACCAGGTAAACACTGATGATACACAGATGGAGCTATAAAGTGAAACATATGCCTTCCATATTACATCTGTGTTTGATGGATCACCATAGACTTTGATGGCCAAATCTGCCGTCAGCAAAACGGATAAAAATGCAACGTGGTCCGGGTCTTTTTTTTTTTTTTTTATGCGAATTTATACCTGGATCCATTAACCTATATAGTCCAGTGCAGGCCAAGGGGAATTAAGAAATACAAATTTACAATGCAGCTATATTGACACATTCATTGTACATGTGCATTTTTGTTTTAACTGACACAGGTATCATTTTGCATGGGGTCTGTAAAAATTCTGTCAAATTGGCACAAAATTTTTTTTCACCAAAATGCACTATAGCAATTTGTCCTGATTATTTTTTTTTTTCTTTTCTTTTGTTTCCCCCTTGTGAACTTTTAGGGTATGTGGACACGTAGAATGGTCCTCTGCGTTTTTTTCCGCAGCGGATATGATAAATCTGCAGGGCAAAAACGCTGCGTTTTTGCTGCAGATTTATCACGGATTTACCACGGATTTCACTTGAGGTTTTACACCTGCGGTTTTCTATTGGAGCAGGTGTAAGGGTATGTGCACACGTTGCGGATTCTGCTGCGGATTTTTCCGCAGTGGTTTTGCACTGCGGATTTTCTCACGATTTCTTCTGCGGATTCCTCTGCGGTTTTTCAACTGCACTTTCCTATTGGTGCAGGTTGAAAACCGCTGCGGAATCCGCACAAAGAATTGACATGCTGCGGAAAATAATCCGCTGCGTTTCCGCGTGGATTTTTCCTCAGCATGTGCACAGCGGGTTTTTTTTCCCATAGGTTTACATGGTACTGTAACCTTTGGGAAAACTGCTGCGGATCCGCAGCGTCAAATCCGCTGCGGATCCGCAGCAAAATCCGCAGCGTGTGCACATACCCTAAAACCGCTGCGGAAGCCGCAGAAAGAAGTGACATGCTGCGGAATGTAAACCGCTGCGTTTCCGCGTGTTTTTTTCTGCAGCATGGGCACAGTTTTCTGTTTCCCATAGGTTTACATTGTAATGTAAACTCATGGGAAACTGCTGCGGATCTGCAGTTGCGGACATGCTGCGAATCTGCAGCAAAATCCACATCGTAATCAGATGGATTACTTCGTGGGACGTGACGTTTCAGCAGAAGGTATGTATCTTGTGCGTTTATTATTTTGCCAAGCGAGGGCCTGGAAATGGATTGAGAGAGCAATAAATTATTACAACAACCGCTGTGTTTATTTCATTAAAATACTTTTAAATCATGTGTGTGTGTGTTTTTTAACCCTTTCAAACAATTGGATTAATAATGGATAGGTGTCATAATTGACGCCTCTCCATTATTAATCTGGCTTAATGTCACCTTACAATAGCAAGGTGGCATTAACCCTTCATTACCCCATATCCCACCGCTAAACGGGAGTGGGAAGAGAGTGGCCAAGTGCCAGAATAGGCGCATCTTCCAGATGTGCCTTTTCTGGGGTGGCTGGGGGCAGATGTTTGTAGCCACGGGGGGGCCAATAACCATGGACCCTCTCCTGGCTACTAATATCTGCCCTCAGTCACTGGCTTTACCATTCTGGCAGAGAAAATTGCGCGGGAGCCCACGCCAATTTTTTCCGCCATTTAACCCTTTATTTTAGCAGCTACAGCGCCCAAATTTTGCACATACACACTACTAACATTAGTAGTGTGGAATATGCAAAAAAAAAAGGGGATATGAGATGGTTTACTGTATGTAAACCATGTCTCATATCATGTCGGGTTTGTGCAGGAGAAATGAAAAGCTGGCAATTGAATTACCGGCTGTTCACAGATATCGCGCTGAATGAAATCTAAATACAGAATATATATATATGTGTCTCAATGATAGATAGATATATATATATATATATATATATATATATATATATATATATATATATATATATATATATATATATATATATATATATATATATATATATATATATATATATCTATCTCTCTGTATATATATATCTCTGTATATATGTTTTCCCGAACATTTGAGCACATAAATCCATTAGATGTCGGTTTTGCAAGCCTGCGCGAAAATCTCGCAGTACGGATGCCATACGGGTTACATACGGAGGATGCCATGCGCAAAATACGCTGACACACCCTGACTACGGATCAATATTTTGGGAACATTTCTCCGTATTACGGCCGTAGTACGGACGTATAATACGTGGCGTATTGTCTTACGCCAAGTGTGACTCCAGCCTTATAGTTTCATTTTTTGCTCCCCTTCTTCCCAGAGCCAAAACTTTTTTTTAATTTTTCCATCAATATGGCTGTGTGAGGGCTTGGTTTTTTTTGCCGGACTAGTTGTACTTTTGAATGACACCATTGACTTTATAGTGTACTGGAAGGCGGGAATAAAAGTACAAAAACTGTGCAATTCTACAATGTTGTGGGTTTTTTTTTTTTTACATTTTTTTTCTTTTTTTTTCTTTTTATACTGGCATCAATAGTCTCCATGTGAGGCTAGACTAAGCTACGTTCTTCTGATCGCATGTGCTACTCATAGCAGGGCTTTTCATGCCAAATCATCGGCGCCTCACAGTCGCTAAATTTTATCATCATGCACAAGAGACATTAAAAATGCAGCAAAGCTGTGTTTTGTTTTGGTTTTTTTTTTCCTGCCAGGAGCGCAGATTTTGCATAAGGAAAAAAAATGCACTGTTTGAACATAGCCTTCAACAGGGTTTTCCCCCTTGATTGCCCTGTAATTAGCTCCATTAATCTTTGACAAAACAAAAAGTGTGCATGTTAAGGATCACAATATTTTGTTAAATAACCAAAAAAATCTTTATTCACCAAACAGATATACATGATAAACATTTAAAAAGCCCAAAAGACTTAAGTCCCCGTCACACATAGCGAGATCGCTAGCGAGATCGCTGCTGAGTCACAAGTTTTGTGACGCAACAGCGACCTCAGTAGCGATCTCGCTATGTGTGACACGTACCAGCGATCAGGCCCCTGCTGCGAGATCGCTGGTCGTGTCTGAATGGCCTGGGCCGTTTTTTCGTCGTTGAGGTCCCGCTGACATCGCTGAATCGGTGTGTGTGACACCGATCCAGCGATGTCTTCACTGGTAACCAGGATAAACATCGGGTTACTAAGCGCAGGGCCGCGCTTAGTAACCCGATGTTTACCCTGGTTACCAGCGTAAATGTAAAAAAAACCAAACCGTACATACTCACCATCTGATGTCCGTCAGGTCCCTTGCCGTCTGCTTCCCACACTGACTGAGCGCCGCAAAGTGAAAGTACAGCACAGCGGTGACGTCACCGCTGCGCTCTGCTCTCACTGTACGGCGGCACTCAGTCAGAGCAGGAAGCAGACGGCAAGGGACCTGACGGACATCAGATGGTGAGTATGTACTGTTTGTTTTTTTTGGTAACCAGGGTAAACATCGGGTTACTAAGCGCGGCCCTGCGCTTAGTAACCCGATGTTTACCCTGGTTACCCGGGTGCTGCAGGGGGACTTCGGCATCGTTGAAGACAGTTTCAACGATGCCGAAGTCGTTCCCCTGATCGTTGGTCGCTGGAGAGAGCTGTCTGTGTGACAGCTCCCCAGCGACCACACAGCGACTTACCAACGATCACGGCCAGGTCGTATCGCTGGTCGTGATCGTTGGTAAATCGCTATGTGTGACGGGGCCTTAAGGCTACTTTCACACTAGCGTCGTGCACTGCACGTCGCTATGCGTCGTTTTGTTGAAAAACCGCATCCTGCAAAAGTGCTTGCAGGATGCGTTTTTTTCTCCATAGACTTGCATTAGCGACGCAGTGCGACGCATTGACACACGTCGCAACCGTTGCATGTAATGTTTTTTGGTGCGTCTTTTCCGACCGCGCATGCACGGCCGGAACTCCGCCCCCGCCTGCCCGCACCTCACAATGGGGCAGCGGATGTGTTGAAAAACTGCATCCGCTGCCGCCGTTGTGCGGCGCTTGAATAGTATGCGTCGGTACGTCGCATTGCGACGTGCGTCGTACGACGCTAGTGTGAAAGTAGCCAAAGGGTGTGTTTCCACGGTCAGGAATGGCTCAGGATTTGACGCAGTTAAAATATGCATCTGAGGTCACTGGCAGGTCACCTGCGTTTTTTGATGCGTTTTTTTTTATGCGGATTTGTGTGTTTTTGTAAGCTAAATAAAGATATACAAAAAAAAAAAATTGTGATGTAATTTCCTTGTCCAACCTCTTTTTACATACTCCATATATCTATCTATAGATTAGATATATGTGTAAACTGAAGAATGTTTACACATATATCTAATCTATAGATAGATATATTGATAGATAATAGATCGATAGATATATCTGTAGATCATACCAAGCCCAATGTTTAGTAATAGACATAATAAAATGGTACATAAAGAGTTAGACCGGGATCACACATGCGAGAAACTCGGACGAGTCTCGCATCTTAATACCCAGCACTGCCGACGGCACTCGGGAGCGGAGCGTGCGGCTGCATGTATTTCTGTGCAGCTGAATGCTCCGGTCCGAGTGCCAGCGGCAGTGCCAGGTACTGAGGTGCGAGACTCGTGCGAGTTTCTCGCAAGTGACCCCAGCCTTAAATGCAACATCTGTTTAATTTAAAAAAAAAAAAAAAAGTGGACTCCCACGCAATTTTCTAAGCCAGAGAGGGAAAGCCAGCAACTGGGGGGCTGACGTTTCTAGCCTGGGAAGTTTAATACCCATGGAGCTTCCCAGGCTATGAGTCTCAGCCCGCTGCTGTATACTTAGCCTTTACTGGCTATTAAAATAGGGGGCCCCCCAAAAAATGGGGTCCCCCTATAATTAATAGCCAGAAAAGGCTATGCAGGCAGCTGCGGGCTGATATTCATAGCCTTGGAAGGGGCCATCAATATTGGCCCTCCCCGTGGCCACGAATACCAGCTCACATCCGCCCCAGAAATGGCGCATCTCTAAGATGCGCGAATTCCAGCACTTGGCCTCTCTTCCCACTGCCATCTAGCAGTGGCATATGGGGTAATAAGGGGTTAATATCACCTTCCTATTGTAAGGTGACATTAAGCCGGCTAAAGGTACCGTCACACTAAGCAACGTCGCCAGCGATCTGTGACGTTGCAGCGTCCTAGGGAGCGATATCGCTGTATTTGACACGCAGCAGCGATCAGAATCCCGCTGTGAAATTGCTGGTCGCTGCTAGAAGGTCTGCACATTATTTGGTCGCTAGGTCGCCGTGTATCGCCGTGTTTGACAGCAAAAGCAACCATACCAGCGATATTTTACACTGGTAACCAGGGTAAACATCGGGTTACTAAGCGCAGGGCCGCGCTTAGTAACCTGATGTTTACCCTGGTTACCAGCGTAAAAGTAAAAAAAACAAACAGTACATGCTCACCTGCGCGTCCCCCAGCCTCTGCTTCCTGACTCTTACTGATCGCCGGCCCTAAACTGAAAGTGAAAGCACAGCGGTGACGTCACCGCTGTGCTGTTAGGGCCGGAGCTCAGTCAGTGTCAGGAAGCAGAGGCTGGGGGACGCGCTGGTGAGTATGTACTGTTTGTTTTTTTACATTTTACGCTGGTAACCAGGGTAAACATCGGGTTACTAAGCGCGGCCCTGCGCTTAGCAACCCGATGTTTACCCTGGTTACCCGGGGGCCTCGGCATCGTTGGTCGCTGGAGAGCGGTCTGTGTGACAGCTCTCCAGCGACCAAACAGCGACGCTGCAGCGATCGGCATCGCTGTCGCTATCGCTGCAGCGTCGCTTAGTGTGACGGTACCTTTAGTAATGGAG
The DNA here is from genome assembly GCF_051348905.1 of Ranitomeya variabilis. Taxonomy (NCBI): domain Eukaryota; kingdom Metazoa; phylum Chordata; class Amphibia; order Anura; family Dendrobatidae; genus Ranitomeya; species Ranitomeya variabilis. The sequence continues at coordinate 380,162,846 of NC_135235.1, read as the reverse complement.
AGGTGTCAATAAGACACCTATCCATTACTAATCCTATAGTTGGTAAAGGGTTAATAAAACACACATGCAGAATAAAGTATTTTAATGAAATAAAACACCACACAGTTTTGCCATCTTTATTGCACTGCCAATCCAAAAGATGCCATCGATCTCATGGAAAAAAAAAATAAAAAAATTAAACCAACAGTATACTCCTTGTTCCGACGCAGTCCTTATAGGGAACCGGTCACCAGGTTTTTGGTTTTTTTTTGCCTATCAACTAAAAATATCTAATAGAGTGTGAGCTATACATTCCCCAACTACTTGTGACATCCCCCAACTCCCCATGAATCTCCCATATGAACCTTTTAAAAGCATTAGTACGCATGCACCGGTAACTACGTCCCGGAACACAGCGAAAGACTTCAGGGACATAGTACTTCCGGAGCATGCGCACTAATTCTTTTTTGGCTTTGCCCTCAGTTGGGCAAAGTTTACTGCGCACACGCAGAAGGCAAGTTGAAGGCGCACGCGCGGGACCTGTACGCGAACAACACTATTCACAGAACGGAATGCGTACAGCACGCAGATTTGGGGTGGGGAGAGGGGCCAGAACCAAGGCCCATCGGATATTTCCATACAGCGCGGGAGCAATATAAAAGGTTTTTATGGGGGATTCATGTGGGGTGGGGGGGTTAACAAGCAGTTGTGGAATGTATAGCTCACACTCTATTAGATGATATTTTTAGTTGATAGGCAAAAAAAACTGGTGACAGGTTCCCTTTAATAACGAATGTCCCACGACAAGTCCAGCTCTGCTACAGCTGGATGCCTGACATCCAGACATAGCAGAGCTTGTAGATGACCTCCGGCGATCACCTACACACTAGTTCTCGTGGTCAGCTGACCGTGAGAACTAGCCTAGGGTGACCTGAGAACCCCCAGTCACGTGCACAGCAGTTCTCGCGGTAAGCAAAGTTATCGTGAGAACTGCAGTGGACTCAGACTTCCGGCGGTGTGACAGGTAAGACATTATGTAAATTAGTAGGCATGCGTAGTAAGCTGTGTTTTCGCAGTTATTACGCATGTGACTAATCATTAGACACGGTGTTACCGCATCTAATGATAGTCTATGGGAAATTTACGTTGCGGGGACGGAGCAGCTCCGCATTGTAAATAGACATGCTGCGGTCTAGAAAGTCACGCCGCATGTCCAGATACGCAGGGAGCCGCCTGTGTCTCTGAACGCATAGTGGAGATGAGATTTCATGAAATCCCCTCCACTATGCTGTAACATCTGGATGCTGTGGATGTACGGAGCGTCAAACCCGCAGCGTTTCCTGACCATGGAAAAACAGCCTAAGGAGAAAAAACAAAGCCTCCATTACCCCTGAAGAAACCACATCTAGTGGCGATGTGTGAGGTCTCTGCTCCGCATGTCATGGCTGCTATATTCAGGTCCCAGTTTACAATTAAGGCTACTTTCACACTGGCATTAACTGCATTACGTCGCAATGCGTCGTTTTGCCGAAAAAACGCATCCTGCAAAAGTGCTTGCAGGATGCGTTTTTTCTGCATTGACATTAGCGACGCATTTGCGACGCAATGACACACGTCGCAACCGTCGTGCGACGGTTGCGCCGTGCTGTGGCGGACCGTCGGGAACAAAAAACGTTACATGTAACGTTTTTTGCTCCCGACGGTCCGCTTTTTCCGACCGCACATGCGCGGCCGGAACTCCGCCCCCACCTCCCCGCACTTCCTCGCACCTCACAATGGGGCAGCGGATGCGCTGGAAAAATGCATCCGCTGCCCCCGTTGTGCGGCGGAGACAACGCTAGCCTCGGGAACCTCGGCCCGACGCACCACGACGGGCCGAGCCCGACGCTAGTGTGAAAGTAGCCTATGCGGAAACCAGCTAAGTGCATAGTTTCACCATGGCAAAAATAAGTGATACATATCTGAATTTAAAACAAAACAAAAACTTAATTAAAATCAGACAAGCTGCTAGATAGAAAGAAGGACCTGAGCTCAGATTATACTAGCTTACAGGTAAAAAACAAAGTTGAAAGTCTGGCTATGAATCCCAAAAAAGAGTTAACTTGTGACCCTAAAGGGTATCTGCATACGTTGAGTAAAATTTCTGCATCTCGTGGCAGGAAAACGCACCTGAAAACGTGCATTTTTGAGTGAAGTCAAAGATGCACAGAGAATTGACATTCAGCAGATTATTTTCTGCACGTCAAAAATACTCGGTGTGCATGAAATGCCAGCAAAGTGAATGAGAAACCTGAAGTGTCATGCACACGTTGATGATTTTTGACGAGTAGATTTGGTGCATAAAATAATTGCTGCATGTCAATTCTGTTTTTCACAGTTGACTTCACTCAAATCAGTCAAACATGCAGGGCAAAATAAGCACACTTTTTCCTGCCAAGAAATGCAGAAATGGTGCTGAAATTTTACTCAATGTGTGGTGTGCACATACCCTTTAGGGTGAAATGCTAACCCTTTTTTTTTTTTTTTTTTTTTTTGGGATTCGTAGCCCGACTTTCAATTTACCGTCTTTTGCCGCCTTGCTAGTGTAATCTGTGTAATTTCTATCTAGCACCTTGTTCTGATTTTAATTAAGATGGTCTATTAATAAAAAATTCAGTTTTTTTTTCCTTTATTGCTATTGTCTCCTGCATATTACAGTATTATGTCCATTGCCAATGCCATGTCTTAATTTAACATACATTTTGAAAACAAATTAAAAGTTATACTTGTGTCCAAAATTTATTTCCACTTGGTCAACCCAGGAAAAATATAGAATCAACAAGAAAGGCTATGCAAGTATGATGTGATGGCCAAAAAGGTAAATGTAATGGCCTTAGGCTGGAGACACACTAGCGTTTTAAAAATCGGTCCCATTTTGATGCAGGAGAATCGGACGAGTTCAATGCAATTGTCATGCGAGTGTCATGTGTTTTTTGTGCGAGTACAATTCAATTTTTCACACCTAGCACCCGATTTACATCTGAATGCAGAGCGATTGCTGTCAGACTGCAATGCGATTTTTAACATGAGCTTTTACATACAGAGATTCTCTAAGCCATTTACAGATCATTTTAAAATGAAATATTCATCAAAATATATATCCTTCTATATTATTTCAAAACACTTTTTCGGTGATTATTTTGAATCTCCGTTCATGCTGCACCCACACACACAAATGATACACCATTTGAAAGGTAAACTTCCCTCTTCAGCAAGAAAACAGCCAAACAAACCACACATCCACGATGTTATCACAAAATACTTTTTAAACATTAATTTTCATAAACTTCAGTAAGGAAAAATGACCTGCAGGTGGCACCACACTAACCCAAAGCACAATACCACAAAGCTGAAACAAATCCTAACATTTGCCTTGGGGGCTTTCCAGCTTGCCGAACTCCTTTGCCCAGCCGATTTCAGGCAGGTACATATAAAATATTTGCTACATATGTGGAAATAGAATAAATGTTAAACTTTACCTGTTTAAGACTTCAGCTTTAAAAGTGAAGATATAAATGAATGCAGCCTAAGGCTATGTGCACACGCTGCGGATTTTGCTGCGAATCCGCAGCGTATTGGCCACTGCAGATTTGCAGCAGTTTTCCATGCATTTACAGTACCATGTAAACCTATGGAAAACAAAATCCGCACTGCACATGCTGCTGAAAAAACGAGCGGAAACGCTGCGTTGTTCATTCTGCAGCATGTAAATTCTTTGTGCGGATTCCGCAGCGGTTTAGACCTGCTCCATAATAGGAATCTGCAGGTGTAAAACCGCAGGTGAAATCAGCTCAAAAATCGCAACAAAAAAAAAGCGGTAATTCCACAGGAAATCCACAGTGCGGATTACCTGCGGATTTACCAAAATCAGTCTGGAAAAATCTGCAGCGTAATCTGCAAGCGTGTGCACATAGCCTTAGGGTACCGTCTCACAGTGGCACTTTGGTCGCTACGACGGTACGATCCATGATGTTCCAGCGATATCCATACGATATCGCTGTGTCTGACATGCAGCAGCGATCAGGGACCCTGCTGAGAATCGTACGTTGTAGCAGATCGTTTGGAACTTTATTTCGTCGCTGGATCTCCCGCTGTCATCGCTGGATCGGTGTGTGTGACACCGATCCAGCGATGCGTTCGCTTGTAACCAGGGTAAACATCGGGTTACTAAGCGCAGGGCCGTGCTTAGTAACCCGATGTTTACCCTGGTAACCATTGTAAATGTAAAAAAAAACAAAACAGTACATACTCACATTCCGGTGTCCGTCAGGTCCCTCGCCGTCTGCTTCCCGCACTGACTGTGAGTGCCGGCCGGAAAGCAGGGCACAGCGGTGACGTCTGGTGGGGGGCCGGATTATGTGATGTGGGGGGGCGGGATTCTGTGGTAATGTGGTGGGGGGGCTGGATTATGTGTGGTAATGTGGTGGGGGCAGGATTATCTGTGGTAATGTGGTGGGGGCGGGATTATGTGTGGTGGGGGGGCGGCAATGTGGTGGGGGCGGGATTTTGTGGTGATGTGGGGGGTTGGGATTTGTAGAGGGCAGGATTGTGTGTGGTGGTGGTGTGGTGCAGATTGTGTGGTAATGCGGTGGGGGCGGGATTGTGTGGTGAGGGCGGAGCTACTGTGCAGTGGGCAGGATTAGCGAGTAATCACGATGCTGTATATATATATATTTTATTTCAGTAACCATAGAAACATCCGACTAAAGGATCTAAAACCACTGAAGCAGGAACTATTAAAACTTTTGGCCACAGTTGTAGTCTTGCTGATATCACCGGAGATGGTTTTCTAATCACATGTCAATTATCCCTTTATCTCATAATTCACTAGTATAACTTCTCTTAGGTTTAGTAAAGAACAGAAATGATGTAGACTGTCCAAACATGGCCTACATTCCTGACATTTCCCAGGCATGCTTGAACATGCTTTTCAATTTCACATACTTTAAGTGCAGTTGATGTAAAGCCTATTTTATATACAATATTGTGCAACATTTGTAGGAAAATTTTGGGAAATATGCTGCATAATAATGCTTTAAAAATCAGATCAGCTGAGACTGTGCTGATTGGACAGGTGATAAATGTTCAATAGTGCTACCGTACCTGGGCATAAGAGCAGTGCTATTATACAGGAGTGACAGGAGGCGGCAGAAAAATATATTGTGACGGTGGGAGACAAGTTTATGATGGGACATATACAGGAGGATGGGCAGGTAAAGGAGCAGATCCCATACGCTAATAAAGGATAATACAGACTCATCAGGGATGTCAAATGCCAATACACAAGGGACCAAAATTAAAAACTTGGACAAAGTCGCATTTCAACCTTGATAAATATATTTTTTTTAAAAGTATGCAAATATACAATAAGTGTAAAGAATGGATTGATCTAGAAACTTGCTGTACATGTGAACAAATACCGTGTGTCCGTAAAGTCATGGTGTACTTTTGACCAGTCACTGGAAAAAAACAAAAAATGATAGAAATGTGAAATCTGCTCCAAATAAAAGAAACTCTCCCAGTTTCATACCTATTCAGTGCAGTTCGATGTGGGCTCCATTTGTTGCCCTACTTGCATCCAAACGATAGTGTAGTTCTGGCCACACACAAGGGTAACAGGAAAAAATAAACCCCAAAACTTGTTGTGCAATTTCTCCTGAGTATGCCAATATCCAGTATGTGGTGGAAAACTACTGTCTGGGAGCACGGCAGGGCATGAAAGGAAAGGAGCGCCATATTACAGTGCAGGTTTTGCTGCATCGGTTTGAGGGGGCCATGTCACATTGGCAGAGCCCCTGAGGTGCCAGAACAGCAGAAACCCCCATAAGTGACCCCATTTTACATACTACACCTCTCAATGAGTTCATCTAAGGGTGCAGTGATCATATTGACCCCACAAGTGTCAGAGAATTTGATACCATTGGGCAGTGAAGAAAAAATAACATTTTTACAACAAAAAAATTGTTTTGGCCCCAGATTTTACATTTTCATACTGGGAAATGGGTAAAAATGGTGCCAAAATGTGTTACACAATTTCTTCTGAACTTGGCAATACTCCATATGTGGCCGTATAGTTAGCCGCACAGCAAGACTCTGGAGGGACGGAGTGCTATTTGACTCTTGGAGAACAAATTATTATAGAATAGTTTCCGGATTCTACTGTATATAATCAGCCCCTAAATGCCAGAAAAGCAGAATTACCCCCTCCCCCCTCAAGTGACCCCAGTTTGGAAATTATACCCCTACAAGTGTAGTATTGATTTTGGCTTGTTCCGGATGCAGAGATATGTGTATGCGTGTGTGTGTATATATGTGTATATATATATATATATATATATATATATATATATATATATATATATATATATATATATATATATATATATATATATATATATATATATATATATATATATATATATATATATATATATATATATGTGTGTGTGTGTGTATATATATATATATATATATATATATATATATATATATATATATATATATATATACACACATACACACATACACACCCCGATTGTAACGCATTGGGTATTCTAGAATATGTCCACGTAGTATATTGCCCAGCGACGTAGTATATTGCCCAGTGACATTGTATATTGCCCAGTGACATTGTATACAGCACAGAGCCACGTAGTATATTGCACTGCCCATGTAGTATATTGCCCAGCCACGTATGACACAGGTTAAAAAAAAATAAACATATACTCACCTTCCGCAGGCGCGTTGTAGCTCTGTCGCCTGTGTGGGGTGCAGGCGGCAGCTTCCGATCCCAGGGTGTGATGACCTCACGGTCACGTGACCGTGTCGCGGTCACATGACCGTGATGTCACGGCAGGTCCTTGTCGTGCAGGACCTGTGATGATGCCGCGGTCACATGACTGTGACGTCACGGCAGGTCCTTTCCGCGCAGGACTTGTGATGACGTCGCGGTCACATGACTGTGATGTCATGGCAGGTCCTTCTGCCAGACCATCCTTGCCACTGGAACGTTCCGCTTGCATCGCGAGTAGCGGGAAAGGCGGCGTAGGTGAGTATATAATCATTTTTTATTTTTTTTATTATTTTTGACATTAGATGTTTTTACTTTTGACGCTGCATAGGCTGCGTCAATAGTAAAAAACTTGGTCAGACAGGGTTTATAGCAGCGGTAACGGAGTGCGTTACCCGCGGCATAGCACGGTCCGTTACCGCCGGCATTAACCCTGTGTGAGCGGTGACCAGAGGGGTGT